>NW_027185764.1:7156364-7340360 GCF_028583685.1 Petaurus breviceps papuanus
CTAATGTGACTTTTAAGTGGTACTTGAGATAATCAGCTTCTCAAAGACCAGTCTATTTGAATCTCATTAGTAAGTGCTATATAAATGTTAGCTATTATTATTTTTTTTTGTTAGCCCCTAGACTCTCTAGTTCTAAGGTCTTCCAGGGAAGGCTGGGATAATTATTTATGTCTTGAATACTTGGGAGGGGGAAGGAGCTGCAAGGGTGTTCTTGCCCAGGGATAAGTAGACATAGTTGGCATCTAAAGGTCCCTTCCAATTCTGAGATTCTATGTATGATTCTGTAGGACACTTTGCTAAATGTTGAAGACATAAAGATAAAAATGAAAAATAATCCCTGCCCTCAGTGAATATATGATCTACCCATCTGTAAACAGAAGGGTAAATGCCAGATTATTTGAGGAAGAGAGGACTAAAAACCAGGTATATCAGGAAAGACTTTCTGTAGGAGGCAGCACATGAGTTGAGCCTTTAAGAAAGCTAAGGTTTTGGGGGTGGCTAGGTGTAACTTTAGGCAAGTCACTTAACACCAATTGCCCTCCAAAAGAAAGCTAAGGTTTCTAGGGATATGCCTTCTACATATGGAGAACAGCCTGTGCAAAGTCCTAGAGGAAGGAAATGGAATGCCAAGTTCAAGGAACAGCAAGTAGGTGGGTCTAGCTGGGATAGAGAGTATGTGAAGGGGCCGTGATGGTGAACTATTTAGAAAGCTGTGCTGGGGCCAGATTGTGAAGGAATTTAAATGTCACCCTTAGAAGCTTATACTTTATCTCAGAAGCACTAAGGAGCCACTGACAACTCTTGAGCAAGAGGAATCACATGACAAGATCTGTGCGTTAGGAAGATTATTTTGCTGTGTTGGGGGGATGCTTTGGAGAGAAAAGACCGGAAGAAAGGAAACCAGTTAAGAAGTTATTTCAGTAGTCCTTAAGAAACATGATGAAGGCTTGAGCTAAAGGGGAGGTCACGTGAAGAGGTGGAAAGAAGGGGATGGAGAAGAGAGATGTGGTAGAGGTGGCATCAACAAGGGTGAAGAGAGGTATGAGAGAGCTTAGGGTCACTTCAGGATTTCAAACCTGGAGTACCTCAGCAGACAGGGGGACATTTGCAGGAGGGGGAAAGATAATGGGTTCATTTTGGACACATTAAACATATGCAACAGATGGAGATGTCCAGCAGGCAGTTTGTGATGTGGAACTAGAGCTTGGGAGAGTTTAGGATTGGATCTGTAAACTTGAGTCATCTGTAGGCTCCAAGTGAAAGGAACTTTTTGCTTAATTTCCATTTCCTTAACCCTCCAACATAGGTCTTATTTTCTAGCTCTTGTCTCCTCCACCCTTTTTTTGCTTTTCTAAATTTTCCCTGTTGTTCATATCCATCCTTCTTTTGATGTAGAGAATAAAATAGAACTTAGTTCATCATGGTTTAGTTCTGAGTATAAGATAATAATTTTCACTATTCTACCATAATACAAAGAAGAATCAGTAATGTGAATTCAAACAAATTTCCAGAATACTTGCCTTAAGAAGCAGTAACATATAACACAACAGTGTGCATATTTAGTTATGATACATGGGGTTTAGCTAATACTGTCTGTGCAAACAGAAGTCCTTCATTCATCCCCACCCAGCATCACTATGACTTTCAGAATTACGGCTCTGTGTTACCATTGTAGTCAGCTTGTTTTCCATGGTGACTCTTGTGTCTTTTTAAGTCATACTTTGTACATAGTTGGCTCTTTCCCATCTTGAATTTGGGTAAATTGCTTTTCTCCCACAGATGACACTTACAAATGGCACTTTGAATTTTTTTTCTATCTCCCAAGGTGCTGCTCATGCCTCTTTAGATGGTGTCAGCCACAAACTCCTGTAGAGATGCTTTTTCTTTCATCATTCATGCCAGTGATGAGAACATTAAGTGGCAGCAGCTTCTTTGGAACACTGTTCTCTCTCTTAAGACTGAATGATTTTATTCTAGTACCTGGAACATAGTAGCCCTTTAATGATAGGCAGCTGGGGGCAATGGGCCTGGAGTCAGGAAGACCCAGCTTAAGTGTGACCTCGGACACTTGGGTGGCCCTGGGCAAGTATTTAGCCTTTCTTCACCTCAGTGAGAATCAAACGAGATGGTAATTGTAAGTACTTAGCACAGTGCCTGCACATAGTAAGCTCTATATGAATGTTAACAAAATGATAAATGAGATTGTAGCTAACCTGCTTAGAATACATATGTTTAGCCAGCTGAGGACCTTCTTGATTATTGTATAGTGTAGGAGAGTCTGGTGAACATCTGAACTTTTTTTTTAAATAAGGAAAGAAAAATTATAAAACATTTGTTCTGGAAGGAATTTTGTGACTTGCCCAAGGTCACAGAGGTAAGTGAAGCCAGTGGTGAAAGCACAAACCAAACACAGATGGGCTAAGCTTCAGGAGACTCTTTCCTGTTGGGACGTCGTCCTGCTGGTGCTTCCTAGCATGTAGCCATGGAACCATGGAGCAGTGGTAACCCCACCTACTTCCTGAGGTGCAAGGAGCCTCCTTTTGGAAGTTTAACCAGCTGACTTCTCTCTGCGAGTTGATTTAAAGCTTTATGTATGAGGGTGTCTGACTTTATCTTTTAGTGATGGACAAGACCACGGCCAGTGGCAGAAGTGCTGCGGAGGTGGCTCAGGCAGTTCTCACAGCTGTGGGGAAGAAGAAGAAAGAAGTGTTGGTGGCAGACCTGCTGCCTTGTCTGGCCATCTCCCTGAGAACTCTGTCTCCTCGGCTCTTCTTCTATCTCATGGCAATGAGAGCCAGAAAGGAAAGGAAAGTCAAGGACTCTTAGTCCTACTTCAGAGAGGCTTTGTTCGAGACCAAGCACATGCCTCCTGATCTTGGTTTGGTAGTGGTATGTGCAACAAGTGATCGAATGGAAACATTAAAGGGTCTAACAGTGGGGAAGGTGGAGAGCTATTTGCTGCAGGTAACTGGCTAGCCTCTTGTGGCAGGGAAAAGGAACTAAGGAAATTATGCTGAGCTCACAAGAGAAAGGGATGCATGTCTGCAATTGTGAAAAAAATGAGCCTAGCCCGAGTCTGATGGGCACAATATGGACCTGCCGGAGAAACCACATCTCCTGGCACTCCCATGTCGCCAGTTTTGCTCTCTCCTGTCAATCAGTACAATCCTGAGTCAGAAGATCAGGATTTGTTCCAGTGGTTTGACAGGCCTTGGCTTACCAAAAATTACTTAGCCTGTTAATCTTCAGCATATAGCTCATCCCTGATCCCTCCTGGAAGCCTCCGTACATTTGAAAAAACAATTTCTTCCATCTGTTCTACAGAATTGTTCATTTTTTTTTAGTTCTGTCCTGTGAACTCTGGGGTGTAAGGAACTCTGGGTGTGGAGATTCCTTCCACTTAAGACAGTTGCCATGGGTACTGAAAGATGTTTTAAGTAGCTTGCCCATATCAGTGTCTATCAGAAGCAGGACTAGAACTCAGGTCTTCTGACTCCAGAGTCAGCCATGGTGCTCAACATTTATGCTGCTTCTCATTCAACACATTAGCAGTATCTTAGCATTTAACCTCTGGTGCACTGACCCTAGACTTAGGAGCTTCTGACATACCCTAGATTTTATTGAAATTGTAATATCAGAGAAATGCCAGATTCATTCCCACCCAACATACCATAATAAATATAAGGTGGCAAATAACTGAGAATACAGCAATAGAAATTTGAGTATCAGCTACTGACAATACCACCAGTCTTGGCTACAGTCCAAAAGCAAGAGTTAAGAAATATGAAGGTGTTGGGGCGGCCAGGTGGCTCAGCAAGTAAGAGCACTGGCTCCAGTGTCGGGATGACCTGGATCAAATCTGGGCTCAGATATTCAGCACCACACCCAGAAATAATAACTGGCCGTGTAACCTTGAGCAAGTTACTTAACCCCAATGCTTTAAAAAAAAAAAAAAAGAAATATGAAGGTGATCAACACGTAGTTCTTCAGAGGGCCCAGCTGAGTATTTGCCCTGTGACTACCACAGAAGTTAAATCAGCCACATTTCACATTGGGTAAGGGCTCATTACAGTTACAGTTCCTGGGAAGGAGGAGAATTAGGAAACCTCCCCTAACCCAAGGTGTCCTGGGCATTCCGAGGATCCTCGGCTGTTCTATGGAAGCAGATAAGATGGGAAGTGGTTCTCTTCCCACCCCAGAATATTGGCAGACACTTAAGTTCGCTGTCATTCAGGCCCTTATCACAGGAGTTTTCTTCTCAGCAGAGGACGGCACTGGTGGGCAAGTGAAACAAACCAAGAAAGTAATCCCTAGCCCAGAGACCCGGCGCCAGTTAAGATTCCTGTCCCCAGTTGTGAACAAAACTAAAAATTTCCTTTAATTTTCTTTCTTCTCACTTGTAGTGAGTGTGACCATATTGTTACATTGTCCTATACATCTGCAATATTAAATAAGGCCATTTACAAGTAGTAGGTAGTGCTTTTTCTTAGTGTTTGAAGCTCCATGCTCTGCTTGAATACTGGTGACAGTGAAGTTGTTGATAAAGGTGGTTGTTTGGGAGTGTTTAAGACAAGCTAGGACTATAAAGGTCCATCCAGTTATTTATTGGGACACTGAAAAATCCAGTGGCCTTTTCTCCATGTTTACTCTGTGACTACTCCTTGATACTTTTTTTCTCTAGGTTTTTGAGACACCCCTCCCTCTCTTGGTTCTCCTCTCATGTTTATCAGACCATTCCCGTATCCTTAGCTGGATCCCCTCCAGATCACACCTTCTAATTGTAGGTGTCTCAGAGTTCAGTCCTGGGCTCTCTTCTTCCACTCTGTTGCTACACTCAAGTCATCACATCAGCTCCCATGGATTTAATTACCGGCTCTATGTCAAGGATTCTCAAATCTACCTTTCCTGCCCCAACCTCTCCCTTAACTCTCCCCTCCTACCTTGCCAGTCTTCTTAGTTGCAATACTGGCCTCCTGGCTGTTCCAGAACAAAACATTCCATCTCTCAACTTGTGCACCAGTGCCTGGGATACTCTCCCACCTCGTTTCTAGAGGAAGCCCACCTTACCTAATTCCAGTTCCTTCCCTTTTTATTGCTTTAGGATAATTTAAAAGCTTCACTATTGTGGTTCTTTAAAGTTTTCAAGGTGAAGACAGTAACAGAACTTTTCAAATTTGCCATTTTATCTTTAGAAGGTGTAAACTCAGATGGGCAGTCGATTATGGCTCATCATTCAGATTCCACAAAGTTACACTCCTGGGACTGAAATGTGCTTGTTAGTAATGAGCACCTGAATACCATTAACTTGCCAACACTAGAAAAAGCTGATGTTGGTTCTGTCCAGCACAGCAGCATGGTCCTGACTTCACAACCAAAATGATCCTACTATTTTCTGGATTATAAAACTTGTCCAAGGTACTCAGGTTCAGGTAAGTGTCCCGTTTTCAAAGCCCTACTTAATTTTACTTCTCCAGCAAAGGAACATAAGAATATATTTATATTCTGTAGAGCGGGATCTACCAAAAATTCTATGTGAAATTTAGCCAGTAAATGGTTCCTGGCAAGTTTTCTTAACCAACAGTAAAGTTACAGAAGTTGCTCTTTGGAGGATCCAAGCAACAATGAGTGTTTGCCCAGTGGTCAGGTCTTACACGTGGCATATTTAGCATGTCCAATTAATGTCTGGTCAGTGAATGATGAGATATGAAGTCAAACTGTGGTTGGAACATTTGCAAGCTGGAGAAGGTCCAGGAGGATGACCAGGAGGAGGAGACTGAGTACTATGGCATGCTAGGCTTGGCTAAAGAAACATTAATTTGGAAAAGAGAACACTTAGGGGGAGAGAGCGTAATAGTGACAGTGATAAAGCAATGCTAACTGCCCTCAAGTGTCTGAAGAGCTTCCACATGACATGGAAGAGGGATTGGATTGGCTCTGCTTGGCCCTGGAAGATAAGATCAGGAGCAATGTGTGCAAGCCCCAGAAAAGAAAGTGTCGGCTCAGTATAAGGAGAGAAACAACCCCATCTTAGCACCATGTGCTGCCTCAGGAAATAATGGCTAAGGCTCAGGTTAGTTCAGATGAACTCTAAAGGTTCATCCTTTATGTTCTGGGTAACTAAGATTTATATTCATAAACAGGAAGGTTTTCATTCTTCTCAAAACACTAGGCAGCTAGGTGGCTCGTGAATAGACCACCGCCCCCTGGAGTCAGGAAGACTTGTCACTTAACCCCAGTTGCCCCTCAAAAAAAGACAAAATACCCCCCCAAAAAAACTAATTAATCCATATCAGTAACCTTCAGTTGCTAGATTGATTCTGAACAAATCATTTGCACCTTAGTTTTCTCAAAAGGATAACACTTGCAGCAATTTAATAAAGTCATTTTTGAGGCTCAAATGAAATATTATAGAAGCATCAGTGATGTTCCATTTCCCCCCAAAAGGCAAAAATTCACTTAAGATTTACATTACCACTCTAAAACCAGCACTGGATTGATAGGATACTTTTTGGTATGTTTGGTATAAACACTACAAATGAATTGTCAGTTTAAAAAAACCTCATCTGAGGAGAGGATGAGAAAAAATGGTCAGACCTCATAGCAGAAGCCAGGATATGATGTTTTCCAGTTTCCTTATAGACAAGGTCCATTACTTTACATGTCTTATTAACAAAAATTTACTGTTTGGCTACAGAAAACATAAATAAGATGGTACTTCAGAATCTGGGTTATTTTCTTAACAAAACACACCCTGTTAAAGGCTTCTTGGGAAGTCCACCTGTTTACACAGCTTCTATTTCTCTGCCTAACACCTCCTCAGCTGGCAAGTGATCTTCCACTGCTCAAGTTGAAGGCCTATCTACTTCAAGCCCCCACAGCACCTGAAATTTGATTTGTAGGCAGAACATTTCCAAACAGGGCAAGTGCCTCTCTTCCCAAGTCAGGGCCTGTTACATAAACATTTGTCATTCAAGCAAAACAGGATTTCCAAGTAGGTAACAAGCTTCTAGATCCCAGAGGGGGATCATCATTACAACAGGATTTCAATTAGCTCTGCAGAATCAAGTAGGGATTTATTGGGATTACTTTCCCTGTGGCCATTGTTAAACTAAAGATCCGAAAGACCATTTTGCCACCCATACCAAATATGAATGCTTTGGGCATTCAGGCTGTAGAGATAGGATCTTTTGGCAGTTTTAAAATCTTAAATCTAAATCACAAGTGAATCTGGCAGTCTAGCAAACGGGCACCCAGAAGAGAGAATGCAGCTAACCACACAGGTATTTTTCATCCAGGAGAAATGAGCAGAGAAATTTTAACTCTTGTCTTAGCTAGGGCAAGAGTTTCTCATCTTTTTGAGAGATTTCCTGGGTGTTTTGTGATCACTGGGGAGGGGAGTAATGGCGATGTCAATTTGCCAAGTGTAGTGCTCCTCTTCCCTCTTTCACAGAGCCAAGCGGAACCACGTGAGTGACCGAGTAAAGCTCTGTAATCTACTGGATAGGGACTCTTAAGTCATTCAAATGGATCTCACTGTGGTGCAGAAGGCATCCCTCAAACAATAAACTTCTAAGACACAAAATGAGAAAATTGTTATTACGGTACTCTCAGCTATACGCCGCCATCCTAAAAGCTGATCCTTAAAAGTAGGTACATGTAAAAGCATGGAGAGAGAAAACACTTGAAATGCTCATTATTTTAATGGTCAATAGCTTCTGGCTGGCTCTGGATGGTACAGTTAAACAATATACTTGAAAGGTTCCCCCCACCCCCAAAAAAGCATTTCACACCCCCCAATACAGTTTGCTTCCATCAACATTCCACTGCTGGGTCAGACTTCCACAGCCTAGAACATGTCTGGAGTCACTGCAGATTCACATATTAGTGTAATGAGCTGAAAATCCCTTGGTGTAGCAGTGATTTGTCTTACTCTGAAAAATAAAATATTAAACCAAACACCTTCCCAGTCTCCGCTGCATTTCATCCTGTGGAAATCTGAATGCACTGTTGTCCTTTGTGGGTGCTCTCCCTCCCTTCTCTACTGAAATCATACGGCATATAGCTCGTAAATCTTCTTCACACAGTACACCAGGGCAGCCAGTGCTATCGTGTTGTGCAGTCTCTTTCTGTGCAGGTCATCCTTCCTCACCAGCACCACAGGGGTGGAGGAAGTGAGCGTGTGCAGAGGCAGTCGGGAGAGTTTATAGGCATCGTACTCCACTTGATACTTGCAGCAGGGGTCAAACTGCCAGGAGATTCCATAGAGGGTGCAACAGGCCATGCTCAGCACGCCGGCAGGCAGGGAGATGTAATGGGAGTAATCTAAGGGGAGTGCCAGTGGGGTGAAGAGGCAGGCGCTGCCCGCCAGCACGGCCGTCTTGTGCAGGCAGTTCCCGACCGTGATCCAACGGGCCGTCTCATCGCCGATCCGGGTGGGCTCTATGACGATGTATTTGTACTGCGCCTCCAGAGCCTGCTCCAGCTCGTATTCAAACTGGTCTTGGGCATTCTCTCCATTGTAGATTTCATGAACGATATAACACTCTGTGGCAGACAAGGTTACCCTGTTAAGGAGAGAAAAAAGAGACAATTAAACAAGGAACCTGGCTTGCTTAATTTCAACAATGTCAGCTTCTTAGCGGGGAATTGGGAGGGAGGAAGTTCTGCTTAAATGTGAAAAGAGCCAACACCTTCAACAAGCCCCCTAAGGAATGTAATCCAGGTATCCTGGTTTCTGTTGTGGGGTTTCAGGCACAGACCACCTCCAATCCAATCAAAGGCATTTACTAAGGACGGAAGTTCCAAGAGGAACTAGCAGCTTCAGAAGTAAGACAGGTCATTTTATAGTGTAATAATGCTGATTACACAACAGAAATGATTAATATTAAAAAGGCAGGTTTGTCAAGGGTTTGGGTAATAAGGGAGGGGGCCTGGCCAAGTGGAACTATGCATGCTATTACCCACAATGCATACAGAAAAACCATTATAAGAAGCCTCTACATCATAGGTTCAACTATCACTGCACGGGTGGCTCCTTAGTCTTTTCTATTCTTTTGGGGTCCACTTCCTGTTTGGGCATCCTGGTGTTGCTGCTTTCTGATTGGCTGGCTACTGTGGTCCTGTCTGAGATTAGATGGAAGTGGTTGTAGATGAGTGCATGGAAAGACCTGTTGTTTCTGTGGGAAATACAAGGTCATGGGGCAGTGGCTAGCATTCCATCACATGACCACTCCTGCTATTCTAGTGAAGCATCTAGTTAGGATGTAGGGGCAATGGACCTGCTCTTCAGTGAAGCAGACTGATCGATTCTGGGGGCCTGTGGTGTGGTTAAAGGCAGACTGGTTAAATGAGGACATGCCTGCCGGGGGGCAATTTCGTAATGCAACGTATGCCAGATCTAGTTCTGCCCTGCTGCAGATAAAAATTGGAGCTCAGTTCAAAAGCTGGGGGAGAAGGGGAGAGTTGTATTTCTCCAGGCTGTCACCTTTAGCACACTAAAAGAAGTGCACAAAACTAAATTTGCTATAATCTAAGGCAATACACACTGATAATAGGTAATATAACACCATGCCCTCAAAGGAAGTCATCTTTGTCTCTAAGAACAAAGGGTACAATAGTACTATTTAGTCTTTAGTGACTGAGCACAAAGACTTTTTGGCTTGGAAGTCAGGAGACCAAAAGGCCAGAACTCCTCAAAAAGTTATCAGTGACACCAGCCCTACTGTCTCCTTTCAAAGGCTGCCCAAATACCTGTTTGATGGTTTCAGGGATGTTAAAGGCTTGTAGAACCTTATGAATAGCAATGGAAAAGGTAATTACTACAAATTTCACCTTGTTGGGAACTACAAACTTCTTCCTGAAGACAGACTAACTTGAATGTTCTGGTCTCTTGACTTTACATATATTATCACAATGGAGTAAGAAAAGGTGTTATTACCAAAACTTTAACAGAAATTAGTCAATTGTTCAAGACTCCAGAACACATCCAGTTAGGTATGACCAACAACCAGTTTATTGTGGGGCATTTCTGAATCATCACTGAAGCATCACTGAAACTGGAAACTATCAAGGATTTTGATTCAGCTTCAGTCCACTGCAGGAAATTCTCTACTGTATTCGATCATATACAGTAAGCAAGTATTAAACAGGGCCTAAGGAAATTCAAGATAAGAATTTATCTGACAAGGAAACAACACGTCATATCATCCACTTGTATTGCTGTGAAATCAGGAAAAACTTCACTAAGGATATAATAAATGCAAATACCTGACATTTATATAAGTGCTTTAAGGTTTACAAAGCACTTTATAAAGATGGGTAGCTCACTTTCACAAACTACTGCTAGGGGCAGCTACAGTGTTTCCCCGATAATAAGACCTATCCTGAAAATAAGCCCTCCCCTTACTATGTAAGATTCCTCTAAAATAAGCCCTATTGAGATTGCTACTGTAGTGAAGGTGATCCCCTGCGCTACCCGCTACATTACGGTACCCTCTGTATGCACCATCCGTCTCCCCCCCCCCACGCACGCCACGCTCCGAGCTGCATCCAATCAGAGCTGCAGCAGTGAGCGCGTCATCCTGTTCTTTATTGAATTCATTATTGAATAAAGGTACATTTTTGTTCACATTTACCTGTCTATTAAAATTGCTGTCAATATTCATTAAAATAAGCCCTCCCCTGAAAATAAGCCCTCTGGTGTTTTTCTGTCCAAAAAAAAATAAGACAGTGTCTTATTATCGGGGAAACATGGTAGGTGGTGCAGTAAATAGAGCATTGGCCCTGGAGTCAGAAGGACCCAATCGGACCTCAAACACTTAGCACTTACTAGCTGTGTTGTGTTGGGCAAGTTACTTAACCCCAACGGCCCTGCCTTCCCCCCTCCAAAAAGCAGAAAAAAAAGGTCCATATGCTAAGCACAAAGCTGCTTATCCTTCCAACTTACTAGTCCTAGTACCTGGAAACAGACACTCAAAAAGACAAACATCATGTTTGCTGCACCTCCCTTACTCCAACCCCACCCCCTTCTATTATGGGCTAAACTGTCCTCAGGAACTTCATCTCTTCAGATCACAATTTCCAAAACTGAACATGGTATTGAAGATGTGATTTGAAGTGTCCTTACTACATTCCTTGTTCTGAGAACTTCACTTAGATTTGATAAAGTCCAGAATAAAGCCTTTGTGAGAGTTGAGTCACTTATCCATGCTGAGTCCTGTTCCGTTTAACATGAACTTCCCTCTCCCCCATTCAGCACACATACTGGTTGACTTACTGTTTTAAGCTCATCAAGATCTTTAATGTGGAAATGAATAATATGATTGTATATAACTTATCAGATTGCTTACTGTTTTGGGGAAGGGGAAAAATTTGGAACTCAAAAATCTTATAAAAGTGAACACTGAAAACTATCTTTACATGTAATTGGAAAAAATACTAATGGGGGGGGATCTTTTAAAGTCTTGTTTTTACTAGCCAATATAATTACTATTTCTTCTTGGTTTTTCATTATTTGATAAGTCTACTTTCATCAGCCAACAAAAAATGTTGGCTACAGAACACTGAAACAAGCAACTTAAAAACTTCTGACACCAGTCCAACTTGGGTCCAGCTGTTCAATTTCATAATTAAACTTAACTATGCTGGTATAAAAACCCTGCTCTCATTTCTCCATCTTGTCCATAATATCATGAAAGACTCTGTAAAACACCTCTCTGAAACAAGACAAAGCTATTGTTGTTTGTCCTTTGTTCTCAAAAAGGATGGTGTCACCAGCCTCACTTTCTCCTCCACAGCCATCTGGGTCCAGATTTGGATCAGGATTACCAAGAGATGAAACCATTCTATTGATACCTACCAAGGAAAGAGGCTGCTTGCTATTATTTTAATGCAAGCTCCTGGTTATCATTATTTTCTATGGGCCAATAAAGACTGATCTCTAAGTGGTCAAAAGATACTATCCTGAAGAACAACAAGGTCATTTGGAATATATCTCAAGCTACACCCAAAGATCTAGAATTAACTGTGTGAAGACAGATACCTGACTCAAACTTTCTAAGTTTGCTATCTAGTTTAAAATTGTTTTTATACTGTCCACATTTCCCCCTGTATACCCAAACATCCACCCTTTTCCAGAGAACCATCCCTTGTAAACAAAGAATCATTTTTGTTATTTAGTTGCCCCCAAACCAGATCATCTAAGTGAAATATTTTCCTCCATCATCAATAAGAAAGCAATGAGTAAAATTATAGGGTATATAAACCAGGAATGTCAGACTACAAAGAAAAAAGGCAGGTACTTGTGATTTATTGAAATAGCAGATTTCAAATGTTACTCTCAGGATAAGTCAACTTTTTAAAAGCATTAAGGTAGAAATTAGCCTGAGGCAAAGTTTAGTTTTAGTCAACTTACATGTTAATTACGGTAAACAACTTATTATAGCTCTCCCACATGCTCCCATCAGAATGAAAAGTAATTATTAATGAACTGATAACTGTTCCTAAAAGCAGTCCTAGGAGATAATACTGTCACAGGATATAAACATGGTAGGAGAGTAAAAGGTACTGGGGCCCATTATAATAAGAAGCAGGTTTGAATTGAATGTGTAGAGCCTAGAAATAACCCTCTTATCCCAGGGAATGAAACTGTTCATTAATTTTGGCTAAAATAGACTAGTCCATTCTAATTAAATTGTGTGCTATAATTCAATTTTGTATACTCTAAAGATGGCAATCATGGGAATTAACCAGGTGGTAAGCTAACTGCTGTGCTTTGAGGACAAATTAGTTCCCTAAAGGCAGTTGGGGTACATAAATATCATCAGTTGTTATAATGCTTCCAACAATGTGTTGCCAAAACAGTTTGTCCACAGTGCAAAAATAGCAGAGTCTAAATCTATCATTATCAGTTCTTTCTTGAGGAGTAAATTAATAGTTATAAAAGCAGGTAGAGACCTTGAATAGAATTCTGCATAAATAGGTCTTAATTTTGAAGAAGTGTATGAAAATTAAGTTCATGGGAATCTCTGGATTTTCAAATGCCATCAGCTAAAAGGGACCCCTTTTCCTTTGCCATGACCCTATAAAGAGTAAAGAGATCAGAAAGTGAAGAGGTAAAAGTACTTTATAAAGACAAAGAGGAAGTTGCTTCAAATTTAGTTTAAAAAATTATCAAAGTGATGTTCCTGAGATTCAAAGATTTAAAGGCTGAGAATCAAGAAATGCTGAACACACTATCCCCTCAAAGGACCTCTGATCAAGAAGTCTATACGCTCTAGAGACAAATCTCAAAAACAGGTTTTGACCAATACCTCAACTTCTCCAAATGAAGCATGAGTTAAACCTTTTTTTGCGAAGTGGATCACTTTGGCAATCTAGTTAAGCCCATTGAGAGGCCTCAGAATAATATTCTTAAATTAATAATTTTTTTTAAACCATGGTACCTGAAAAGGTATCTCTTGCAAACATACATCTTTAGTCTTCATCCCAATCCCGTTTTCCCAATTCCCTGCCATTCTTTTCTACTCCTAGTGAGCATTCTACTTCTATGGCCTCACATGTAGTAACTACTTTTAGTAGTCTTAGTCAATACAAAGTGGTAAAAGATATTGAAACAAAGTATTTCCCCAGGGCTCAACATGTGAAAAAAAACAGGGAGAAGCAAACAAGCTAAAAATTTCAATTTTGATTCCTTTGAAGAACTAGTTATTTAAAATTAAAGTTACTGCTGAAATATATGAAACAGCTCATAATAGGCAATTATTTTAAAACTGTTAAGTTTTCCATCTCAGGACAACCTGTCCTTTCTCAACCACCATGAATTGTATGGCAGCTTTTTGAACATGGATCTCTTTTTATTAGGAGTACCAACCTGTCCTACCAGGTACCACCCTTATAGAAAGGGTACATTCTGTACATGAAAAGTGTAGTACTTGATATTCTAGTTGAGTAAAAATTACTAGAAAAGATAAACATAATTTTATTAGTGTATGCACGTGTGTTTTATAATGAAATATTTAAAAACAAATTTAGTATTTCAAGACAAATAGCTATATCCTGTCACCATGCCTTCTTCCTGAGTCCCTCCAAAAGCATTAGGGGGATCCACTGTTAAGAAAATTTGATCACTGTTTACACAGAACTAAAACATATAAACACGCTTATAAAATGTGCAAAACCATAAACAATGAAGTTTTAAAACTCAAAAGTAAAGGTCACAGAATCTCAGGTGGAAGAAGTCACAAAACCTGCTGAAATCCAGCCCAGAGCAGAACAATGGTGTCCAGTCAAAGGAGGGACTCGCCACCTCTGGAGGGCAGCCTATTCCACTTTGGGACTATTACCATGTAAGGACATTTTCCTCTTCAATCAGGTCTAAATTGACCTTTTAAATTCCTACCCATTGTTCCTACTTCTGCTTTCTGAGAACACTGACACAAATCAAGTCTAATCCATCTTTGACCTGACTGCCTTTCAAATACCTGGACAGTTATCAGTCGGTCCTCCCCACCATCTTTTCTCAAAAGTTTAATCATCACTAAATTCTTCACCCAATTCTAATGTCATGGTTTCAAGGTCCTGGTTGTCTTGTTTAGGATGTTTCTACTTGAAAGTGCAGCTTGGCAGAGGAAGCCCACCAAACACCAGCAACTCAGAGGGTGAATAGGAAATAGCAGAGATGCTCCAGCAGGATTCAGCCCAAGCAGTAGTGCTTGGGGCATGACAGGCAATGGCAGCACCACTTGGGGACCTGAAAAGAACTGTCTAATCTTGCCTGCTGAGAATTAACTTAGACCTGCCTGGGAAGGAAGAGATTTCACACACTGCCTCTCCTCCAGAGATGTACTATACCAAGTCCCCTTTGCCCAGTCCACAAAACATACAATTTGTCACCAGGCTCATAAAGCTTTTCAGATACCCATAAGTTCTGTGACTGATTTCTGTAGGTTTATTGGCACACAAGCTCTTCCCTCCACAAGACATTGTTATCCTCCTAGAGTCTATCTACCTTCAGGCACAACTCAGATCACACTACTAATGGAGACTTTTCCTGATCCCCAATAATGGTTAGTGATTTCTATCTCTTGAAATTATTCTGCATGGCTTTGTATATACTTTGTATCTATTTTCACCAAGCTGTTCATCCTGATGCTGCATGATCCCCTGCCACCCCTACCCCAGCCCAGGAGTCCTTGAGGGCAAACTGCTTTATTTTTGTCTTTGTGCCCTGAGTCTCCTTCCTGGAGACACTGTTTGGTGAATCAACTGGCTTTCCAGAATTTAATGAGACAAGATAAGTTAACATATTAAAATCAAAGACAACAAATAATCTTCTGTCACAACTCATTAAGATCAAGGTAGACAGTGCATGTAACCACCCATTAAGCCTACATTTTTAAAATTCTCTGCCACGACTAACATGGATCATTAGGACTATAAAGGCTGCCAAGATCATGCTGTTTGGTGGTTCAGCTTTGAACTGCTGGTACTGATTTTTTCATCCTGTTTTAGTTAAGCAATAAAATAGTTCTATTGCTCCACTGAGTAAGCTACCGTGTTTCCCCGATAATAAGACCTATCCCAAAAATAAGCCCTCCCCTTACTGTGTAAGATTCCTCTAAAATAAGCCCTATTGAGATTGCTACTGTAGTGAAGGTGATCCCCTGCGCTACTTACGGTACATTACGGTACCCTCTGTATGCACCGTCCCCCCCCCCCCGGAAATGCACGCCGCGCTCCAATCAGAGCTGCAGCAGTGAGCGCGTCACCCTGTTCTTCCCCAGTGATTTGCTTATTGAATAAAGGTACATTTTTTTGTTCACATTTACCTGTTCATTAAAATTGCTGTCAATGTTCATTAAAATAAGCCCTCCCCTGAAAATAAGCCCTCTGGTGTTTTTCTGTACACACACACACAAAAAAAAAGCCAGTGTCTTATTATCGGGGAAACACCGCGGTATTCCTACTCTCTAGCCATCACCCAATACTGTACCACTATATTCTTCTAAGACTCACGTAATCTAAATTGCACGCCCCCCCCAAAATCAAGATGGAGTTAAAACATTGCTTTATACTTTCCAAGCACCACTGTCCAGTTTCCTTCCAAACCAATCACTGGTTTGCAATAAAATATGTGACATGTAATAAGTATTTTTGGTTCTGGAAAGTGGCAAATAAAAAGCTTGTCTTTAGGGGATTTAGGCTTCTGACAAAAAACAAAAAAACAAAACTTATCTTTTTTTTTTTTAAAGCAATTGGGGTTAAGTAACTTGCTCAAGGTTAAAATGGCCAGTTATTTTGTGTGAGTGTTAATTATCTGAGGCCAGATCCCAGGTCTCCCAAGTCTGGGGCTGGCGCTCTTACTGCACCACCTGGCCGCCCCAAAAACTCATCTTTAACAGTTCAGGGGTGGAGAACATGTGGCCGGATGTGCCCTTCTGGTCTTTGGGTGAAGCCTTACAAGTTTTACACAACAAATCCTTTTAAGGGGATTTTTCTGTAAAAATTGGATTCAAAGGCTGTACCTGAGGACCTAAAGGGCCACATGTGGCCTTGAGGCCACAGGTTCCCCATCACTGGTTTAGATATTCTCAAATGATTTTCACTGCAGGTATTAAATGTGTATTAAGAATCAACATTAACTAAAAATACACATGATGACCACTTGTGTCCACCCCCCCCATGATTTTCAGTTCTTAGTTAGCAACCATCTACCACAAATATACATGTGGAAATATCCATTAACTAAACACCTGTCACCTGTCAAGAACCTCAGCCCCTTCCAACAGTTGACCTCAAAGCAACCAAAATTGGTAAACTCTCCATTCTAGTCAGGTGTTTATCTTTGCCGTTTCACCCCTAAAGGCCTTTACCTTTCCTTCACACACCCTAGGAGCCGAGCCTCCCTGCTCCACCTTGATGCCTTTTAAAATTGAAGGAGAAAACAGAAGTTGAACAATCAGTTCAATTCATTTCTGCTACTGTCACTGTATGTTGTTAATTCTTAATTTTCTCCCCATTAATTCATAGGATGAAGGTCACGTGCATATACAAACAGCTTTCAAACACTTTGTTGAGTTCCTAACAATAGCTAGTTAAGTCTGAAATCCTTCTGCATTTCCTGTGAACACTAACTATAGTTATTATGAGTCCAATTCAAATAATAGCAGTTTAGTCAAATTGGGCTTTGGGCAATGCCAACTTGGAAATGAAAATTTCCCCAAGGTATCTTACAATGTATGTAATTTATATAAATGTAAGGGAGAAATTTTTATAGAGGTAGACCTGAGTTTCTTTGCACACAAGTGTGTGTGGCACATGATTTACTGGTCAAATTCATCTACTGTCTCAACTGTAAGCTTCAGGGCAAAAATCCATCTTTTCCACACCTTGTAAACTCCAAGGACACAATACACACAAATAGAATTCAAGTGTTTGTAAACATCTGCTACAGAAAACGAAATATACCTATAATATGAATAAAATATTACTGAGAGCTGTTACTATGAACTGTTGTCCTGGAAAAAAAAAAAAGACCAGGAAGTCAGTTTCTATTAAGTAAGCCTAATCTAAACTCACACTGAAAACTGTTCCCTCTGGGGCATTGAACAAACCAATGATCAAAGTATTCATATTCCTGTACTGCAGAATTAAAGACCAGCAAGGAAGTTGGGTGGTATAAAGCCCAAAATATTAGTTCAAAAATTCCTAACAACTGTTACATTACTCCAAATATCCCAGCCTTCCACCCTTTAAAAGAAACAAGGGTACAGGAAAATATCTTCCTGTTCTTTCCATTGGCAACTGCTGTGACCAAAACATGCATGGCAACTTACAGGCTACTGAAACATGAGCAGATGTTGGGAAATGAAGGGGACTGGGAGAGAATGTCAGAGTGATGTACTTTGGTAATATTCCAGAACTCCACAAGCTCTGGTAAGTCTGGAGAGGGGCTATTAGTTCCCAAGAACTAGAGTAGATGGCTTCTTTTAGCCCTGGACCTTTCCCCTCCAGGCATAAAGACTTAAGTAATATTAAGATATCACAAATAAACCTCTGCTGGTTAATGGTAATAATGTCACCATACACCATAGGTGCAACTGGGAAGGCTGAGGAGACCCAGTGAGGCACGAATTTTATCTAATCACAGAACAACTCCTGAAAGGGGAGGCTCCACCCATCCATTATCCCTTTTGTCATTCTTTTTTTTTTTTGGAGGGGGAAGGCAGGGCAATCTGGGTTAAGTGACTTGCCCAAGGTCACACAACTAATAAGATTTATCAAGTGTCTGAGGTCACATTTGAACTCAGGTCCTCCTGACTCCAGGGGCGGTACTCTATTCACTCACTGCACAGCTTAGCAGCCCCTTATTCATTCTTTTAAAAAATTATTTCAAGGGGCAGCTAGGTGGCACAGTAAATAGAGCACTGGTCCTTGAGTCAGGAGGACCTGAGTTCAAATCCGGCCTCAGAAGCTTGACACACTAGCTGTGACTTTTGGGCAAGGCACTTAACCCCAACTGCCCTCCAAAAAAAGCAAAAAAAAAAATTTATTTCAGTTGGTTGATTGAAAAACAATGCCTTCATATGAGCTGAAGGTTAAATCAAGCCTGACCTGTCCAGAGTCTTTAATTTTCAGCTTTCTGAGCCTTGAAACAGGCAGTTAGGTGACCATTCCCATTTCCAGAAACTGATTATACACAGTAAAAAACATTATATTTTTGGTTAGATACTGGATCGTTAACATACTCAAGAAGAAATGTTTTACACTAGGCAGCTGTTTGTCAGATGAAATTTTTCATCTCACAAACTGTTAAGGCACCTCAATTCCAAACTTGAACTAAAATGAACCCAAGTATGACACATAATACAACTCCAGGAATCGGAATACAGCAATGGAGTGCCTACTTGAGTGAAGTATGAATCTATCCTTTGTTTGGCTGGCTAAGCAGAATATAACACGGAACTTTTCAAACATCTAGGCTTGGGATTTAATCCTCTACAGTCATGAGCAAAAAATACACTTGGTGGTCTTTTCCAAATCAGTCATGGAAAAAGCTCTACCACAAAGCCATTTATAAGAGTTCAAGAGTCTTTCTGAAGAGTTGCCAGGCTAAAGCTCTCGGATCTCACAGGTGCCTTCCAGCTTTAAAATCTACCAATCTAAAGATGCCAATAAGGACAGAAGTACACTAACAAAAGAGCATGAGACAACTTTCCTAGGACTTGCCCACATGCTTCTATTGTTCTTAAACCTTCAATTTAATGGCCAACATATTCAAAATGAGTACTAACCTAAAACTACCATTTCACCATCAAAATCCAAGTCAAATCAAAGACAACTTTGCATCAGTATGTGGACTCCACTGAAAAGTCAAGTTCCAGCTAAATAAGGTGTGATCCTGAAAAACTTGAAAGTATTCCCATTCAAATCCTTGTTTCCTAAAGGATGCTTCTGTAACATGGAATCCTAAGGCAATGGAGAGTATATTGGAAAAGGTTTTTGTTTTTTTAAGAGGCACCTCTGGCTTGGTAATGAAATGACTTGAACCTTGGAAAAATAAAAAATTGAAACCACCCTGGAGCCCCATTTACCTAAAAACCTAAAAGCCTTTGAAGGCTAATTATAAGTAGCAGCTGCAATAGCAGCAAAAAAAGAACAGGGTGCAAAGAAAATCCATTCAGTCAACTATAAAGAAGGAACCCCAAACAAATGACTATACTCACATTCAAACCATCACTGATGGAAGCAAACTCTTAAGGCCCCTGCGTAAGTCTAAGCAGCAAACATAGGGAAAGTAGAGCTGAGATCTGTTCCAAGTTGGCCCATGTATTGCAGAACACACAGATACCTGCACTGTTCTGTCCTAGGTGAGCAAGTTTGCCTCAAAGACTCCGGAAGGAACAAGTGGCATTCTGTTTGGTGCTCTTGCAGCCAGTGTGCTGAATTTTAGACAAGAATTCAGGGTACAGCTCAGAGTCTGCTGTTCTTCATTATAAACATGGTTGAATCCCTAGATTTAATGGAATATGTAAGAAGGAATTATTAAAGAGTCCATCTAGAATGGAGAACAAAGCAACATGCAAAAATATATTCACTATTTCCACCCCTCCATATCAGAATCCACAGCCACTGTAAACGTGGTTTCAATAGCTTCTCTTAAGGGGACCAAGTTGGATGTACAGAATCTCTTAGAGTGCTGCCCTTCCATTCTAAGACCAACTTCAGCGTTTCCAACTAGTTACTGCGTTAGGTTTTCCCAGGCTCCAAGCTCCACACACTAGACAATGTTGTTTTCAGAATTCCACCACAAACCAGATGCCAGGCAGGTAAATGCAGCAAGTGGTTTTAAAAGTGAATGAAAAACATAGAGCTGTAATTTTAATCAGTACAAACTGGACATGGAACAAAGTCATTTAAAAGTGCCATAAATAGTTTACTTCAGTCATAAGACCCAATAACATGCAGCCATCATAATTTATGGTAGTGTGTAATCAATTAATCTACCCTGCCCTGAAAGAGTAGTCCTCCCACCAGCCAAGCAAGATCTGTAGGTGTGCCACAGAAAGCAGCTGACAAGCTAGATCTAAATGGCAGTTATGTTTCCACCTCCTGCTTTGAGTGGGAAGTGGGTCTTCAGGGAGGCTGAGATCTGGTAAGCTACTACCCAAACAAAAAACCTAGCTAAGTTTACAAGGAAAACAAATAGGCAACCTTCAGCCAAAACAAGTGATATTGAAGGAGCTGAGAAATGAAACCAGAAAATCAAATGTCCTGCTTCTAGGAGGCATACCATAATTCTGTTACAAGTGTTACCAATGAGCCATTGGTTTGAATGGTTTCTTTCCTAGCTATCCAAAGGCACAAATCATTCGCTACGACATTTTGGCGGTACCTCCAGGGATCAGTCAAGGGTTTAAAATCCAGACAATGGAACCCGGCACCCCATACAGGATATTCTATCACAGGCATACATTTACTGAGGGTGTAATTCTTTTTCATTGATTCCTTTAAGTTTTCTAAACGGATACATACTACATACAGGGGATCTGAATACTTCGATTTCTAATACCATCTGGAAAATACAAAAATAGCTCTTTGACTTAACCTATCTTAGAAGTACCAGTAAACAACGTCAGAACCGCAACTTAAACACCGCCCGCCACCCGCCACCCGCCACCCCCTACTGCCCCCATCCCGTTTCAGTGATGAGGGAACAAAAACACATTAGAGACTTAAGAATACAGCGTCCCCTCTCCACCGGGTTCTTTCTTCAAAGCAATCCAAGCAAGTTATCTCTTCCTTCCCAATCTACTACATTAGCCCAATCAGGCTAGCAGACTTTCATGAGACACACGTTTCTTTTGTTTAACACACACACACACACACACACACACACACACACACACAGTCTCTCTCATAAAAGTTTTGGATAGCTTTAAGTACCAAGAACAGGAAAGGTCCTTCAGGATCTGTTAACTGACATTTCTAGAGGCAAAACCCAGGTTCCCCCGACCTCGTATGACAACTCCATCACCGAAAAAGGGAAACGCATTTCTGCCTGCCGACCCGAGCCCTGGGAGGGTAGGAAAAGGTCACCCGGAACGACGGGCTGGAAGGTTCCCGAGCCGCCTCGGCCGGGGCTGGGGGAGTGGGGGGCGGGCACCTCTGTCCTCGCGGGATCCACATCTGGAAAGGGCCTGGCCCGGTAAACGTGCACGCTTGCACTGACCTTCCCGCGGCTGACCTGCTTCTGTCACTACTGGTTCCTCTCCTCCAGCCTCCCCACCCCCAAAGGAACAGACCCACATGCGCACTCACACGCGCGCGAACGTACACACACACGCCCCCCCCCCCCCCGCCGAGCGCCCCCTCCGCGCCCCCAGTGGGGGATGGGCGGGAGGGGGAGGGGGCAGCCTATGGACGCACGCGGGGCCCCGGCCCCAGCTGGCACCTTGCCCTCGGGTCCTCCCCGCACGATCCGGGCTCTCCGCGGCCCGGACTTGGGCCACACTTCCCTCCAGAGTCGCCCACCCTGGACCCCACGGGAGGTGCCCGAGGCCGGCCCTCGCAGCCCGACATCCCACCCTGCCCCCCACCCCAGCTTCTCTCCTCGAGCTCAGATTCCAAGCGCCCCTCGGAAGACAGGCAGGGAGACCGAGCGGGCGGGGGGGGGAAGGAGGAGCCCAAAGAACTGAGGGGAGGGCGGGAGAAAAGTCCGGCGTCTAGGCCGCCGCCGCAGCACCGTTTGGTTCCCTTTGGCTTCCCGCGTCCTCCGCCCCTGGCCTGGGGTGGAACCGCGGCTCCCCCAAGCTCACCTCTCTCGGGCACTGCCGCCACTGCTGCCCGGGCCAAGGCGCCTCCTTCCCCAAGCAGCCATCTTGGAGACACTCCGTTCGCAAATGTCTCCGCCAGGGCGGCCGAGGGGTATCGGGAGTACTGAAGGGAAATGTAGTCCGGCCCTCGGCACCGGGATAGCCTGGGGTGTGGAAGCCTGAATCAAATGGGAACTACAACACCCACAGTGCACCGCGCCACCTCGCAAACCGTCTGCTCGCAACATGACTGGGAAATGTAGTCTCGATCCTGAGGGAGGAGCGCGACAAGAGGAGCCAAAGTCTCCCTCGCGTCCAGTGTGTTTTGACAAACTCATCCCTCCTCCAGGTGAGCCTACCAAAGAGTTCAGATGGAAAGGTCCAGCACACTCTAGCAAGCCACTGGCCCCAGAAAGACAAGCCGAATATTCACACGGGGAAAGCCTGTAATTCCCAGAATGCCGCAGGGAAGGCGCTTCTCCCTCCCCGCCCCCCTGGGTCTCCCGCCTCTCCAGCGTCCACGCTGCAGCTAAGGCGCCTTCTCCAGACTAGGCCTGGCAGCTGCTTATAGCTGCAGGCCGGGCCAGCGAGCGCCCCGCCCCTTCCTGCTCCGCCAGGGGTCCGACCTCCAAGTCGCCCCCTCCCACCGAGGCCAGCCAGGCGGGCCCTGCCCGAGAGAGGCTCTGTCCTTCCCGGGCGCCTTTACGCGCTAAGGTCATGGAGAGGAGGGAAGCGCATCCAGCCGCCCGCCCCCCGTTCGCTGTCCCCTCCCTCCACTCGTCCATTCATTCATCCGTCTCCCCTCCCTCCACTCATCCATTCAGCCTCCCATCGCCCTTCCTTCATTCACTCCTATTGAGGGACCCATCTCCCCTTTACTTTCACTTCATCCACCCTGTCACGCCCCCTTCTCCACTCACCCACTCATTTACCCATCGCCCCTTCCCTGCACTCATTCATCCATTCCCGCGTCCCTCCCGGCAACCTGAATTCCAGAGAAAAACAGCCCACGTCGTACAATTGAGTCTTTAATCAGAGCAAGTGAGTTAGGGCTCCCGATGCCACGCATCACGTGCTGGGGCATCCAAGGAGGGGGCTGGAGCAGGGTTTTTATGGGATACGAAGGCGGGGGAGGGGGCCAAGCTGCAGGTGGGAAGGGTCAAGGACGCTTCTGCCTTCCACCTGGTAAGTTGTTTTGCTTAACAAGCAAAAAAGTCCGTAGAGAAAGCTTGGCAATCTCAGAAGGGGAAGAGTTTGGGGCATTTGCAAAACTTTTCAGAGGCTGAGAGCATCGATGTCCGTAGAGTCTTGGGCAAAATTCATGTGTCTGGGAATGGGGACCAGGCCAGATTCAGTCAGCTGAGTTTGTCACTCCCTCCTTTCATTCATCACCCATTCACTCATTTCCCCTTTCTTCCACTCACCCATCCAACTACCAACTTTCTTTTTCTTTATTCATCCATCTATCTTCCCTTCCCTCTATTCATCCATTTGTCCATCCAAACAGTCAGCCATTAAGCATTTATTAACTGCCTATTGTGTGTCAAGTCTTCAGGAAGACTTGAATTCAAATTTGGCCTCAGACACTTAATAGCTGTGTGACCTTAGGTAAGTCACTCAAACTTCTGTTTGCCTTAATCCACTGGAGAAGGAAATGGCAAACGACTCCAATATCTTTGCTGAGAAAATCCCATAGACCATATAGGGTCACAAAGAGTCACACAGGACTGATTAATATATGCCAGGCATTGCACCAAGCTCAAGTAAAGGAGTCCCTGCCCTCAAGCTGCTCACAACCTAAGAGGGGAGAAAACAAGCAAACAAATATATACGAGTAAGCTATGCACAGGATAAATAGGAAATAATAAAGACGAGATAATAGAATGACTAGAATTCAGAGGGATTGGGAAAGGCTTCCTTTAAATTAGAAGGTACATTTTAGTTGAGTCTTGAAAAAAAGCCACACCCATATCCAGGAGAAAGTGTTTTATTGTTCCTGAAAGAGCAAGAAGGCCAGTGTCACTGGATTGAAGGAATGTAGTGTCAAGTCCTGAAATAAAACCATGACTTGAGGAATAAAGTGTCTTTAATTGAGATAACGAGGCAGCAAGCCTGCCACCCTGTGGAATATCTAATGGAAATGAAAAAGATGCATGAAGAAGTTTTTATAGTTTTAGGAGGCAACTTGAGGTAGTAAGAGTTGGTCGTTAGACCCCAGTAGCCCTTGGCAGTCCAGGCAAGGAAAGCCACTTTATTCTGACTGTTTTGCTTTTCATGCCATGAATCCCAATGGAAGGGGGCTAGCACACTAGAAGCTGAAATCTAGCTTGAGCTGGGCTGACCACAACATTCCTGGGTGGAAGAGACCTAGGATATGGGTCAGCACCACCTAATCCCATTATTTTAAGGGTAGAAATCTAAGGACATTACTGCAATTTTGACATTGTCATGATGACTAAGAGCTTTAGGCAGTCCATATTACAATTGGCATTAATGATTTTCTGTCATTATGGTAATGATTATATTAACAGTTTTGTCAGTGGTGAAAGTGGTGGTGGGGTGGGATTAGATTATGAAGAGCTTTGAATGACAGAAGATTTATTATTTGATCCTAAAGGTGATAGGGAGGCATTGGACTTTATTGAGTTAAAGGGCTGACTTGGTTGGACCTGCACTTTAGGAAAACCACTTTGGCAGCTAAATGCAGGATGGATTGGAGACTCCAGGTGGGCAGACCCACCAGCAGGCTATTGCAGTTTTCCAGAAGTGAGGCAGTGAGAATGAGAGTTGGCACCAAGGCGGTGGCGGCGGCGGCGGCAGCATCAGAGGATAGACAGGAGTACATTGGAGAGATGTTGCCAAGTGGAAATTGGCAGTCTCTGACATGGGAGGTCTGTAAGAGATTGAGGAGTTGAGGAGGAAGCATATAAGCCTGTGGGACTGGGAGGATAGTGTTTCCTTAACAGTAACAGGTAAGTTTGGAAAGAGTGGTTCTGTCTTGGATATGTTGACTTTAAGATGTCTCCTGGACATCCAGTTCACAATGTCTCAAAGGCAGTTGGAGATTCAAGATTGGAAGTCAACAGAGAATTTGGAGCAGGATAGGTAGATTTGAAAATCATCAACCTAGATAGAGTTGGTCTTGAAATCCATGGGAGCTGATATCACCTAGTGAAGTAAGTGAAGAGAAAAGAACACTCATCTTTCCTCCCACTCACACATCCCTTGAATCATCCCTCCTTTCTTTACCTGAATTTTAAAACATAACCAAAGTGGAAAGACTTAAATGAACTGAAGCAGAACCAGGGGAGAACATCGTACACAGTAACAGCGATATTGTACAATGATCGACTATGGATGACTTCGTTTTTCTCAGCAGTACGATGATCCAAGACAATTCTAAAGGACACATGAGGAAAAGTACTACTCACATCCAGTGAAAGAATTGATGGGAGTCTGAATGCATCTGGAAGCACACTGTTTTCACTTTATTTTTCTTGTGGGTTTTTTTCTTTTGGTCTGTTTCTTCTTTCACTACATGACTAATATAGAAATTGTTTTACATGATTACACATATATAACCTATATCAAATTGCTTAGCATCTTACAGAAAGGGGAGGTAAAGGAAGAGAAAATTTAAAACTACAGTTTCTGAAAGATAAAAAGTTAAAATTTGTCTTTACTTATAATTGGAAAGTAAACTGAAAGGCAATGGTTCTGATCACCTATTAGTTAGGTTTCTTATTACTCAGTCCTGTTCAACTCTTCTTAACCCTATTTGGGGTTTTCTTGGCAAAGCTCCTGAAGTGGTTTGCCATTTCCTTCTCCAACTCATTTTACAGAAGAGGAAATTGAGGCAAACAGGGTTCAGTGACTTGCCCAGGGCCACACAGCTAGTGTCTGATGACAGATTTGAACTCACTGCTCTATCCACTGTGCATCTAGCTGCATTAGTTAACCTGGCAAATAACCAATAAATTGGGTCAGTGGCCTTTTTCAATGCCCAAAGACCCTGCATGAGACAGGGTCTTTTAAATCTAAGTGTGTCTGACAATATATCATTGGACTCCCCTGCCTCTTGGCAAAGGTAAGCTAACTCCTCATTGGTGGGCATTTTTAATGAGGTCGGTTGGTTAAGAGTTACTTCAGCTCTTCCCCATTATTTCCTCTTGGGAGATGGGAGTAATCCTCTGGTGATTGGATTAGTCTGCAGAAATGGTATTGTCTCTACTTGAATTTGAGCTCAGGAGGTGGAGGGTGAAGTTGCAAAGGTGGACAGTAACCAGGGTGGAGATGCTAAGTAAAATAATAGAATTGAAAGCCTGTGACTGGAGGCTACGAGTAAAGGGGGAAGGTACTTGCAAAAGCTTGACCTTTGGGCAAATTCCTCCAGAATATGAGTGAAGGATAAAGTTACTAGGGTAAGGAGTTTAGACTCACACATTGTGGGGGAAGAGTAATCTACGCCATCTTGATGAAGTCTTAAAAATAGAATTAAAATCAATTTTCAATTTTCAACTTTCAATTCCCTGTCTACCTTCTGATCCATCCTCCCATCCAACTGATATGGTTTGGAGTTGTTGGTAGCCCTGAAAAGGCAAGGTACAGGGCGAGTCTGCCGAGAAAGAATTCAAGCACTGCAACTCCAAGTGGCTAGGTTTATTGTAAAACCAATAGAGCTAGATTCCTAATAAATCTCCATGATGGGTTTGAGATTGATACTTATACATTAAAAAAAAAAGATAGTGAGACGATCTGGCTGGGATTAAGGAATGGTAAATAGTTTGGGGTGGCCCCAGGGCACCAGTGAAAGTACTATTAAGTGGTCTGAGGTGGGTCTAGAGACCCGTGAAAGGACTGTTAAGTATCCAAGTGGGCTGGGCAGGGCCTGATGTCTGGGACCACTTGCCCCGTGATCTGGGCTGCTGAAAGGTAGGAGAAAATTCAGGGACTAGGTTGATTTCAAAGACATAGTCTTTTCCTTTTTGGGGTCCAGGTTCCATAACCACATCACAATCATCATTTCACCCATCCTCTTCCTTCTTGACCCAGCGTGTCATCTCTACTTACTGTCTCCAGGTACTCTCTTCACTGAGTTTTGCTCATATTGCTCTCTTCTGGTTCTCTTACATTTTCTGACCACTGTTGGATTTCCTTTGTTGTATCCTCAGTCGTATTCTGCCTCCCTAAGACTGGATGATGGGGCAGCTAAATGACAAACCACTCCAACATCTTTGCCAAGAAAACCCCCAATATGGTCATGAAGGGGCAGGCTGAAGGAGCACAACAAACCATGAATGTACCCCAAGGCTCTGTCCCAGGACCTCTGATCTCTCTAGACTCTGTTAGTATATCCCTTGGTTCCCTTGGGTTTAATTATCTTTATGCAGATGATTCCCAATTCGGGCCAAAATCTGAAATAATCAAACAGGATATGTTGTCTCGTTTTTTAAAAAGGCTCCTTTTTGTTACATCGCCCATTCCTAAGACCAGATAAGGCTGGAAATAGGATCATAAATTCCAAATAGACCCAGCTTTGTTTTTCTCTCTGAGTGAGCCCAGAGAATACCTCTTCTTGTGTCAACAAACCAGAAGAGGCCTACTTTATGGCCCTTCAGGAGACCTTCAACTCAGGGTGTTAACTGAAGAAATGGGACTTTTTCTTATCTTAAGATTTTCTAAACATATACCTTGTTGTGAAATGTTAATGGTAAAGGAAACACAGATGCTCTGAATCATAATTTCAATTGACACTTTGTCAGTTTTCGTGTTTTTCTGTATTTATCATTTATCCAATTAAATTCCTTTCTCATACAATGTTTCAACCATTTTGGGGATCATAAATTTCTGTGTCTCAACCACCCCTAATTGGGATGGTCCTAAAATGTACTTAAGCTCTCTCATCCTTTTGTTCTGGACTCAGGACTTTAGTCCTGCCTCCTTGTGCAACTACCACTAGCTTTAAGGGAATAAAGAATAAATTCTGTAGCTGTATACCCCTATTTGTTTGTCTCCTTTAACCAATTCTTAAATAGAGGTCAACACTATCTCTCCATCCCTAGTCTTCTGAGGGCCTGTCTAGCATCAGCTGTCCTTGGACATGTCAAACAGGATTCCCACAGGCATCTCAAAGTTAACATGTCTTAAACAGAATTCATCTCTTCCCTGCAAATGCATCTTTTCCCCACAACTTCCTTATGTATGGGGAGGGCACCACCATCCTTCCAGTCTCCCAGATTTACAAGTTTACAGTTAACCTTTACTTCTTACCTATTCTCACCCTAGGCGTTCAATTAATTGTCAAGTCTGTCAATTCCACCTACACATCTCTTCATTTGTCCTTTCTACTCAAGTGGTCACCACCCTAATTCAGTCCCATATCGACTCTTAATCTGGACAACTGAAATGCCTTGAAGTGCCCTCTCCCTCTTTCAGTCCCTCCTATTAAACATCTGACCATATCACCTCCCAGCTCAGAAGATTCCCGTGGTTCCCTATTCCCTCTAGCATCAAATAAAGTTCTAGGTTTGACTCTTAAAGCTGTTCATATCTGGCCCTTTCCTACCTTCCCAGTCTACTTTCATTCTATTCCCCTTCATAATCTCTATGATCCAGCCATACTGTCCTGCTTGCTGTTCGTTGAACGTGACACTCCATCTTGTTTCCATGCCTTTTCATTGGCTTTTTCCCTGGGATGTTCTCCCTCTTAACCTGTAAGAATTCCTGGTTTCTGTTAAGTCCAAACTCAGGTGACATCTCCTCAAGGAAGCCTTTCATGTTCCCTCCCAGTTGCTAGTGTCACCTTTTCTAAATTTACTTTAAATCTACTCTTCACTTGTCTTTTTTGTTATAGTTTATATGTGTCATTAGGGCAGCTAGACAGCCCATTGGATAGAGTGCTGAACCCAGAGTCAGGAAGACTTCTGAGTTCAAATCCAGCCTCAGACATTTACTAGTTGTGTGACCCCAGGGAAATCACTTAACCCTGTGTGCCCGTTTCCTCATTTGAAAAAAAGAGTTGGAGGAGGAAATGGCAAGCCACTCTATTATCTCTGCCAAGAAAATTCCAAATGGGGTCAGGAAGTCAGACAGGGCTGAAAAGCTGAAAAACAACTGAACAGCAACATATATGCGATTGCCTTCATTATTAGAATGTGAATTCTGTTGTTCAAGGGACCATTTGATGGCAGAAACTCTTTGTTTTTTCTTTGTATGCCCTATTTCTTAGCATAGTCAGTCCCTGGCTCATAGAAAGAGCTTAATAAGTTCTTGTTGACCTCCCCCTACTCCCCCGATTACTACTGTCGAATTACCTTGTCTTTATTTTGTATAGACTTATATGGGTTCATGTCTTTCTGCATAGAATAAAACATTTTTGAGGGCAAAGATGATTTTTATCTTTTGTATCCCACAGGGGCCTAGCACATAGTTGGAACTTGATAAATATTTATTTGATTGATTGATCCATATACTTGTGTACCCATAGAACTAACTAAAACAAGGCAATTATAACTTTGGTTCAAGGGTACTGAAGAGGGTCATCATAAAATGATGAGGTGTAGGGTTAGGGGTACTCGAGACCCCAAAATACCAACACTCCGGGTCCTGCCGAATGAATTCTACTCAAGCCTTCTCTCAGCCAAGGAAAAACAAAGTTTATTAAAAGTTCGCCATTTGGGGTAGACTGTTATGGAGCCTAGGTATCTGTGATGCTTGCATTGGACAGGCAGGCCAGAATCATCTGACACAGAGTGAGTCTGCTCTAAATCATTCTCTGACCTTCCTCCTTTCAGGGAGGCAAGATGGCTGGGATACATAGAAAGGTTGAGGTAGAAATCTAGGGGTGGTCTAGAGGAGGAGTTTGGGGAGGGTCTTCAGGAGGAGTCAATGAGGTCAGACTCTAGTAAATGATTGATTGACGGTGAGAAATTGCTGGCCGACACCAGGAGATGAAGGACTGGTGGGCTAGGCCAGTTCCAGGGTGTAAGAGATTTGGATATAGATATTTTGGGAGGATCTAGGGTGAGAAATTGCTGGACAAAGGAAGGCTAAAGATTTGGGCAGAGCCACAATGAAAGGCCTATGGCCTCAGGCAAATGCTTTACATGGGAAGATTCGAGCAGAGTACTCTAGGGGGTTCCCAGAACCTATACCTCATCCGTACTATAGAAGACTAGGGTTTACTGCTTCCCACAATAGTCCTCAGGCCTGCCCCCACTCCCCCGCCCCCAGCTCTTGGATGGTCTTGCCTCTTTTGCATCTCCCGTACAACTGCTCCTAGTAGGGAGGGGAAATGTTTCTCTTTAACCACACCTCTAGAAACTAGCCCTCCGCACATAGGGATACCTGGGCCAAGGCTCTCCCTGATTTCTCACAGTTTCCTTACCATGGGGTATTTCAGGCAGGGCCTGGGCATGTCTCTGGAGCTCTTTCCTTACCTCAGTTTCTCTCTCTACATTACCTTATAGTTACCTTGCTCCTGGGGCTACAGGACTCAGCATGCTTAACCAGGGTGTGGTGAACCATGGCATTTCCATAGCCCTTTGAAGATGAGGCATTTCAGCAAATTATCTCAGCAACTGGGCAGGAAACTTGCTTAAGAATGGGGCATTACCATGCTTGGTCTAGAAGAGAAAGCACTTGGGTTTTGGAGTAAGATTTATTCCAACCTTTTCTGCTACCCAATGCCCTTAGGGACTGTTTTAGGGACACCCCCACATTCTATTTATGTGGACCTCTCCCTTTGTTTCTTCCAACTCCAAGCTCCACTTTTTCTACCCTCAGCATCTAAATGAGTGCTATTTTCTATTCTGTTGTTCTTAGGACCAGGGTTCTCAAAATGTTTCTTAACCAAGGAAGTGATCTGAAGGGTCCTCCATAAGACTTTCCTGGTGGAATGGGTGGCTAAAGGCAAGGCTGTTAGAGGCTTAAAGCTAGATCAGATGTTGAAGACAGGACATTGTCAGTCGTCCTGACTTCTGTCTTGCCACAGGACTCCATTGACTCTGGAAGAGAAAGGAAGGCTTTCCAATTCACAGAGGAGTGTAGATTTTACCAGCCCCACCCTGCCCCACTCCCACCACGTCATTCATCATCTTCAAAAGCAAAGGACAAACACTTTGGAACTAAAGGAGTGAGGATTTGGGAGAGAAATGGAGAGAGCATCTGGACCAGTGATATCAAACTTTAATAGAAATGTAACCCTCTAGGCTGCATATTGACTTCAAAAGCCTCAAATTAATATTACCTATGTTAATTTGTATTTTCATTTATTTTGTTAATCATTTCCCAATTATATTTTAATATGTCTTAGGCCTCACTCTGGAGTTTTGATGGTTGCAAGGGCCCTCAGGCCTCCACTCTGACATCTCAGTAGACCTATGGTCTCTTAAGAGGGGACTGAGCCCAATGGGATGTGTGAACAGCCAGAGGTTGAGAAGATGGGTTTGAATCTTACCCTCCCTAGGAAACCAGTCATTCTGCTGGTTTCCAACTTAACCACACCTACTTCTCTCCCTATTGCCCCCTCTTTACCTCCTTTGTCTTCTGAACTGGCTTTTCCTGAGGGCAATTTTTTCCTAACTACTACCATAGCTTACAGTTTTAACTGTACAGTGATATTGGGAGAATCTATGCCCCATTCCCACCCTCACCCCATCACTTTGTGGCTTTGGCAGATGTTTCTCAAAGGGCTGAAGCTGTGCTTACAGCACTTCTGAGAGAGTTAAAGAGTCTTATCTCCTCTCTTAGTTTGGGGTGGGCAAATTGAATTATCAGATTTAAAACTCTAAGGGACAAGAGATCACCTACTGATACCAAACCTCCTTGTTTTACAGATGAGGAGACCAGAGAGGGGAAGTGACTTTCTCAAGGTCACACAAGAACAGAGCTGCATTTTAAACTCAGATTTTTTGCTGCCCAAATGGCTGTTATTTTGTTTTACTGAGCAGAAAAATTATGTTTATGCCTTACCCTTACCTTCTTGACCAGTCTGATGCTGGGCACAGACTGAAGTGGAAAGAACCTTGTATGTGGAGAGGAGGAACTCTGTTTTACAAGTGCTAAGAGAGTGATCTTTCATGACCTAAATCACGGAAAAGGAACAGGAAAAGGAGGTGCTAAACTAATTGTAAAAATTAACCAAACCAGGTCAGCCCTTTATGAGGTGTGAATAAATCCCTTCAGTAAATCAGAAAGGGATGGGAATTTGACCAGTCATTTTATTGGTATAGGACCCTCCCTCCCTCAGTGCAGGTAGGCACCTTATTCTGGACAGCTAGGTGGTGCAATGGATAGAGTGCCTGACCAGGAGTCAGGAAAACTCATCTTCCTGAGTTCAAATGTGGCCTCAGACACTTATTAGCCGTTACCCTGGGCAAGTTATTTAACTGTCTGCCTCAGTTTCCTTATCTGTAAAATTATTTGGAGAAGGAAATGGCAAACCACTCCAATATCTTTGCCAAGAAAACTCTAAATGAGATCATGAAGAGTCACCCCTGAACAAAGTGACACTGGAAAAGATGCTGAATTACTATTCTGACCACAGACTCTACAACAGTAGTCCTTCATCTGCTTTCTCCTTCTTCAGGGAAGTCTGAAACCTTTCCTTCTAGAGATGGGAAAATCTATTTACCCCCTTTGCTTTAAATATTTACTTTATAAAACACTTTAGCACAAGCCTTGCCTACTCTGCTAGTATTTATGGGAAATTAAAAGGCAATTGACTAGGCAGCCATCTCCAGAGATAAAGACAGAGCTAATAATTAGAGGCTTGCCAAGGTACTGTGTCTGACTTAGGGCTGAAAACTAGCTTGATGGGTTTATAGAAACCCTACAGAATGTGACCAAGTCCTCAACCACTTGGAACAGTTTTACTGTGGTACCAGTTGTAATTCCTCTGATTGACTGATTCAGTTCTGAAGAGAGCCAAGACTTGTTCACACCTAGTTCACACTTCTGACTATTTCCAAAGGTATGTGTTCTCACTTGATAAAGGTATCTAGGGTAAGTGGGAGTGGAGGGATTCATTGATTACCTCATCAACTCCTTAAACAGGCAATGAGTCAGTGGTAGCAGAGGAAAATATGAGTGGTTGAACCACTCTCTACTCACTACCCACAACACACCACTGCTACATAAGTAAGAAAACAGATTTAGAGAAATTAAGTAATTAGCCCAAGATCACAGAGCAAGGATAAGAACTCAACTATATTGAACCCTAGCACAGCATTACTTCCACTACACTTTGTTGATATGTTGTTTAGCTGCATCAGAATAAGATAATCAGGCCTTCCTCTACTGGGAGTCACTCTGGGTCAAACCTATCAAGATTGTGGGAGCTGGGAAGCAAAAGCCACTGGGTGATAGGTACCTTGGTGCTTTCTACTTCAGAATTTAAATAATTGTAAGGCAGTTACGCTTGTTTATAGTTGCTGTTCCATTGTTTCAGTTACGTGTGACTCTTTGTGACCCCATTTGGAATTTTCTTGGCAAAGATGCCTGAGTGGTTTGCCATTTCCTTCTCCAGCTCATTTTACAGAAGAGGAAACTGAGGCAAACCAGGTTAAGCGACTTGCCCAGAGTCACATAGCGAGTAAGCACATGAGACCAGACTTGAACTCAGGAAGAGTCTTCCTGACTCCAGGTCTGACTCTCTATGCACTGTAACATGTAGTTCCCCAAGTGCTGTGTAAATGTTAGCTATAAAATAATATAAAGTAACAGGGGATTGATTCCCTGGGTTCAAGGAATAATACATGATGGAGCACAGGGGTGGACTCTAGGACAACTGCCAAGTTTTCTAGCTCACTATATTGTTGCTCATTTATCATTTTCATCTTGGACTATGTGTCTTGTTCCTATAGCATTAATGTCTTATTTCAGGCAGAAAAAATGTTCTTGGTAAAGGGCCGACCTCAACTTGGGAATGTGAACAGTAGACATCTATAGCCAATCCATTTTCCCCCCAAAGGAGGTTGGCTTTTTTTTTGGGGGGGGGATAATATATAGTCCCTGTATTTTCTCTTGGCCTTTCATCACCCAACCTCTTCCCCTTATTGTTCCCCCCACTCCCCCAAAACACTAGGACTGGTTTGAGTGAAAAAAGGGATGTTTTGGAAATAAATTTCTTCCTTAGTCTACCTGGGAATCCCCCAGATTTTTTTCCCCAAAAAATATTAAAACGCTATAATCTAGCTGCCTTCTGCTGCCCCTTGCCTCTGGATTCATGTGCTATTGCCAGATCTGCTCTTCTGACATTAGCAATGAACTGAGTTACCCAAAATGTTGAGGCAATAGAAAGAAATACAAGGAAGGAAGGAAGGAAAGAAAGAAAGGAAAGAAATTAGCAATGCACAGAGGGGGTAAAAGTCAGCTATTTTAGAGATAGCAAAATGTACAAAACTTTGAAGAGACTAGAGTCTGACTATAGAGGAGACAACATTGATGTGGGAGGTAGCAGATCAGGATTTTAGTTCTACTACCATTTACAATGTGATATCCAGTGAATTGAATAGCATCTCTGGGCTATAGTTTCCTCATCAGCAAAGCAAAGGGGACTAGATTAGAATGATGATCTCTAATGTCCTTCTAAAACTCTCTTTTGCTATTTCTTTCTTTCTTTTATATATATATATATATATTTTTTTTAAGCAATTGGGGTTAAGTAACTTGCTCAAGGTTACATGGCCAGTTATTTCTGGGTGTGGTGCTGAGTATCTGAGCCTGGATTTGATCCCCAGGTCATCCCGACACTGGAGCCGGTGCTCTTACTCGATGTTGCTATTTCTTTAAATATTTGGATCAAATTGTTTATGGAAAGTAGGGTATGAATATTGATAAAGAAGCACCTCTAAGAATTTATTATTTTCATGACTTATAGAATCAGTTTAACACACTAACATTTTAAATGTTTTATGTATGTATTTTGTATTGGCTCAATAACCATTTTCAAAAACCACTGTTTATCCCCATAGTACCTTCTTTTAAAAAACTAAGTTAAACTGTTGCCAATATTGTACCATTGTCTGATATAATTGTGATCTATAGACCATATAACTTTCCACACTTAATAGTTTGCTATTTTTTTTTTTTTGCCTTTTGGAGGGCAATTGGGGTTAAGTAGCTTGCCCAAGGTTACATGGCTACTAGTATTTTTGTGTGGGTGTTAAGTGTCTCAGGCGGAACCAAACTTGGGTCCTCCCAACTCCAAGGCTCCAAGGCCGGCGATTTACTCACTTCAACACCTAGCCATCCCAGTTTGCTATTTTTAATAGTGGGAAAGTAAGCATGTCTTGATATTAGTCATCTAGAACCAATAATGGCCACTGTATTTTTTTAAAAATAAGCTTTATTGATGCCTTCTGTTTTTATATTTCAGCTATTTTTTTTTTCTTGATACAAAATTTTTTTTCATTTTAAAAAGTTTTAAGCTGTCTCAGATTTGGGGGGCTTTAAAAAGAAAACCGAATGAAATCTACTTCAATATCCACTGTTTTTTTTCTTATGAAATTTGTATGTTGTTGGTAGATCATACCATAGCTCTGCTATAATGTCCATCTTAGTTTTCCATTCATCTGCTTTCTTTTGAATATGTTCTCTGGTTGAAGTTTTATGTAAGGAATAACCGGCTACTCTTGCCATTTGTAAAGCAATCTTCAGACATGACATATCCATACCTTTATTATACTTGGTTCCAAAGGGAGTTTCATGATTACAGTGTCAAAGGACTCCAACAGTGAATAAGACAAAGAATACACATTGTACTGAATCGTGTCAATATTTGTCAGCCCAAATTCTGCAACATTTCTACTAAATATTTCTAATGCATCTTCATCTGTATCAAATGTAACCCATAACCCAGTTCCTAACATTGCCATTCCAGTACTAAGCATTCCACAACCACATCCTAAATCTCCAGTGACTTGGTTTTCTGTGTCATCATATGTGTTATGAATTGTGTATAGCATATATACATGTTGCAATGTGGGGCCTGGTCGGATACTGTTTTAGAAGTAATTTGGGCTTTTCAAAGTCATCAACTTGTTACAAGAAACTTTCCATGACCCAAGGGGTGGCTAGGTGGTGCAGTAAATAGAGCACCAGCCCTGCAGTAAGGAGGACCTCAGTTCAAATCCGGCCTCAGACACCTAACACAAATACTAGCCGTATGACCTTGGGCAAGTCACTTAAGCCCAATTGCCCTCCAAAAAGCAAAAAAGAAAAATCATCAACCCGTATCTCAGCTATTTTTGAGAATTCCCTCATCCCTTCCAGATTGAAACCTTTGTTGTAACAAAGGAAATTAAGCAAAAAATCAAATAGGATGATTTTATGATTTCTTTGCAGAGAAGAGAGAGAAATACTTCATATCTGTTTTCTGCAAACATTATTGGTTTTTTGTTTTATTCAGTTACTTATAATATGGCTTCCTTTTTAGTGATTGTTTAATTTACATTCCTATGGTTGTAGTATAAATAATGAGAGACTGATGATAATAGCCCAGTCCTAGGAACATGCACTGCCTGATACCATTCCCCCACCAGGAGGCTGCCTCTGGAATCTCTGATAATATGGTGTAATGGCAATCAGGGTAGTACTTTGCTGCTTATTTCAGCTATTCAAGTGCCTTTGAGCCTCGACTTTGATTGTGTCAAGTCTTTGTTGGAAGCAGTATACATTGTGTTGCCCTTAATAGACCTAAGGGAGTTTGGAGACTTTCCCTGGCCTTAATAGGCCTAACTTAATCACATGGAGCCCATGGTGGGAATGATGAGGGATGGCTCCCAATAGGTTCAGCAGGAACTCTGAACTTATCTAAGACCAGAAAGCCTATGATTCAGTCTGGAAAGAATTCAGCTCAGGCTAACTTGGAGTCAGAGTTGTAAAAGTTTATTGAACACTTTACAGCAGGCAAGGGTCCTCAGGCTGTACAGTGGGCAAGAGTCCTTTAGAGGACCTGCAACCTCAAAGGGGTAGAATTAAGATTTTTATAGGATAATCCATAGTAGAACCCATGCCAATTATGCTAACTAGGTGATTAAGGGTGGGATTAGGGAGGAGTTAAGGCAGGGCCAGTGTTTAAAGGGACATACATTTTTAATGTAACTGCACAGGCATATTGCCCATGATTCACTAGGGAAAAGCCCAAGGTAAGCTACCTGGAGGTGTGGTTTTAGGCTTGAAACGTTACTAAGTCTGCTAGCAGTGGACTGTAGTAGGGCTAACTGAGAAGTGCCCAGTCTGCCACCCATCAGTGTCATGTTTAATGTCTGGGAACCAAGGCTAACCAGGACTCAGTGTGTGGATAATAGGCTAAGGAGTTAACCCAGAGATAGGGTCCTGAAGGATTCATGGAGGCAGCCAAGGAGTCAACCTAGAGATAGGGCACTGAAGGATTCATGGGAGCATCGGGACACTATACAAGGGGGAGATAATAGTTGCCTAAGCTGGAATGTTAATTTTGTGAAGGATTCATAGGAATAGTTTGTTATTGTTCCAAGCTGAGATAGTTGTTGCTGAGCAGAGTTAATGCTCTGAGACTGGGGGTCGGTGTGTAGTGAGATTTTACAAACTGATGTTACAAATGTAGATCCCAAGCACCCCATCATTCCTGATGTTACAGATTGGTATTACAAAATGAGTTTACAAATTGATTTTAAAAACATAGATCCCAAGTACCCCATCGGGAACAGTTTGCTATAAGAGAAGAACAGGAAGGGTGGAACAGGAAGGAACAGAGCAGAAAAAAGCTTGAGCAGGAGCTGGGACCAAGCAGGACTAAGAGGGAGAATGCCTGTGGTTTTGGCACTCTGTCTGCTCTGTCAGTGTTACTTTGTCAGACAGAAGCACTCTGTTGATTTGTGTTGATTTCTCAGACAGAAAGTGAATGGAGATGATAGTGCCAGCAATGTGTGTAAATATTGTTGTAGTTCTGTTAAGCTTTGTTTTCCTAAAAACAGAAAAAGAAGGGTTTAAGTGCAATAGTTCCCATGGACTGAGATATAGAACTGAGTAGAGAGCTGCCTGCTTGTGAATCCAGGAAAGAGCTGGGAGGCTGGAAGAGGTAGCCATGGGGTTTGGAAGCCAGCCTTCAGTCAAGATGAAAGAGAACTTGACTTGGGTACTCAGTAGTGACTGATGAGATTGTGACTTACTGTGACCTACCCCTTTAGGATGATTAGCTTAAGGATGATTTGAAGCCACCCTGGAGTCAAGATGGAAGAAGACTTGACTTGGGTACTCGATATTGATTGAGGAGATTGTGACTTACTGAATGATATGTTTTGTTCAAAACTATGTGGCTACCTTAGTAATAAGTTGTTCTGTTATATTGTTTTGAATGTTATGCTTTAGTTTATTGCTGAATAAATAGAGAGCTCACTATACTATGGGATTAAATAGTTAAAGTTCTTCACAGCAGAAGTCCTCAGGAGAGCCGCTCATGATTGGCTTTACACATGGCTCTTTGCTTTGGATCATATGCAAATATTTCATAACTGTTTATGTTGTGGTCTAGGGTTTCTGGGAACCCTGAAATTCAAGGGGAAAAGTTTCAGGCTGTGCCTCAAAAGATTTCAACTCAAGCTTTCTTTCACTCAGAGACAAGGTTTATTAAAACACCAGGTTGGGATGGGTGAGATTCCTAGTGAGTCTGCACTATTGGACAGATTTTAAGAATCTGAGCTACTTGTGATGCTAATAACAAGCAGACCAGACTCTTAAGGAATCTGAGAAATTTAATGGGGACAAAATGGACACTTGTATACAGAAAGACTGTGGGAAGATCTGGATGTGATCAAGGAGTGGCCAATAGCTTGGAGTGACTGGGAGGAAACAGAAGGGGTCTAGATGGAACTATGGAGTGGTGAAATAGTCCCACTGGGCCAGGTGCAGACAAGGAGGGCCACAAGGAAAGGGTAGTTAAAAGGTTTTATTGGAATGGGCCAAGTGCCTCAGGCAAACGCCAGAGACTTGGTTCAGGGGTGTTGAGGTCCTTTTAGGAGTCCAGTGCAAATCCCATCCCCCCCATCATTTCTTGTCTGCTTACTCCTTGGTGGAAAAAAAGGCCTTTTGGTTACCTATGAGACAACTGAATGTGCTTACAAAGACATTAAGCAGTCAAATTGGGCTCTGTCTGTCTCTGTTTCTATCTATGCTCTGAGAGGACAATGAAGTATTGTAAGGCTCTGGGAAGACAGAGGCCTCAGAACTTGTGGTGTAGATGCAAAGGTGCCCTAAGGGTTAATATTAGGGGTTGCTTTTTTAGTACCTTGTGAGGCCCTCCTGAGCCTGAAGGCTTCTTAGAGTATCTTCCCTAATCTTGAAATACCATAAAACTTCCTCCCTGTCCTGGACCATGGAATTCCTTGTCTTCCCCCATCCTGGGTCATAAAATTTCCCTTGTCTCCCTTTTCTTATGTCATCCATCTTCCTCATCCTGTCCCTAAATCTCCAACCTCCATTAGAAACTCTAAAAATTACATCATTCTACAGGCTGTATAGTTTTCTATCTATATAAGTCTGGTCCTTTTCCTATATCAGTGACTTTGTTTGGCTCCTTGCTAAATCTCAGGTCCATATGCTTTTGTGTCAATGTAACGATAAACAGCAGCATCCTTCAAGGTTCTGATTACGAGGATAGTAAACTATTTATTGAGTAACAAATTACAGCAAAACATTCACAGAAAATCAATATACAGCATTCACCATGTGTAACTCAATCATTTAGTAAATCCTCAATTCAATTACAAAGTACAAAGGTCAAAGTGCTCCACCCCTGGATATACTTCATTTTGTCAATCACAAAGTCTCTGGAATCGAACATTCTGAATGATATGGGAATAATTAGACAAAGGGAAAAGAAGTTTATGAAACAAAGGTACAAACCCAATGTTGAATCATTATCCCATAGACTTAAGACTGAGATACATCTGAGGTACTATTACAAAGTGTGTGTTTAAGGTCTGAACTATTCAGCCTAAGATTATATTCCTTTGTATATCTTGAAGAATTTAGAAAATGGGTATCATCGCTCAATTGGCAAAGCTAACAGTTGCTAATAAAAGGCTCCTCATTAGCTAAGGATCCAATCAGTTCTTTTTTTAGTAATACAGAGGAAAATACCCATTGACATCAACCTGGTACAGTAGAGGCCTATCTCACTTGACTGAGCATGCCAAGGTCCCTTAACCACAATTTATGTCAGTTTATCACCAGGCAGACTAATATCCTCTGATAATTCCCTAGGGTTGGCAATCTCTGAGGTAGAACAGGTCGATTGTGGTTTACATGCTAGCAAATTCTAACAGATTAGGATAATATTGAGACTATCATGGCTGGAAACTCCTGAGAAAGGAAACTTAGTAGGTGGAGGGAGAGTGGCTTGTGTTGCAAAATTAGGGGATTAAGAGTTTAAGGTTTAAGGAATTCAAAGGGAGCTCAACTTCACATATCAAGAGAGAATTATTAATACATAGCAACTTGATCATTAATGCATAACAATTTGATTAATAAAATAACACAAAAACAACTCTCTTCAGTTCCCTTGAACTCTGATTGAATCTTTCCATTAGATAAAGCATTTGCCTGAGGCCACAAGCCTTTCATTATAGCTAGACCCAAATCTCAGTTACTAGCCTAGCCCTCCTTGGTCCAGCTAGCCTCCACCCTGGATCCTCAACTGTTATACCCTTGAACTGGCCTAGACCACCATTGTCAGTCATTTCTAGGTAGCCTCCAGCAACTTCACTCATTTATTGGAGTCTGACCTCATCTGACTCCTCCTGAAGACCCTCCCAAACTCATTACTGGAGTCTGACCTCATCTGACTCCTCCTGAAGACCCTCCTCAAACTCCTCCTCTATGCCACTCCTAGATTCCTCCCACTACCTTTCTGTATATGAGACCCCATCTTGCCTCCATGTGGTGTGAGAGCACCATAGAATTTTCTAGCACAGACTTGCTCTGTATCCAATATAAGCCTGCTTGTCCAATACAAGCCTTACAGATACTGAGGCTCCTTAGGAGTCTACCGAATATGGTGAACTTTTAATAAACTTTACTTTTCTTTGGCTGAGAGAAGACTTTAGTGGAATTCATCAGGACCCAGAGTGTTGGTATTTTGGGGTCTCAAGCATCCCTAACCCTATACCTCATTTTATGGTGACCCTCTTCAGGATATGAATAAAACCAGTACTTTAACCATATCCCTTTTTCCAGCTTAGTACATTAGAGACTTCAGGGAATGTCCCCTTGGGTCCAATCTGAGACTCTCTCTTGGTTGATCTGAGTTATCTTGCTCCCAGAGGGAGACCTCATTTACTCTGTATTACTTGGTATGTATTCTCATATGGATACTTTCTCTAATTTCAGTTTGTTATCTATTTAGATAAATGATTTTATTTGCTGTTTACTAGTTATATTCATTGAGGAACTGTCATCTGGCAGGAAGGGGGTTAAGCCTTGGATACATAGCTTTAGCACTCCTTCCTGTTAAGGGATAGCAATCAGGAGTATGGCTTGAAACTAAAAACTATTTCCCCTAGACTAACAGTATTTAGGGAGTAGTTTGCTATAATTCTAGTCTTCGAGCCCCTTTCTTTGAAAACAGCAGAGTAGCCAGCCTTTGTACCCAACTTCCTGCTTCCCCTCCTGGCTGGAATCAAAGTCTACAGTGAAAGGTGAGGGAAGAAGATTCTAGATATATCTATTCTCGCTCTGGAGTAAGCTCCATCTAGACACACCCATGTGGACCCAATAACCTAAAACACAGCACTGCCCACACATCCCTGCACACAGTTTTGCATACCATAGCAGGAATGCAAATGTCACCTTATAACAGAACTGACTGTCATTCCAAATATTTGGACCCATTCCCAGCTCCACCAGAAGTGTTTCAATGTGTCCCAACACACATTTATTAAGTGCTATTTATTAATTGTGCTAGGTGCCAGGGACAAAAAGACAAAGAAATTAAGCAGTGCCTGCCCTCTTCTTATCCTGAGAAAATACATTTTCTACACGGACAAACATGTTGGAACAAGATAGTTTGAAGAAGAAGGTACTAATGCTGGGAGGAATCAGGAAAGTACTCAATATAGGAGGTGGAACCCAAGCTGAGTCTGGAAGGAAGTGGAGAATTCCAAAAGACAGAAATGAGGAGGGAGAGCATTCCAAGCATGAATGATAGCCTGTTCAAAGGCATGGGGACAAGCAATGGAATAGCAAGTCTGGGGTACAGCAAACAGACCAGGCTGGCTGCAATGAATGTAGAATACAGTAAGGGAGATGTGAATCAGATTGTGGATAACTTTAAATACCAAGTTGAGGATATGCATTTTATGTTATCCTAGAGGCAATAGGGAGCCACTGAAGATTTTTGAGCAAGGGAGAGATATGGTCAGATTTGTGTTTTAGGAATATTAATTTGGCAGCTATGTATCCCAGAAACCAAGCAGCTCTTACAGTGGTCTGGGCAGAGGTAATAAGGTCCTGAACTAGAGTAGTGGTAGCATGAGTGGAGAGAAAAGAGAATCATAGCATCACAGAGCTGAAAGGGTCCTCAGAATCTAAGGGGTGTTTGAACAGGAACCTCCTCAGTAGCATCCTTCACATGTGGTTCTAGGTTTGGATGGTAGATCACCCTTAATAGACAGATCTACTGCTCTTGTGGTAGCCCATTCCACATTTACATCGCTCTAATCATTAGGATATTTTATCTTATAATAAGCAGGAACTTTTGTAAACAGTATTTTACTTTTTTCCAAGTACATGTAAAGAGAGTTTTCAACATCTATTTTTTATAAGATTTTGAGTTTCAAATTTTTCTCCTTCCCTCCCTCCACTCTTTCCTCCCCAAGATGGCAAGGAGTCTGATATAGGTTATACATGTGCAATAATGTTAAACACATTTCCATATTAGTCATGTTGTGAAAGAAGAAACAGAACAAAAGGAAAAAGCCATGAAAACAAAAAAATGTGAAAAAAGTCTGCTTCAATCTGCATTGAGACTCCATAGTTCTTTCTCTAGATGTGGAGAGCATTTTCCATCATGAGTCTTTGGAATTGTCTTAGATCCTTGCATTGCTGAGAAGAGCCAAGTCTATCACAGTTGATCACTGCACAATGTTGCTGTTACTGTGTACAATGTTCTCCTGGTTCTGCTCAGTTCACTCAGCATCAGTTCACATAAGTCTTCCTTTCCAGGTTTTTCTTAAATCTACCTGCTCACCATTTCTTTCCTTTTTTCTTAGATCAGATTTAGATTTTTTAGATTAATTATTTTTAGTTTTCAACATTGACTTTTATAAGATTTTGAGTTCTAAAATTTTCCCTCTCTCCCTCCCCAAAATGGCAGGTAATCTGATATAGGCTATACATATGTATGATCATATTTAGACCTATTTCTACATTAGTCATGTTATACAAGAAGAATCAAAACAAAAGGGAAAAACCACAAGAAAGAAAAAACAAACCAAAAAGAGAAAAAAGCATACTTTATCTGCAGTCAGCCTCCATAGCCCTTTCTCTGGATGCTGCCCCTCATTTCTTATAGCACAATAATATTCCATTACATTTATATACCACATCATGTTCAGCCATTCCCCAGTTGATGGGCATCCCCTCAATTTCCAATTCTTTGCCAACACAAAAAGAGCTGCTATAAATATTTGTGTACATCCAGGTCCTTTTCTGTCTTTTATGCCCTCTTTGGGATATAGCCCTGGTATTGGTATTGCTGGATCAAAGGCTATGCACAGTTTGATTGCCCTTTGGGCTTAGTTCCAAATTGCTCTCCAGAATGGTTGGATCAGTTCACAACTCCACTAACAATAATGAGCAGAAATTTTGACAGGCTAGAATGAAATTTAATTGAGATCAATGAAGTTGTAATGTAATTGAGATCAATGCAAGTTCTGCATTTGCATTAAGAAATCAACTTGGGGAAGGCACAGCTAGAAGATAGTCCATGTGGAAAAGATCTGTATGGTTCAGAGTTTTAATAGCTCAAGACTTTGTCAGTGTGGCAGAACCAATCAAAATTCTGGACTTGGAGTTGGGAAGCCCTGGGTTCAAATTCTACCCCTGAACACTAACTAGCTGTGTGACCCTGGGCAAGTCACTTAACCTCTGTTTGTCTAAGTTTCCTCATCTGGAAAATAAAGGGTTGGACTAGATGGCTTCTAAGGTCCCTTCCAGTCCCAACTATGATCCTTTGGTTATATCCATCCAAGTATAATATGGCAGCCAAAAAAAGAACCAAACCCCAAACCCTAAAGTAATCATAGGTCACATTAAGAAAAGTACAGAATATAGGATGGACATGAGAGTCTTATTTTAGGACAGTTCATTTGCTCACATGTGATGTTCTGGTATATGTTTAACAACTGACTTTTGGGGAGGGCGGAGAGTATACATGCTACACCTTTATGCTTAATTTGCATTATTAACCTTTTGGAAGGAATCTAGAAAGGTCATCTAGTCCAAGCTACCTTTTACAGATAAGAAAACCAAGGTGTGATAGTAATGGCAATTAAAGATTCCCCTGTATTGGCTTGGTTTTCAAATTGATTGTGTTAAAACCCAGAGCTTGTTAATCCCACCCATGGGATGGACTTGTTGATGTGAAAAGAAAGTCCTGAACTGGGAGGAGCTGGTGACTTAGATTTGGAAAGACAAGAGAGAGGCAGAAGAACTTTTTGGAAGCAGTGCCTCGTGGAGGCAGAGAGAGAGAGACTGAGAAGGATTGCTGGGGCCACTTTGAATCGCCCTGGACTTTTGAGACCTGCCCCCTGAGCTGCCAAGGACTGAGGAGACATGGCTGTTTTGCTGGTACTTTGTCTGTCTGTTTTGATGTTGTTTTGCCAGATTTGTCCACTGGCGAAAGACAGTCCTGTTGTTGAAGAAGTCCTGGAACCTGGCTTTTGGTTAAGAAGCCCTGAGACTGTCCTGCAGACAGAGAGTGAATACTGTCCACTGGTGAAGGACAGTGCTGTTGTTGCAGGGGTCTGGAGACTGTCCTGCAGACAGAATGAATACTGTCCACTGGTGAAGGACAGTGCTGTTGTTGCGGGGGTCTGGGAACCTTTCTGTTGGTTCAGAAGCCCTGAAGAAGGATTTTCTTGTTGTATGTTTACAGAAATCCTGGGAGAGGGTTTTGCTAATGTTTTCAGGGGTTCTAGGACTGTTCTACAGGCAGAGGATGAATTAATGAAGGGACTGGCAATGTATCTTGTAGCCTTGCTAAGTCTTGTCTCCCCAGGAACTAAGATTGCTGAGAACTTGCCTCATGTCAAGATGAAGAAAAGACCTCCATTTGGGTATTAAGTGCTGTGCTTAAACTTGATGTAACTCTGGGGTAGATTCAATTGTGATCCAGGGGTGGGGAACTTTTGACCTTTTTGTGTTCTATGGTTGAACAAGTGAATGTACTTTACTTATGTTTGAAAACTAATCTCCATTTGAGAAGAGGGGCTTTGTGGTGGACCAAATGAAGGTACACCTAGGGGTGGAGTAGTATTTAGAACCGGGACTTTGTAATTGATTGAATGATTGGAAGGTCCTGGGGTGGGGTAGTAGTTGGAGATTATTTAATCACACTTAGTAAATGCTGTATTTGGAATGATGTCATGTTTTGATCTTCTCTGTTCTTGGTTTGTCACTGAATAAAATGGAGAGCACCTATGCTGGTATTCTGAACCTTGGGAAGTTGCCTTTCCTTGGTGTTACAGTACACAAGGCCCAAGTTGGTTAATGTACCTGCCCAGGGTCACACAGGTAGTAAGAGTCAGAGATAGGATTTGAAGCCCAGTCCTCTGACACCACAGATACTGCTCTTCCCAGCTGGTCAGCTAACAAGCATTTATTAAGCTCTTACTGTGTGCCAGGCATTGCCCTATAAGCTCTGGGGATACAAGGGAAAACAAGGAATTGTAGCAGATGCACTCTACCATGGGCAGACTATGTCTGGGGCATCCTATTCTGTTCTGTTCTGGGCGCTCTTCATCATGAAGATCACTCATGGGGCTGGAGGGTTTGCTAGGAAGGACAATCAGGGTAGTAAGGAAACTAGCAACCAAGGTTAGAGAAGAAATGTATAGGGAGATACAATAGCTATCTTCAAGTATCTAAAAGGCAGAATTAGGAGGGAGAGAGAGATTCCTGTTTGACATCAGGAAAGGCTGTCAGTATACTCAAATACAGAAAGGTTTGGCTCCAGAGGTAGCAGTCTCTCTTTCACTTTGGATCCTGACAAAATCCTATGGCATAGGTGCTATTATTTTAGCAGGTCTATTTTACGTTTAGGAAACTGAGGCAGGCAAAGGTTTTTAAGTGCCTTGCCTAGTATTCCACAGCTAGTCGGTGTCTGAAGCTTTATTTGAACTCTGGTCTTCTCGACTCCAGGTCTACCCACTGAATCACCTAGCTGTGGTGTGGGTAGCCATTTGTTAGGGATATAGACAGGTTCCTATTCAGGGACAGGATTCAAGTTGGATTAGATGACTTTAAAGGTTTCCTCCAATTCTGAGATTCTGTGAATCTGTGAAACCTGTCTCTCAGCAACTTACATTCAGAGCTCATTTCTACTTTCTGGGGCAAAGTAGTACAAATCAAATCCCTTTATCCATTGGATAACTACAGTAGTCCAAGACGACTATTCTGTCTGCGTCTAAGTCTTCTCTCCTCTGGATAACATACTTGTAATTTATAACTGGGAAAAAATTAAATTATTAAATATTAAATTTAAGGACAAAAAATGATAATTCCCCACCCCCAAAAACACTCCTAGTCCTTTCAATTCATATAGCATGGTTTACAGATTATTCTTATCTTCTGAATGGGCCATGTCCTTCCCTAAACATAATGGCATCCATACTGAACACAATATTCCAGATAGTGATCTGGACAGGGTATGATTGGACCACCTTATAACCCACTTCATTATGGACACTCTGGTCCCATTAATATAGCCTAAGTTTATTGTGGCTTTTTAGGCTGGCATGTCACATAGTCTTCTAAAACCTTTTTGTTGTCTAGGTCACCTTTCACTTTCCTGAACTTGGAGAGTTAATTTTTATTTTTAATGAATGAATGGGGTGGCTAGGTGGTGCAGTGAATAGAGCACTTACCCTGGAGTCAGGAGGACCTGAGTTAAAATCTGGCATCAGAGATTTAACACTTACTAGATGTGTGACCTTGGGCAAATCACTTAACCCCAATAGCCCTGCCTTCCCCCCTGCAAAAAAAAAAATGAAGAAAACATTAATTAAGTACTTACTATGTTTCAGGTACTGTGCTAAGCACTGGGGTTACAAATACAATCAAACAAGATAGTTCCTGCCCTCAAAGAGTTTACATTCCAATGGGGAAGATAATATACAAAGGAGAACTAGAAAGGGGAGTGTGAAGCATCCTGGAGGTGTCATTGAGGCTTGATTTCCTGCAATATGAGGTGAAAGTTCATCTTATCAGAGTTAGGGTACCCAGAGGCAGGGTCCCAGGGATAGAGACAGGAGAGTGATTGCCAAGCATAGTCAACATGATGAAGAGATGGCCCAGAAGAGGAGAGGTAATCACTCTCTGTAATATGGAATGAGGTTATGGCCCTCTCTCTTTGAGCCATGCTGCTACATCTTTTAGGGCTGCAGGGAGTTACCCTGAGGGGACGGGTTCTTCTCTACCACCCATGAGCTCCATCTCCACCCCTGTTAGAGACCAGTAACTAGCACCTCAGTTCTATTTAACCTCTTTAACATTCAAAGGAATGTTCTCCAAAGATATAGCAAGAACAAACATTCACACCTACCCCCCAATAACCTCAGGGGGCACACTCTTCCCCAGCTGCTTCAGTCTCTGAGGAAGCAGGCTCAAAACTATTTTCAGTTTGTTTATGGCATTGGTCCCACCAAGTTCATGTCTATACGGGGTATGACCGCATTATAACATTATTATATATTATATATGTAACATATATATTATATAATATATTACATTATATTACATATTATATATAACTCAACTGGTGGAACTATAAATTTTTTTGCAATGTTTTTTGGAAAGCTAAGTGGTAACAGGTAAGAGATATAAAGGCATTTATAGACTTTGATCCAGTAAGGCCACTGCTAGAACTGCTATGGGGGGGGGGGGGATAGGAAGGACCTACCAGGATAAACATGGACAGCTAGGTTGGTTCAGTGGATAGATGGCTGGGTTTGGAATCGGAAAGACTAATTTGATGAGTTCAAATTTGGCCTCAGACACTTACTAGCTATATGACCCTGGCAAGTCACTTAACCCTATTTGTCTCAGTTACCCATATGTAAAATGAGCTGGAGAAGGAAATAGAAAACCACTTTAATATCTGGCAAGAAAACCCCAAATGGGGTCATGAAGAGTTAGCCATGACTGAAACACCTGAACAGCAACAGTATGAAAATATTCTCAGCAGCATATTTGTAATAGCAAAACATTCTGTTAAATAAGGATAATAATGGAATATTTTAAGGTTAGCTGAACCACTTGAAGCATATGGTAATGAAGGGATGTGAGTATGCCCTAAAAATGGCAACTGTGAAAGATACAAATACATTAACATTAAACAAATAACTACATTAAAACATATGTAAGATGACAGAGTGAAGGAAGAAGAATCAATCTGTGTCCTGTCTATAGACATATATTCAAAATTATAGCAGCAGAGAATATGTACCTTCCCCTCTTCTTTAAGGACTCTGTGTAGACTGTTTCATTTGCTTTATGTTGGTTAGTTTTTCTGAACTCTTACTTTTTTTTTTCTGTAACGAGGGATAGCTCAATAGGTAGGGCAGGGAGGGAAGATATATTTGGAAAGGAAGATTATGTAAAAACAAAAGAGATTCATAAAATTAATAAAATAAAAGAACAACAGCAACAAAATCTGAAAAAAATACACAAAAGAAAAAAAGGTCTGCTGCCTTTTTCTTTTTTAATCTTTGTTAGGAGGGCTGGCTCATTGGGGAGGTCAAGGACTTAATTAGAAATCAATGTGTCAACAAAAAAGCATCAGTAGAAATAAAAACAACCAAAAAAAAAAGACTCCAAAAAGGAATTTGAAAAATCAAATAGGACATGTTTGTTACTATTGTTTTAAAGTTAAGTGTGTGTGTGTGTGTGTGTGTGTGTGTGTGTGTGTGTGTGTGTGTGGTATCATGGCATGGTTAGGGAGAAGGCTGACTTTTAAACTAGGAATACCTAAATTTAAATTCTGCCTTTGACAAATGTTGGCTTCATGACCATGGAGATAATACTTAACCTTTCAGTGAATGTAATGGCAGGCACAGAAGTAGTTGACACCTTGTTTCAGCTATTGAATTAACACCTTGTTTCAGTTCAAGTTTCTTTTGAGTCTTGTATCAAGTCTATTAAGAAAAAGAATGTATGAACCCCACAACTGGTAAACCCTAGAACTCACGAACTCCTGAAACAGGAACAGGAGAGCTAATGACCATATATAAGGAGAGGCCCAGGCTAAGACTCAGCAGAACTGAGAAGAGGACTCTTGTGGTGGTAGAGTCAAGAAGGAGAAAACTTGTTGTATACCAGCACTCTGTTCTGTGTTGATATTTGTTTGTGATACTTTGTACAGAAGCCCTGGGACCTTACTGGAAGCCCTGAAAGAGGATTTTCTGGTTGTATGTTTACAAAAGTCCTGGAGGAGGGTGTAGCAGCAAGCACCCCAGCGTCCCCAGGGTGGCTGCCAACACAGGTTCTTAGATCTGCTTTGCTAAAGGAAAGCAACTCAAAATGGGTTAACAAGCTTACTTTAATTAGTCAAACATATATTGTTTACCTAGTTCAGGGGAAAAAGGTCAGCAACCCAAACTTCAGAGTATACAGACAGAATTATCAAGACAGAGAAACATATCAAGCAGACAGTTTTCCAAACTGTCCAACCATTACATCCATACCAAATCACAGTTACCATCAACATCTTGGTTTTTCAAAGCCGGGGGGACTCTCAACAACAGCTTCCCAGAGTCTCATCTGATCAAATCCCAGAACACTTCTCAAAGTGAGCCCCAAAGCAAAGCCTCACATCAGGGATTACATAGCCTTCTCCTGGGTCAGAGAATGTAACCACCCTCTGCCCAATCACACACATCAAGGTGTGGGCATTTCTGAAAACCAAGCCTCCTGCCACAGGCTCCATGTGACCACATTCAGCCTATTAAGAGGCAGAGTATATTTTCAAATCAAGGAAGGTTCTCAGAGTCTCTTAAGCCTATCAAAGGGCCTAAGGGCAGGGAAGATCTTTAAATTTTCATTTCCATTACAGAGGGTTTTGGAGGTCCTGAAACTTTATTGATAATTTGTGCTGATCTCTTGGACCTTGTTTGTAGGTCTGTGTTGATTTCTATGTTGATGATTTGTGTTGAGTTCTCAGACCTTGTTGGTGGGTCTGAATTAATTTCACAGGCAGATAGGGAATTGATGATGGTGCCAGCAATGTGCATGAATATTATTGTGGCTCTGTTAAGCTTTGTCATCTCAGAAACAGGAACCATGAAGGACTTGAGGTGGACTGGACAGTGTGAACTTCAATATGGAATGGGAACTGGAAAAAGAACTGGACAAGGAACTAGGAGCTGCCTGCCTTTGAACCCAGGTGACAGTTGGAGCCTTGACCATGGAAGAGGAATCATGGAAGTTGAGAGCCAGCCTAGAGTCAACCTGAAAGAAGACTTTACTTGGATACTGTGTACTGACTGAGATTATGATTCACTGTGACCTAGGGGTGGAGAACTTTGACTTTTTTACTTTGCGATTGAATTAAAGATTTTGTGATTGACTAAATGAATATGCTTTGTTTAAAACTATGTGACCACTTTGGTGATAAGTTGTTGAGTTGTGACATGGTGAATACTGTATTTTGATTTTCTGTGAATGCTGTACTTTGATTTCTGTAAATGTTTTTGCCTTAATTTGTTATTAAATAGAGAGCTCACTATACTATGTAATCAGAATCTTGAAAGCTGTTCACAGCAACAGTCCTCTAAAAAGCTGTTGGTGCATGGCTTTACAGTGAGTGTCTTAGGTAATTCTCTAAGACTAAATTACAGATGAGTTGCCACTCTGTACTGTGGAGGGACCTTCCACTTAAGGAATTCCCTACCCTGATGATAATGATGGGGTTTAGGCTCTGGGAAACCCCTTAAACTCAGATTGAATCTTCTGACTTGATGAGGCATTTGCCTCAGACAAAAAGCCTTTCATTTTGGCTAGGCCCAAATCTCTGTTACTCTTAACCTAGCCTAACCCTCCATTGTCCAGATACTTCCTACCCTTGATCCTATCAAAATATCTATACCCAAATCTCTTACTCTTAACCTAGCCTAGCCCTCCACTGTCCAGTTACTTCCCACCTTTGATCCTATCAAAATATCTATACCCAAATCTGTTACCCTTAAACTAGCCTAGCCTTCCATTGTCAGTCATCTCCAGGTAGCCTTCAACTATTTCCACCTTTAATCCCATTCTTGAAGTCTGACCCCAGTTCCATCAAAGATCCTCCTTAGACTCTTCCTCAAGAGGCTCCCCGAAGCCCTTCTCTAGACCACCCTTAAATCCCTACCACAGTGTTTCTGTATATAAGATCCAACTTGCCTCCATGAAGGGGCTGAGATTAATCTAGCACAGACTAGTCTGTGGCAGATTATTCTGGCCTGCTTGTCAATACAAGCTATCCAAATACTTGGATTCCTACCCATTATGACGAGTCTTTAATAAACTTTGATTTACTTTGGCTGAGAGAAGGCTTGAGTCGGATTCATTCAGGACCCAGTGTGTTGTTATTTTGTGGTCTTAAGCCCCCCTAAACCATAACCCTCAACAACACAATACATCCAAATTGGGAGGGGATACGATTTTTTTTCATTTTTCAAATGCTTTATTAACTTCTGATTTACATCATTAATTTAAACCCGATTTTGAGTTACACATTTTCTCGCCGTTTTTCCCCTACCCACTGCCCCAAAATAGCAGACCCACAGGATATCCCCCTCATCCAATCTTCTCTCTCCCTTATCTTCTCCCATACCCCCTTCGACTTTACCAGTAGGGCATGGTGGATCTCTATAGCCCAGTGCCTGTATATTATCTTTCCCAATTACATGTAAAATAGTATTAATAATTATTATATATATATATATTATTTTAAACATTTGATTTTAAAACTTTGAATTTCAGATTCATTCCCTTCCTCCCTTGTCACCCACCCTTACTGGGAAGATAAGCAGTTCACTATAGGTTGTACATGTGTAGCTAATGCAAAACATTTACATAGAGATATGTTGTAAAAGACTGACTATATTTCCCTCCCTCCTATCCCACCTCCCACTTCTTTTTTCTCTACTTTGATCCTGTCCCTTTTCAAAAGTGAGTGCTTCCAACTGTCCTCCCCCCCAGCCTGCCCTCCCTTCCAACATCCCCCCCCTCATTCCCTTCCCCCTTATTCTCCTGTAGGGTGAGATACCCTATTTAGTGTGTATGTCATTCCCTCCCCGAGTGAAATTCAATGAGAATAAGGTTGACCCATTCCCTTTTGCCTTCCTATTCTTCCCCTCCATTGTAACCATTTTCCCTTGCCTCTTCTATATGAGATAGTTTACCCCATTCTGTCTCTCCCAATCTCCTCTCATTATATTCCTCTCTCACCTCTTAATTTCACCTTTTAAGTATCATCCCTTCCTGTTAAATTGGTCCTGTGCCCTCCATCTATGTATACCTGTAAACATATATACACACATTCACCTATGTATTCATATGCCCATATACCCTCATATATAGACATATACATATATATTTCTATTCCCTTCAACTATTTTCATACTGAGAAAAGTTTCATCAGTTACAATTATCATTTTTCCATGTAGGAATGTTAATAGTTCAACTTTGATAAGTTCATTATGATTTCTTTTCCCTGTTTACCTTCTCATGCTTCTCTTGCTTCTTGTATCTGAATGTCAAATTTTCTATTCAACTCTGGTTTTTTCATCAAGAATGCTTGAAAGTCCTGTATTCCACTGAATGACCATATTTTCCTCTGAAACATGATACTCAGTTTTGCTGGGTAGGTGATTCTTGGTTTTAATCCCAGATCCTTTGACCTCTAGAATATCATATTCCAAGCCCTTCGATCACTCAGTATAGAAGCTGCCAGATCCTGTGTTATCCTGATTGTGTTTCTACAATATTCAAATTGTTTCTTCCTGGCTGCTTGTAACGTTCTCTTCTTAATCTGGCAATTCTGGAACCTGGCTATAATATTCCTAGGAGTTTTCTTTTTGGGATCTTTTTTCAGGAGGTGATTGGTGGATTCTTTCAACATCTATTTTGCCTTCTGGTTCTAAAACATCAGGGCAGTTTTCTTTGAGAAGTTCCTGGAGGATGATTTCTAGGTTCTTACTTTGATCATGGCCTTCAGGTAGTCCACTAATTTTTAAATGATCTCTCCTGGATCTATTTTCCAGGTCAGTGGTTCTTCCCATGAGATATTTCACATTGCCTTCTATTCTTTCATTTGTTTGGATCTGTTTAATAGCATCTTGATTTCTCATAAAGTTATTAGCTTCCATTTGCTCTAATCTATTTCTGAAGCAATGATTCTCCTTAGTGAGCTTTTGAGATTCTTTTTCCATCTGGCAAATTTGGCTTTTTAAGACATTCTTCTCCTCATTGACTTTTTGAACCTCTTTTGCCATTTGAGTTTTTATGTTTTTTAAGGTGTTATTTTGCTCAGTCAGGTTGTTGACTCTCATTTTGTAATTTTCTTGCATCGTTCTCATTTCTCTTCCTAATTTTTCCTCCACTTCTCTTATTTGCTTCTTAAGGTACTCTGTGGCCTGTAACCAACTCGTATTTTCATTTGAAGCTTTTGGTGCAGGACTTTGGTGCAGGAGGAGACTTCACTGTCTTCCTCCTGTTCCATGCTTTGCTCCTTTTTGTCCCCAAAATAGGAGTCTATTGTTGGAATCTCCTGTCTGCTTTGTTTCCTTTGCCTGGTCATGTCACCCCTCAATCACTTGACCCCTGGGCTTTTTGCTGCAGTAGGACTCTGCCACCAGACAGGGGTGCTTCGGTCCCAAACGCTGGGTTTTCCTTAGCTGCCAGAGGTATTAGATGGGTGCCCTCTCTGAGGCCTCTGGCAAGCTGGACACACACCCCAGTACCTCCACCCTAGACTGCAATCCAGATCCAAGCAGGTTAAAGCAAGAGCGATTACCCCTCAGACTGGTCGCTTGGTCCCTCTACACTCTGCAGGCCAGTAGCTGAAGCTGCCAAGAGTCGATGGCTTTCTGTGCTGGGCGGCTCAGCTGCTTCTCGCCCTGGGGGCAAAAGCCTATGCACTCCCAACTACTGGTCCCAAAGTCCAGACTGCACTGACCTCTCACTTTGTCCTTCGCATCTATGTGTTGATGAATCTGGAAATGGCCACAGCTGCTGGTGATCTAGAGTCCCTCCAGCCTGCAGCTGGTCAGGCCCACCCTGGAGCTAAAGCCTTGGTGTGGGGCTGGGCTTGGCTCCCAGAGCACTGTGCTGGCCAATTCCTGCCGGCCTGCAGGGCTGTCCTCAGCAGAAGATTAGCTTCTCTGTGTCATTTTGTGGGTTCTGTAGTTCCAAAGTTTATTTATAATCCCCTTTTACATGGATTGAGGAAGGTGGAAGCTGGAGACTCGCAGAGGTCCCGCTTCTACTTCGCCATCTTGATTGCGCCCCTCAGGGATACAATTTTTAAATAAATGGTAAATAATGGAGGTTTTTGGTTTTTATTTCTGACCATTTTTGGTTTTGTGTGTTGTTGGAGTATTCAAATTTGTTTTTATTTACTCGCAAAAAATAAAACAAAATGTTTGAATAACTTGATCTCCTCATGAGCATGTCCCTACTTCATAATTTGGGCTCCCTTACGTGTGCATATTATTCTTACCTAAGCTTATACTAATGGTACTACTGCCATTTGTAGGATGGTTCCATTCTTAAACATCCTGACACAAACCGGAGTTGGGATAAGACACACGCAATGGAAAGATGAATTTCAATGTCAGCTCTGTCATAAACAATCTTGATGACATTGGTCAAATACTACCCCTTGGCTTCAGTCTCAGTCTTCTGGAAAATAGGGAGAATAGAGCAGACAACTCCTAAATTCTTTTTATATCTTTGAAGTTCTCTCATGTCTGCTATGTCTTACATAAATGTTGATCTAGAAGGTTGTGTCTGCTTTGTGTGCTTTGATGTGCTTTGTGCATCTACTGAATCTCTTCATTTTACAGACAGGGAAACTGAGGCCCTGGGAAGCTTTCCCAAGGTCACACCAGAAGCATTAGAGGTGGTATTTGAACCCATCTCCTTTAACTGTGGAGCCAGTGCTCATCCCATTGCACCAATTAGTCAAAGGTAAGGGTAGGTGGAAGGGAGAGATTAATTTTTAGAAACTACATGGTTCAGTCCCTTAGGTTGCAGTGTTTTTAAGAATAATCCTCAGTGGGAAAAACTTGACTTCCTGCTTTTGGGGATCATCTGGCTTTCCCAGGCTGTTTACATTAGGCAAGGACCCCTTTGGAGCCCAGAAAAGTTGTATATCCTGCTCATTTCATCCCCCATCCCCCTGACAGTCTCCAGGTGGCAGCACTCAAAAGTCCGGGGCAGTTCAAAGTAGCCCTCAGCAATCCTCTTGGTCTCTCTCTGCCTCCATTTTGCTGCTTCCAAAAAAAAATTCTTCTGCCTCTCTCTCTGTTTGTGCCTCTCTAAATCCATGCCACCAGCTCCTCCCAGTTCAGCCCTCTCTTTTCATGTCAGCAAATCCATCCCACAAGTGGGATTCACAAACTCTGGGTTTAAACACAATCAATCCCAAAACCAAGCCAATACAAGGGGATCTTTTAATTCCATTACAATTACAGTTCCTAAGGGAGATCTTGAGGTGCTTGGTAGGAGTGACAGTTCTGCTGTTTATGTTGGTCTAACTTAGTCTGGAGACTTTATTTGGTTGAGCTCCACCCTGAATGCACATAAGCCTTGGCTACTGTCCTGAGTGGTTCTGTACTCTCTCTGAAGCCAGACAGAAGTCTGCAACACCTGTTTTTTTTTTTCTTTTTTTTGGCACCATTTCATAGAGAAAGTAGTTCAGGCCTGAACTGGTTTGGGATGCTGCTGACAGCCAGGCATCATGCACTACTCACACAGCACTCTTGCTTCCTAGTGGTTGTCTGATGTGTTGAAAGCACAAAGAAAACAGTTGTTACTTGAACTTGGAGGATGGGGGGAGTAGGAAATAGTGTGGTTATTGGTATATCCTCTTTTCCCAAATGTGTGATAATGATGGGATGCAGGCTCTGGGAAACCCCTTGAACTCTCTCTGATTGCATCTTCCCATGATGAGGCATTTGCCTCAGGCCATAAGCCTTTCATTATAGCTAGACCCAAATCTCTTACTCTTAACCTAGCCTAGCCCTCCACTGTCAAGTTACTTCCCACTCTTTTTTTTTCATTTTTCAAATGTTTTATTAATTACTGATTTACATCATTCATTTCCGCCCGATTTTGAGTTACAAATTTTCTCCCCGTTTTTCCCCTACCCACTGCCCCAAAATAGCAGACCCACAGTATATCCCCTCCTCCAATCTGCTGTCTCCCCTTTCTTTTCCCATGCCTACTTTGACTTTTCCAGTAGGGCATGGTGGATCTCTATACCCCAGTGCTTGTATATCTTATTTCCCAATTACATGTAGAATAATATTAATAATAGTATATATATATATATATACACACATATTTTTAAAAACATTTTATTTTAAAACTTTGATTCCCTTCCTCCCTTGTCACCCACCCTTACTGGGAAGATAAGCAGTTCAGTATAGGTTATACATGTGTAGCTAATGCAAAACATTTACATAGTAGATATATTGTAAAAGACTGACTATATTTCCCTCCCTCCTATCCCACATCCCACTTGTTCTATTCTCTACTTTGATCCTGTCCCTGTTCAAAAGTTGATGCGTCCAGCTTCTTTTCCCCCTCTCAGCCTTCCCTCCCTTCAATCATCCCCCCTCTCATCCCCTTCCCCCCTATTCTCCTGTAGGGTGAGATACCCTATTTAGTGTGTATGTCATTCCCTCCCCGAGTCAAATTCAATGAGAATAAGGTTGACCCATTCCCTTTTGCCTTCCTATTCTTCCCCTCCATTGTAACCATTTTCCCTTGCCTCTTCTATATGAGATAGTTTACCCCATTCTGTCTCTCCCAATCTCCTCTCATTATATTCTTCTCTCACCTCTTAATTTCACCTTTTAAGTATCATCCCTTCCTATTAAATTGGTCCTGTGCCCTCTATACCTGCAAACATATATATACACATACACATATGTATTCATATGCCTGTATACTCTCCAATATAGATGTATATATTTATATTTATATTCCCTTCAACTATTTTCATACTGAGAAAAGTTTCATCAGTTACAATTATTGTTTTTCCATGTAGGAATGTTAATAGTTCAACTTTGATAAGTGGCTTATGATTTCTTTTCCCTGTTTACCTTATCTGAGGTTCTTGTATCTGAATGTCAAATTTTCTATTCAACTGTGATTTTTTCATTAAGAATGCTTGAAGGGGTGGCCAGGTGGCTCAGCAAGTAAGAGCACCGGTTCCAGTGTCAGGATGACCTGGGGATCAAATCCAGGCTCACATACTTAGCACCACACCCAGAAATAACTGGCCAAGTAACCTTGAGCAAGTTACTTAACCTGGATTGCTTTAAAAAAAAAGAATGCTTGAAAGTCCTCTATTCCATTGAATGACCATATTTTCCCCTGAAACATGATACTCAGTTTTGCTGGATAGGTGATTTTTTGTTTTAATTGCAGCTCCTCTGCCCTCCAGAATATCATATTCCATGCCCTTCGATCCCTCAGTGTAGAAGCTGCCAGATCCTGTATTATGCTAATTTCATTTCCACAATATTCAAATTGTTTCTTCCTGGCTGCTTGTAATATTCTCTCCTTAATCTAGGAATTTCTGAACCTGGCTATAATATTCTTAGGAGTTTTCTTTTTGGGATCTTTTTTCAGGAGGTGATCAGTGGACTCTTTCAACCTCATTTTGCCTTCTGGTTCTAAAACATCAGGGCAGTTTTCCTTGAGAATTTCTTGGAGGATGATTTCTAGGTTCTTTCTTTGATCATGGCTTTCAGATAGTCCAATAATTTTTAAGTTATCTCTCCTGGATCTATTTTCCAGGTCAGTGGTTTTTCCCATGAGATATTTCACATTGCCTTCTATTCTTTCATTTGTTTGGATCTGTTTAACATCATCTTGATTTCTCTTAAAGTCACTAGCTTCCCTTTGCTCCATTCTAAATCTGAGGGAATGATTCTCCTCATTCCTCCACTTCTCTTATCTGCTTCTTAAGGTCCTCTATGGCCTGTAACCAACTTTGAAGCTTTTGGTGCAGGAGTTCTGACTTCACTGTCTTCCTTCTGTTCCATGCTTTGCTCCTTTTTGTCCCCAAAATAGGAGTCTAATGTTGGATTCTTCTGTTTGTTTTTCTTCCTTTGCCTGGTCATGTTGCCACTCAATTACTTGACTTTTGGGCTTTTTGCCACAGTAGGACTCTTCTACCAGACAGGGGAGCTTCTGTCCCAAACACTGGGTTTTTTTCAGCTGCCGAAGGTATTCATTGGGCGCCCTCTCTGAAGCCTCCACACATTCTGGCAAGCTGGTTACACACCCCAGGACCTCCACCCTGGACAGCAATCCAGATCCCAGCAGGTTAAAGCAAGAGCGAATACCCCTCAGACTGGTTGCTTTGTCCCCCTACACTCTGAAGGCCAGGAGCTGAAGCTGGCAGTCACTCACCCCAGGGGCAAAAGTGGACACACTCCCAATGATTGGGTCCCAAAGTCCACAGTGACCTCTCACTTTGTCCTTAGCATCTGTCCCTTCAGATGGTAGCTGGTCAGGCCTGCCCTGGGGCTAAACTTCGGAGTGGGGCTGGTCTGGGCTCCCTGAGTGCTGTGCTGGCCAATTCCTGCCAGCCTGCTGGGCTATCCTCAGCAGGAGGTTAGCTTCTCTCTGTTATTTTGTGGGTTCTGTAGCTCCAAAGTTTGTTCAGAGTCCCCTTTTACATGGATTGGAGGTGGTGAGAGCCATAGCCATGCAGAGGTCCTCTTTCTAGTACTTCCCACTCTTGATCCATCAAAATATCTATACCCAAATATGTTACCCTTAAACTAGCCTAGCCCTCCATTGTCAGTCATCTCTAGGTAGCCTTCACAGCTATTTCCCACCTTTAATCCCATTACTGGAGTCTGACCCCAGTTCTATCACAGATCCTACTTAGACTCCCCCTCAAGGCCCTCCCCAATCTGCTCTTCTAGACCACCCTAAATTCTCCCACAATCTTTCTATATATAAGATCCATCTTTCTTCCATGAAGGGAATGAGAATTCAATCTAGCACAGACTCACTCTGTGTCAGATTATTCTGGTCTGCTTGTCCAATACAAGTGTTAGGGGTAAGATACCCATGCTCCTTAAGAGTCTACCCATTATGATGTATATTTAATAAACTTTGCTTTACTTTGGCTGAAAGAAGGCTTGAGTCGAATTCATTTGACAGGATCTGGTGTGTTGGTATATTGGGGTCTTGAGCACCCCTAAACCCTAAACCTCAACATTACAAATATGTGTGTGGTTGTCACTGCAAGCACCCCAGGGTCCCCAGGGTGGCTGCCAACACAGGTTGTTAGATCTGCTTTGCTAAAGGAAAGCAATTCCAAATGGGTTAACAAGCTTACTTTAATCAGTCAAACATATATCGTTTACCTAGTTAAGGGGGAAAAGGTCAGCACCCCAAACTTCAGAGTATACAGACAGAATTATCAAGACAGAGAAACAGATCAAGTAGACAGGTTTCCAAACTGTCCAACCATTACATCCATACCACATCAACATCTGGGTTTTTCAAACTTGGGGGGTTCTCAAAAATGGCTTCCCAGAGTCTCATCTGATCAAATCACAGAACACTTCTCAAAGTGAGCCCCAAAACAATATAGCCTCCTCCTGGCTCAGAGAATGTAACAATCTTCTGTACCTACTAGCCAATCAAAAAAGTATCTACTGAAAAACAAGCCTTCTCACCACAGGTTCCAGGTGCACTTTAGCCTGGGGGCAGGGAAGATCTTAAAAATGTACATTCCCATTACAGTGGCTGATTGAGAAGGACTGCAAACATTAAAAAAAAAAAAGCATCCATGGAAATATTCTAACTCCACATTATAAACCCCAGAGACCATTTGGTCTAAGAATCTTTCCCAATATCAATCAATCAACCAACCGACAAGCAGTTATAAAGCACCTACTCTGTACCAGGCTCTGTGTTAGGTATTACGGATACAAATACAAGGTACCAACCAGTCTTTGGTAGCAAGATGCTCACATTCCAAATGTAGTTGAATGTAAGTTCCTTGAGGGCAGGAACTATTTCATTTTTGTCACATCTTTCCTATCTGACCTTACACCTGGTCCATCTTGTTGGTGTCCTGTTTCTCTCCACCTAGAATATCATCCTAGAGGAGACCTCCAGTCACCATGCCTGGGGGGAATGAATTCATTTATTTGGGGACTCCACTCCTAGGGTGGAGCTTTTTAAATTGGTAAATGAGTGAGTGAGCACAAATTCACTATTCTGTCTGGCCAGATTCAGACCAGACCATGCTTCACATATCATTCAGGGGTTCATTCTGGCCATCTACCCTACTGTGGAATGTTTCCTATTGCTGTTTCTCTTGCCTCTTGCTTTGGGCACCAATGAAATCAATAATACTATTGATTCTGGAAAGGGTGTGTCAATCAGTTATCCCATGACTTCTTATTCCAAAACTCCCTTAACCAGCCACTGCTCCCTAATATGATCTGTCTCCTCCTATCTGAATGTAAACTCCTTCTTCCAGGTCCCAAGGCATACTCTTGACTCACTACACTCATTGCCTATACCTAGGTATTTGTATTTTTATGTGTGTATACATGTGTGTGTCTCTGTGTATATTTCAACAGAATTCAGGACCAATTCAGAAGAAAAGATTAATTTCTGATACTTCAATTCAGTAAACATATATTAAATATCTATATGTACTAGGCACTCAACTAGGGTTGAGTGCTAAAGGTGCAAAAGAGACAAAAGACAGTCCCTGACCACAAGAAACTTATAATCTAATAAGGAAGACAACATACCAACAAATTCACAACAATCCTGGGATACCTCCCAGGATTGCTATTATAAACATTGCATAAATATTTGTTGAATTCATCTGCTTTCTAGGGGCTGAAAACCTTAGGCTCATGAAGAAATCAATTATCCCCTAGATTGAGAGTGGGGGCTGTACTTTGTACATCCTTCAGCACCTAGAACACCACCTTCCACAAAACTAGGGTTCATAAATCTCTGTTGAAGGAACACTCTCTATTCCAAATCCTTCAAAGTGAGAATTGAAAATAGGACCAGCCCAGTATTCAGGAGGTCTAGATACTAATCTTACCTGTGTGAAGACATACCAGTCCCTTCCCTTCACTGGGCCTGTTTTCCTCTTTGTAAAGTGAGTGACTGTAAAGAATTCTTCCAGCTCTGACTTTCTATAGCCTCTGGAATTGATAAGGGATAGCTCCCTCTAGGTTCAGCAGGAACTCTAATCTTATCAAGACCAGGCTTAATTGGAGTGAGAGTTGTAGAAGTTTATTGTTATGCTTCTATGAGAATCGGGCAAGAGTCCTTTAGGGGACCAGCAAGTGAGAGGGGGATAGGCTTTTACTTTTAAAGGGTAGGGCTGCCATTAAAACCATTTTAAAGGGTAGGGCTACCATTTAAAGGGTAGGGCTGACAGTACAGAAGGGACCTCAGTGCATAGATAAAGGTTAGAGCTGACTAAGAGGAACTTGTGACTTTAGTGCATAGATAGTTTAGATGAGATTTGGGCCAGACCTGAGGAGACCTGAGGCAAGGACAAAGGAGTATTTGGGCCAGACTGGAGGAAACATGAAGAGATTAAGTAAGAACAAAGGAGTCACAAGTTGTTGCCTAGGCCAAGTGCCTAGAGGATAGAGGAAAGGGGCAGAGTTTGAGGCTGGGAAAGGGATTTTACAGATTACAATTTTACAATACAAATTGTAGTTACAACCAGTACAAACTGGTTTTACAAATTGATTTAGACCCCAGGTACCCCATCAGAATGGTTTGACATTTCCTTCTCCTCGTTTTATAAAACTGAGGCAAATAGGGTTAAGTGACTTGCCCAGGGTCACACAGCTAGAGTCTGAGGTTAGGGGCGGCTAGGTGGTGCAGTGAGTAAGAGCACTGGCCTGAATAGAGAAGACTCCGGATGGGTTCCAGCCTCAGATACTTAACATCCACACAAAATAACTGGCCGTGTAACCTTGGGCAAGTTACTTAACCCCAATTGCTTTAAAAAAAAAAAAAAGAGTCTGAGATTAGATTTGAACTCAAGGAAGATGAGTCTTTCTGACTCCAGGCCAGATCCTCCTTGCCACCTAGCTGCCCTAAACAGATAAATACTTCATTTCCTATTTAGCCTGTATATAGCTTGCTTTGAATATGTTTACATATTATCTCTTCCATTAGATTGTAAACTCCTTGAGGGCACACACTATCTTTTGCCTCCTTTGGTATCCCTAGTACTTAGCATATTAAATGACACATAGTAAGTACTTAATGTTTATTGGTTAAACTGAATTCATTTTTATCAGACTAATAATTACTTGTAGGCCAAAGTACTTTACAAACATGGGCCAAAGAATCTGCAATATCATCAGTAATTTGGAACTTCCAGTGTGGAAACTCCTATTTATGAGGATTTTCACTTCTACGTTGTGAAAGGTAGTATTGTGATTGATATTGATCTCTAGATATATTGATCTCTAGATCAAGTCTGGCTTAGAATCAGGGAGACCTAGCCTAGATTCAAGTATGGCCTCTGGTACATGCTTCTATCACCCCAGGCAAGTCACTTAATCTCTTAGTACCCCAGGCAATCTCTCTCTTTTTAAAAACTGCTTTTTATTGACATGTCTTTTTTTATCACCTTTATTTGTAAATATATACCCCCCCTCCCAAGAATATAAAAGAAAAAAGGAATTAAAGTCAACAAGTACTTACTGTAGAGGTCAGGGAACCATAAAATGTTGAGGTTTAGGGTTGCTCAAGACCCCACAATACCAACACACTGGGTCCTGATAAAAGAATTCAACTCAAGTCTTTTCTCAGCCGAAGTAAAGTTTATTAGAGGTTGGCCATAATGGGTAGACTCTTAAGGAGCCTTGGTATCTGTGATGCTTGTATTGGACAAACTGGCAAGAAAAATTTGACACACAGTGAGTTTGCCTAGATAATTCTCAGCTCTTCATGGAGGCAAGATGGATGGGTCTTATATACAGAAAGGTTGTGGGAGGAATCTAGGGGAGGTCTAAAGGAGGAGTTTGGGGGTGGTTTTTAGTAGGAGTTAAATGAGGTCAGACTCCAGTAATGAGAGACTAAGGGTGGGAAGTAGCTGGAGGCTACCTGGAGATGACAGACAAAAGAGGGCTAGACTAGTTTAAGGGTAACAAATTTGGGTATAGATATTTTAGGAGGATCCAGGGTGGGGGGATAGCTGGACCTATGGAGGGCTAGGCTAGTACAGAGATTTGGGCCTAGCTATAATGAAAGGCTTATGGGAAGATTCTAGGGGAGCTCAAGGGGGTTCCCAGAACCTGTACCTCATCACTACTGTGTGCCAGGCACTGGGGTAGTCACTGGGTATACAAAGAAATACAAGATGGGGGGCGGCTAGGTGATGAAGTTAATAGTCCAGCCTCAGATACTTAACACAAAAAAACTAGCCGTGTGACCTTGGGCAAGTCCCTTAACCCCAACTGCCATCCAAAAAAAAGCAAAAACAAAAAGAAATACTAGATGGTCCCTACTTTCAAATGTAATAGGAGAAACAACATGCAAGCAGGCATAAACAAGCAAGATATATGCAAGAGAAATAGGAGATAATCAGAGCAGGGAAACTACCAGAAAATACTAGGGGGTATCAAAGAAGGTTTCTTGTAGAAGGTAGAATTTTAGCTGGGACTTGAAGAAAACCAGGGAAGCGGGAGGTGGGGATGAAGTGGAGAGCATTTCAGGCATGGGGGCCCGGCAGGGAAAATGCTTTAGGTGGGGAAATGGAGCGGCTTATGAGAGATGCTGACATCTAAAAAGGTTTGGTTAAAGGAGACAAACAAATAATGATATAGTTATCTCATTTTATTCCCTTAAGCTAGGGAAACTTGTACCAGGAGTTAGGAAATCTACATCCTAACTGAGACATGAATCAGAAAACTTTTTATACATTTTAGAACCATCCCAATTCAGGATGACCATGTCACAAAACTTTATGACTTCCATTTGTCATCATCTTATATGTGAGAAAGAGTTACTTGGTTGTAAATGCAAGTTGACAACAAAAGGAAGCAGAGTCTATTTACATTTTACGGTCTCAGGATACCTGTTTTTCTCCCAAGATAAGGGGGAATCCTATCTCCAACCTTATCTAGTTTCTGGTGTCTTGCTGACCAAAAGGCAAGGGAAAGCACTCTGTTTGATTAATTTGGACTTTGGCCAAAATATGATATTTAATGATTATCAGAGGAACAAGGAGGCCAGTGTCACTAGATCTGAGAGGGAAGTAAGATCCAATAAAAATGGAAGAGGAGGAGTGAAGCCAATCAGAGTGTTTCCTATTTGATGCAGGTAATAAGAGAGCCACTGGAGTTACATCCAGATGACATGGTCAGACCTGCACCTTAGGAAGACCAGTTTGATAGCAGAATGGAAGATGGATTGAAGTGGGGAGAGACTTGAGACAGGCTGACCAACCAGCAGGCTATTGCAGTGTGAGATGATGAGGACCTTCACCACGTGGTGATGGTGTCAGAAGAAAGAAGCAGGCATAAATGTGTGATATTTTGAAGGCTGAATTGATAAGACTTGGCAACTGATTGATTATGCAGAGTAGGTGAGAGTTAGGAGTAGAGGGTGACACCTGGGTTGTGAGCCTGTGTAACCAGAAAGATGGTGGTTAAAAAAAACCCAGCAAAGATGGTGGTACCCCCAAGAGTAATAGTATAGTAAAAGGGAGGGGGAAACTCTTCAGAGAAATAACCAACTGATCATTGTCCCTCATCTTTTCCATGAAAGGAGGGAGACACATTTTCTCACCTCTCTTTGACCCAAGACTATAAATTACCAAACAGTTGTCAATCTCCATTTGTAGAGGGAGTTCTCTTTCCTTAAATTCTCTACATCATTGAAATCACAGGTCAGGACAAAACCAGATAAATCCAAAGGGGTTACGTTCATTGGAACTAAGAGTCTAAGGGCACTTCTCCAGGGTCATATAGATAATAAATGTCAGAAATAGTATTCCTGACTCCAAGTCCAATATCCTGTAGCTACTGCATCCACACTTCTCCTGCAACTAATAAAAAATTCCAGTCAGTCAGGACTGTTCCTCCCTGTCCTCTGCTGTCCAAACCACAGATTCTTGGTTTAGCCACCTAGCACCATTCCTTCAGAAAGCTACCAAGAAAGATCATATATTTGCAACTGAATCACAAAGGTGTAGGTTCAAACCTATGCATGCTAACTTCAACATTTTTGTGATTTCTGCTCAGAAAACCTTTTAACTTGAGTGACTAAGGGCAACTAGATGGTGCAGTGAATAGAGCACTGGCCCTGGAGTTAGGAGGACCTTGAGTTCAAATCTAGCCTCAGGAACTTAACACTTACTAGCCTTGTGACCTTGGGCAAGTCACTTAACCCCAATTGCCCTGCCTTTCCCCCTCCAAAAAGCAAAAAAAAAAAAAAAACAACAACCCCAAAACAAACTTGAATGACTAATAGGAAAAGTGTGAATAATTCCCAAATCTTCTTCTTCTCTGTTTTCAGCCATAAGACTTCATTATTTCTTCACTCTTCACTCCACTTCCTGTGTGTAATAGCTTAATTTCTCCTACACACAGCACAAGATTTCCTTGCAGAATTTGTGCGGTAGAGTTTCCAGTTTTGAGATGTCTCTTATACTCATCTCTTTTTATCCATTCCCACTGCTGTTATGCTTGTCCAGACCTTCATCATGTCATACTTAGATCCCTTTGGTCTGCTCTAGACTTTTCTCCCTGCTTTCCATTATACATGATGCAACCAAATTAATTTTCTCTTCTTTTCTTCCTTCTCTTCCTCTCTTCTCATCTTTCCTCTCCTTTTCTCCCCTTCTCTCCTCCCTCCCTCCCTCCCTCCCTCCCTTCCTTCCTTCCTTCCTTCCTTCCTCTTCCTTCCTCCTGTAAGAGATGACTCACAGTGAAGTTTCCTCATTTCTTTTAACTCCCTGTTATATTCCTATCTCTTCTGCATACTTTGTAAACCAGTTTAGTCTCAAGTAACTCAAGATTTCCTGAAATGGGATTTTAATGGTATCCAGGGTGGGAAGTAGCTGCAGGCAATCTGCAGGTAACAAGACAAAGGAGGGCTAGACTAAATTGAGTAACAGATTTGGGCATGAAAAGCTAGATCTAGTGGGAATATTCTAGAGAGTTCTAGGTGGGGTTTTCTAGGGCCTATGGACAAATGCGGCTCAAATTCTTTTGGGGTAAGGGGTATAGGTCTTGGCTTGGGTCTGTACCCTGTCAGAAACAAGATGAATCTTATATACAGAAAGACTGAGGGAGGGATCTAGGGGTGGCTAAATAGTCTGGAGAACATGGGGTCTAGGGAGGATCTTGATGGCAGTGGCCAGTAGGCTGGGGTGACTAGAGGTCAGATGCCTGGAACCAAGGGAATGGGGTTTTAGATAAGATCTAGGGTGGGAAGTAGCCAAAGGGGATCTGGAGATAACAGACAATAGAGGGCTAGGTTAGGTTGAGGGTAACTGAAAATGCGACATAATGATTATTAGCCTGGAGTCCTCAGATTAAGTGGGGAAATTCTAGGAGAGTTCAAGGTGGGGTTTTCCTGGACCCTTAAACTAATGGTAAGGGGCAAAGGTCTTGGCTGGTACTCAGTGGGGAGGATTTGGATCACATAAAGAGTGGTGGGCCCCAGAAATATGGTACATTTGCTAGCAGAAACCTTAATGACAGTGAAACTCTGTAACCTATGCCCAGGCTGGAGTTTTCGGCTTTGAAGAGCATTTCCATTGAGATTTATTTTTTAAAATGATCAATAAGCATTTATTGAATTGAATCATCATATTTATTATTAGAAAAATTATGGCATCTTCCTAGGTAGGTATGACAATGCAGGTGGCAAAATGTAGGAATTCCATTATATAAAGATTCTGTAATGTCAACTAAGCCAAGAAATATACATGCACTTGTAAAGTCTGAGGTATTGATGGCTAAGTGAATAGGGAAAAGTAGCCCCTCCAAATTATGGAAAATTTTACTAACATGTGCATTGCTATCTTATTCTTTGTATTTGATAGGTGGTGTGTGTGTGTGTTGAAAACCTCTTCACACTGAGTATTATCAGCTTGAAAGTTTGGTTAAAAGAGGCAAACAGGATAGGTGATATATAAATTCATCTTGTTTATTCCCTTAAACTAGCAGACATGTACATGGAGTAAGACCTTTAATTCTGATTGCCTGATAAAAGAATGAGAAGTCTTTTTTTTTTTTTTTTTTGCTTTTTTGGAGGGGGGAAAGCAGGACAATAAAGGTTAAGTCACTTGCCCAAGGTAACAAGGTTAGTGTTAAATATCTGAGGCTGGATTTGAACTCCAGACTCCAGGGCCTGCCCCACCTAACTGTCCCAGAATTTCTTGACTGAACAAATTGTAAATACAATAAGATAAGAGAGTTGACAGTGTCAATTGAAATTACCACCCAGGATATCCGTGTTGCCTTTACCAATAACATAATAAATGTCCATAAAATATTAAGATAAGGAAAGTCCCATTATTCAAGATAGTGTCTCTGGTTAATGGTCTCATCCTTAATGACTATAAACAGAGGAATGCTCCTAGTCAGCTTCCTCTGACCTTGTAGCTGTTGACACTGGAAGAGGCATTCTCTAGGTTTATTCAGAGAACAAAGATAGGTCTGTTAGGCAGAGGTGCTGCTACTGGTTGATTAGTTCAGTCTTTGGCCCTTATTGGGACTCAAATGATTTTAAATGATTATCAGTGTCAACAGAATGCTACATATAATAAGGACCAACCAGTGAAGAAGGAAACAGAAAGTCAGACTCTGCTTGTCAGAGATACTTGGCAGCACTGGTCACCTAAAAGGACAGGAGTCACTATCAATACCAGTCCAGAAAGACTTGTAGTTGTAGATGCCTTGTCCCACCAACAAGTGACACTGAAGCTCTCATGTACCCAAAGGAGGGAAAGTTCTTTTTTTTGCTTTTTGGAGGGCAATTGGGGTTAAGTGACTTGTCCAAGGTCACATAGCTAGTTTTTTTGTGTGTGTTAAGTGTCTGAGGCTGGATTTGAACTCAGGTCCTCCTGATTCCAGGGCTGGTGCTCTATTCACTGGGCCACCTAGCTGCCCCAGGAGGGAAAGTTCTATATAATCCCCAGTGAAATTGGTTACAAACAAATGGCAGAACAGATGAAAATTTGGGACTTCCATCAGTCAAAAGCAGATGTGGCCTTCATTTCACTGAATTAACTCTTTTACATCAAACTTCAGCCAGAAAACTCCCTTAGGATGGAGCATAGGAGCCTAGCTATTATTTTTTTTTTTGCTTTTTGGAGGGCAATTGGGGTTAAGTGACTTGCCCAAGGTCACACGGCTAGTTTTTGTGTTAAGTGTTTGAGGCTGGATTTGAACTCAGGTCCTCCTGACTCCAGGGCTTCCCACAGACTAATTTATTTATTTATTTATTTTGCTTTTTGGAGGTGGGAAGGCAAGGCAAGTAGGGATAAGTGACTTGCCCAAGATCACACAGCTATTAAATGTCAAGTGTCTGAGGCCGGATTTGAACTCAGGTCCTCCTGACTCCAGGGCCGGTGCTCTATTCACTGTGCCACCTAGCCGCCACATCAGACTAACTTATTGTGTTTAAAGGAGAAACTGGAGAGATTTTGACATGTGTAGCCAGATGATAATGCTAATGTTTACCTGTGCTCTTTTGTCTTGAATGTAATTGTATTTGTTCATTGATGCATGTTAATTATTGCCTGTTTTAAGTATGCCTCTGTTTTACTATTTTCTTGGATTTTTTTCTTTGCTTTTGTGTTAGCATCATGAATGTACTGCAGATGCATTAGTAAGCAGTCTGTTAACTATCCTTGACTATTGGGATTCTGGGTTAATTGTGCTTATTCTGTTAGGTACTGATGTTATTTTCATGGTCTGATGTGTAATTACATATATCATGCGTACCACAATCAAGAGATTGCAAAAATCCTCTGCAAAAGTCTTCTGTGAAAAGTCACCAGCCTCACTTTCTCCTCCAGAGCCATTTGGATTAGTGGCTGGATATGGATTAGGATACAGTAGGGAACCTTAGACTTTCCAAGCTTAGGTCTTTAATAGGTCTCAGTTTGATTGTGTGCCCATAGTGATTAAGGCTTAATAAAAATGAGACAAAGAATGGCCTCTTTAAAAAAAAAAATAGATCTGGGAAGGGTAGACCCTCAGGATTTCTGACCATATCAGAAACAATTGTTATTTACAGTCATTCTGAGCCAATCAGGGGCCAAACAGTGATCAAGCAGGGCTTGGTCTGGGACCAGAGTGGTCTTTAAGAGAAGAAAACAAAGAACATGGTATGTGTTGAGAGAAACTGGGCTGGTAGTGTATTTCCCTGATAGGGAACTGACTGACTCAAAACAATACTCTTTGTACTTTTTCCAAAGGGCCTTGGTACAGTGAAGATACCTACATGGCCTTGTCCTATAAATTCTCTTCTTTTTAAATAATTTTCCATAATTTCAGAATTAATGAAGAGGGCACCAGTTCCCAATGATAGAACCAGAAGCCTCCAAGTGAGAGGTTGAAGGCAATAGATGGCGGCATCTATCGGTGAGATGTGATAGTCTCCCTGGCAGGGATTTTAAATGCTCAGATACAGAAAAGAGAGAGCTAAGGTCCAGAAACCAGGACTGTGGGGGTCAAAGATTCTTACACAGATGACAAATTCTTGTAGAGGGGAAAGCTTAAGTTGGGAAAGGTCTACATACAGAGCAATCAATACACAGCATGTATGCCCTGTTGGTGGCAGCAATCTTAGTCTCCTCCATGAGACTTTTGGATTTTATTTCCCCCGCCAAAGGAACCTAGCTCTGACTTTTAAAAAGAGACAATAGGAGATAGGCATAAAGCAGATTTTGGGTCCTTAATTAGCTGGCATAAGGAGGGAGTTGGAAAGAACTGTGTTTAAATCTCACCTTTGACACTCACTGGCTTCACAAATGAACTAGTCATTTACGCAACTTGGCAACAACTTCTGTAGGGGGCTTTGACCCCCACCTCCTCAGCATCTTGCTGTTAAAGTCCCGAAAAAGAAAGTTCTCACCACCAAATTCCCTGGCATTGTCAAATAGCTCCACACCAGAAATTATTTTTAATCAGTGGAAATGATTTAAAGAGGCATTAAGATCTGGATTGCTGCTGCACCCTGAGGCCCATGGAACCTTTCCATCTGACTTGAAGTTGAAACCTTCTCTATGCACTATCTCCCCCCTTAAAACGGGAGCTCCTTGAGAACATTACTCTTCTGTTTGTAACTTCGATGCCTTAGCAGCCAATCAATAAACATTACTAAATGCCTACAGTGTGCCAGACACTAAACAAAGAAAAGCAAAAGACAGTGTCTGTCTTCGAGGAGCTCAGAGTCTGATGGAAGGGACAATAGGCAAACAATTAAGTGGAAACAAATTATATGCAGGATAAACTGGAAATAATCGGCAGAGGGAAGGCCCTTAGAATGAAGAGGGATCAGGGAAGGCTTCCTGTACAAGGTGGGATTTTAGCTGGGACCTGAAGAAAACAGGGAGGCAGACTTGAGAGCATTCCTAGCAGGGAGGAGCCAGTGAGAACACCCCACTAGACAAGGAGGCCAGTGTTATTCAATTTTGGAGGAAAGTAAGGTTTAAGAAGACTGGGGAGGTAGGTCTGGGGTGGAATCAGGTTATAGAGGACTTTTAAAAGTCAGACAGATTTTATATTTAATATTGGAAGCGTTAGGAAGTCACTAGAGTTTACTGAATGGATGTAGGGGTGGGACAGAGAGGTGTGTGGTATGGAGAGACCTGCGCTTTAGGAAAATCACTTTGACAGCTAAGTGCAGCATAGGCAGGAGTGGGCATAGACTTGTGATAAACCCATTAACCAGACTAAGAGGCAAGACCTCCTAACCTGTCACTCATCAGAGGGCAGGGAAAACATCTGGCATCAAGGCACTTAGCACCAGTTTTGCATATGGGTCAGCATTTAATAAACTTTTTTTCATTTTAGTCATTCAATTTATCTGTGCCTCAGGCAACTCTTTAAGAATGCAAATTGTAGACCTTCTACTCTGGTGGAGGGAGTTTGCATTCTAAGGACTTTATAGACCCCCTTCATTCTCAAAGAGTTCCAATAAAGGATAACTGGGTCTTTCATCCCCAAGGGACCTTCTGGCATCAGCGGATGAAAGGTATTTCCCTGGAAGTCATCACCAGAACTGCAGACAATTAAATCACACCCTTTTATTAAACTGTATTCCATGCAATAACGCTCATAACTTTTAATAATGACAAAAGGGGAGGGCAAAAGACCAATCGAAGCCAAAAGGTCATGGGTCACAGGTCCTGAGTAGGAAAGGCACATGATTGACCACTTAATTCAACAGAACAAAACAAACCAGGGCACAAAGGGAAATACACCAGGTTGAGACACTGAAAAAAAGAAAATTTCAAGTGAGTTTGACTTGGAAAAAAACCTTTTTTTTTCCTGTTTTTTCCCCTTTCACATCTCATTGTGAGTTGAGTCAGCTTTGATCCTTGACATGCAAGGGAGTCTGACCTTACTTGACCTAAGACTGATAATGTTTACAAGTATTTGGGGAGCACAACTCCAAACCTCCCCCCTCCCCACCCAGGACTCCCATAGTCTCCTAAAGAGTCCCTGTACTGGACTCCTTAGGGACCAGTCAATAAGGTTAAATGCTGGGAGTGGAAAAGGCAAAGAAGTATTCAGCACCAAAGATTTGCAAGCTTGAGCCAGAGCCCCAAGAGGCAACCCCAAGGGGATGGGGTGGTGAGGAGTTCCAGCATTAGTCACTAACTAGGGTTTGTGAGGTGAGGTAGGGTCACCTACATTGGGCTTCCAAGTGAAGGAAGGGGATGGAAGTGGGCAAGGGTCGGCAACAAGAAAGGCCTGAGGAGGTCGGGGTGTCCCATTAACCCTGGGATCACAACATTCTTCCATGAGGTGTTCCCTGCATATTCCTTGCCTAGAAAACATTCCTTTTCCCAATTTCGCCTTCTATGGGTTTACCTAAATGTAAAGTGGGGTAGGGGTTCAAACAGGAAGATTCTCTGGTGTGCTTGGGTGCCCTCTTCATAGGAACCAGTCTCCCCTTTTGGAAACTTCTGTGCTTAGGGGAAGAATTGGTGCTGGGCTCTGGCCCTGGAAGGTGATAAAGGTTTCAGCAAAAAAGTTATAGATCAAGAAAGAGATTCAATGCCTTTGAAGCAGTTCATCCCCTTCTAGAGGGGCTTTTGTTTAGATGGAAGCATCTACCTGTTCTCACTGGTTTGGGGAGAGTGAAGTGGCCCATGGCTGCTCCTTGAAGGTGAGACAAGCTAAGGCCGGGGAGCCCTTGCTAAGATCTTTAGGCTACAATATTCCAGCCCTGGATCCAGGAGGCAGTCGAAGGCAGACTTCTCCCGGAGAAGCATTCCGTCCTTAGACAATCCCAAGGCCAGCTGGTAACCACAGAGGAGGGCAGGCTAAGTGGTCTGGGAGTGACATAACCCCAGTTCTCCTCTGCCTTCATCTACTCCTATGTACGCTTCTGGACTTCTTCCTATTAGCCATCTCAACAGAGGATGGAGAGGGCTGGGGCAGGAAAAAAGCCCCTCCCTACTGCAGACTAAACTGTCTGCATTTAGTTATCTTCAAATGGTACTTTTTAAAAACTGAGCTTCAAAGTGTATTAAAATCTGCTAATTGTCAAATGATAACTCTGCTTATTAGAATGCATGGTAGGGGAACAAACCCAGAAGACATTTAAATCATGGAGATTTTATCAACTCAATTTGGACTTTGCCAGTACAAAGTGACTGGGGGTTTGTAGCTACATATTTATTAGAGATAAGTTTATTTGAGGAAGGGAGAGTAATCCTTGGGAAAATACTCCCACTAAACATGATCCAGTAGCCAAAGATGCGTGGGAGCTGAAGTGGGCAGCCCCACCCCAGAAGGGAGCGAGTTGCTATGGGAGGTCTCTCCAAGGAGAGAGACAAGGACCTGAACCCCAAGTTCAGGGGTGATTTGACAGTTCGGTCTTCTTTGCTCCCCAGCTCTTCTGCTGGTGTTACAGAAACTTGATCGAATTTACCTGACTGTTAAGTAGGAAAGCTGAAGGCTTCAATTAGCAGGAATTCAATGCAAAAGCCCTCTATGAAGAAAAACCTTGGTGGTGGTTTCCAGCATTCTGCAGGTTGGGGGCCAGAGTGACTCAAGAAGACAAGATGCCCCCATGTCTATTCAAGTACTAAGGTTTTTTTTAAAAAAAATTGTTTACATATTTTTTAAAAAGCAGAGACACTGTTTACATACAGGGTTGTCAGCTTCGGTTCAAGTTATCAAGGAACAGGGATTAAATGTAAGGATTCATGGAAAACTTTATACTTTTCCCTCGGTCATGCCACATCAACGGATCACATCTTTCCTGGGACTCCTGACCACCCTGCAGGTGGAGTGGGTGCTCAGGGCAAGGCCCTGCAAGTAGCACAGCCAATATTCCATAGCCTTCTCCTGACTCCCTGAGATGGGTGAACAGGCCTCTCTCCCTTTGATTTGTCATGGGGAGAAAGAATGGTTTTCATGTGGTTGCCCATCATTACAGAAGACAAAACCGGAAGGGTGGGGTGGGGTGGGGCTCAGGAAGAGGGAAGTGGCCTGTACCGGCCTGACCATCCTTTCACCTTACATCTTGCTGCCAGGGAGATTTCTGGGGAAGCCTGCTCACCCCCAAGGCGCTGGCTTGAGTGGAGGAAATGAAGAGTCCTGACCCTGACACTCCTTCACACCCCGAGCCTGGAAAGCACCATTTCTTTAAACTGTATTTGAGGGTAAGCTGTGTGTTTGCACGGGGGGGGGGGGGGGGGGGAAGGCATCCTAGCATCAAACTCCACTTTCAGTTGGTCAGTTCCTTATCCACACCACTCTTTTCTCTCTGATAAACTCAAAGTTTTTAAACACAGCTTAAAATTCCAGGGGTTCTCCTGTTACCCCTGACTGGCCCCACCTTCCTGCTGGAAGGACACCCCACTGGTGGTACCCAGTCTGTCCCATGAAAGGCAGTGCCATGTCATGACCTGCAGAGGTATGTGGAGGGCAAAACTGGGTAAGAGGGGTAGGGTGTCACTGTGGCCACATCCCTCGCAAACTCCTAGAAGGCAGGGGACAAGGAGAATGTGTCCTGGAAGGACCTTTTCCAGAGAAGGGCAGCGAACAGGAACATGGCACCCTTGCTACAAGGCCTGCAAAGGTACCCATCACAACCAGCTGCAGCATGATACAACTACTTTGAGGAAACCTCTTTCCATCACCAGCCCAGACGCTCTGAGCCCCAGACCCACTGCATTCCAGTGTCTCCTTGCAGGGACCCCAGAGAATGGGGGAACAGGCCGGTTTTTATATGGAAGCCCAGCTATGAGTGGCTTTGAGCAAAGGGTTGAGAGGGAGGGATCCCGGAGATGCTGGGACTAGTGAAGGCAGTACCTTGGCCATAGGAATACATGACTGCAGGCCTGCCTTTTAATCTAAACAGAGACCAAACAAAAGAAGCATTAACACTGAGGCCCAGTCTGTGCATTCCCTCCACCCTACCCCACCCCAGTACCAACTCTTCTGACCTAAGTCTCCGCACAGGGAGGGTGGGAGGCTTGTTAAAATAAAAATCACCCTTTCCCTGGCCCCTTCTTTCCTCTCCCCCTCCACTTCCCAGCACTCTGGATTAGGGCAATAACGCTCCCACCGACCACTAACACAATACATACACACAGAGGCCAGCCTGGGCCCACCAGCACCAGGCTGCTTTCCATTCACACATTTGTGGATGCAATGCCCACAGAAGTCTCGGTTTGATAGCATTTAGTACTGGTGGGCTTCTCATCCAGTCCCACAGAGGAATTCAGGCCCATCGCCCCTTTAATCGTGGGGAGTCAAGAGTCTGATCTCAGATGTCCCAGGAAGAATAAGGAAGTCACTTAGCTAGGGCTCAAAGCCCCCAAGGTCCTTCCTCCCGGAGATACTCATGAACAGGTCCCCAGAGGACAATTCGGGGAGAATCTTGAAGATAAGCCTCATTCCCCCACCCCATCCTCCTCAGTGTTTCTTCTAACGTAGCTGCCTCTTCTGCCAAAGACCAGGAGGAAGGTAAAGATAGAATACTGAGCCAGTGAATGAAAGATGTGTGAGAGGAAGAGAGTTTAAAATGGGGAGATCTCTGTGAGTGCTGCTGGTGACCAGGGATGGGAAGTGAAATTAAGCTGGCTATTCCTTTCTCTGACAGGAAATACTGTTAAGTGAACCCACCCGGGCTGTGGAGGGACAGAAGCACAGCTCTGTCCGTCAACACGGATTGATCTCATGACACAAAGGAAATGTCCTTTGGGAGTGAGATTCTAGCACTGGGGTTGCCAAGACTCTGACACCATTCCCATCTCCCCTCAGCTACTTCCAAGCCATCAGCATGATGTCCTGTCCCCAAGCCCATTTTTTTTTTTTGCTTGCTTTTTGGAGGGCAATTGGGGTTGACTTGCCCAAGGTCACACAGCTAGTTTTTGTGTTGTGTCTGAGGTCGGATTTGAACTCAGGTCCTCCTGACTCCAAGGCCGGTGCTCTATTCACTGCGCCACCTAGCCGCCCCGAAAGCCCATCTTTTAAGCAGGCAAAATAATGTTTTGTGGAAGGCAGAGGTCACAAAGATGCTGATCCTGGTCTCTCAGCAAGAACAGGTTGCTTAGTCCCAGGATGGGTGATACCAACAGTCTGCTGCCAGGCTAGCTTGCATGAGGTTGTAGCAAATAGCTGGATATCAACTGCTCAGCAGCTGCACTTTTAGTAGGGAAAGGGCAGGCATAATTTAGGACTGGAGGGAAGGAAGGTGTACAAAGAGGAGCTGGCACCAAGATCAACCACATTGAATAGAAGTTGTCTCCATCCAGAGAATCCCACGGCTGCCACAGGAGGACCCTTGGCTATCTATACACGTGATGTTCCTCTGAAACATTTACCCAATCTGAGCACATAGCATAGGTGTGCACTTATGTGCATGTGTTTGGCAATGCAGGACAGAGAGTCTTAAACTTCAGCTGACACAATCTTTTTTTCTTTTAATCAAATAGGCCCCGTGCATCATCCTGAAAAGAGAGATGGCCTCTTGTGCTTCACCCACCTTTGGTCTCTGAGATGGCTAGAGGAGGAAGTGGAGTGTGTGGGGAGGGGCTGTGTGAGGGTGGCATCTGAGATTTGGCGCACCAAGGCCAATGGAGAGGGACCCTCCAATCACTAATGATGCTTACTGCTCCTAGATTCAAGCCACCATATACAAAGGGAGAGGAAAAAAAAAGATGGGGACTCAAATGAACGTGGAAGAGAGTGGATCAAAAATTGTCCTTCCATCTGAAGACATAGTCAAGTTAACTTCCTGACCCCTGACTGGGAAAACCCCCCAAAAGACTGGGAGAAGTACATCACTCCTAGAGGGCCAGGTTGGCTCTAAAGATGAATTCCCTTCCTCTTATTGTACCCCCTTAGCCCCACCTCAATCTCCTCCATGTCAGGCTTGAGCCCATCAAACCACAACAGTGTAACGTGGAGCCTGGGGTCTTTGCTTAATGTAGGCAGGGAGGCAGGTGTGTCCATGATTCTTGTGGCTCATTGGTGTAAGCAGTAAGACAGCCAAGTCCTCCTCCCACTTGGACAAGATGTGGGCTAGAACCTGCTTTGACGAATCCATTCCTGGTGTATCCCCTTGACAGCTGGTGGCCTTTATTCCTGAGGGATGGGGAGGAAGAGCATTGTCTCTCCCCCTCTGACTCCTTTCCCTGCCCTTCCCATCTTCTGCCCCATTTCCCTTTGCAGCAACAAAGGGAAGGTAGAGTGAGGAGGGCTAAACTTGTCCTCCCTTGCCCTGGTAAAAATCCAGTGGTTGACAAACATTTTGCTTGCAGACCTAAAAAGGGAGCGAGTGATGGTCTTTAAGTTAAAGCCCAGGAGGCGATGAAGGATGGGAGGGGAAAAAAACCCAAACCAAAGAACTGCCCCAAATCCTTTCACCAGGTACCTCCCTGGGTAGGACAAAGAGGCAGTAAGATTCAAACAGGAATACTACCTCTCTCTAGTTTCCACAACCCATCACGGGAATGTGGCAGAGAGACGAGAGGGGTAGAAAGAAGGGACATGGGAGAGAACCCCATGGCAGCCACAGGTGGTCCCCACAGCATGAAGGGGGCAGCTTCCCCATGAGGTGTTCAAGCATCCTTAGAAAAATAATTCTGAGTCTGTTCCCTGGCGGGGAAGATGTTTCCTGAGACCATACGGAAGCAAAGGCCGCACTGAACAGTCAGGAACAGAGTGTGCTGGTGAGAAAGAAAGAGGATTTGAAGAAGCGAGCGTCCCAGGCTCTGGCAGGGCAGGGATTAAGGCTGCAAACGTTCCAGGTACTGGGGCAATGGGTTTTCCTTGACATACTTCTGAATGTACCAGCAGGTCAGGTGGGCTTTCAGATCCTCCTCCACTACAAAGTCCAGGGCAGCCTTGGAATCCGAGGGGGAGACAGAAACAAAAGAAAATGGGAGAGACATCATCAGCATCCCAAGATACCAATAATTAAGCATTATTTTATATATATATATATATATCCAACATGCTTAATACTATGAATAACAGACAAGAATGTTAATTATGACGGTCGCTGGCATTTCAGTTAGCACTTGAAGGCTGATGAAGTCCTTTGCAAACATTCGCCATTTTATCCTCCACACTGGCGCTCTGGCTGCCTCTATGCATGTCTCAGCCAATGGTGAAGACAGTCTTGGGCAAGTGAAACCGCTCCCCACGCCACCCTGTGAGCCTGCCTATGGTTGTCTCAGGTATCTTGAAATGATCTTACCCCTCACTTAACCCCACTTTCCTCACAGTGACCCCAGGGCTCCAAGCAGTGACAAAGTAGGAAGGACCAAAACACTTGGGGCAGAACGACTGTTGGGAAGTGGTAGGTCAGATGTGGGTTTTTAACTTTGATTCTCATTTGCCTTAAATGCTGATTTCCCTTCATTAGGACCCCCTCATCCTTTGGAAGGACTCACGAACTGCAGGAGACAATCTGAAGCATGCTAGCTCCCCATGTCAGTAAATCCACCCTCCTTCCCAGGAGGGCCGCCATGTGCTCTGGGACTCTCCAGAATTCTTTTACCCTCCTTTTCTCCTCAGCATTTCCATTTTAGGTAAAGCCAGACTTTACCTCAGTTGTGTCTAGCTTCTTTGGCTGGCCCTTCACAGGTACTGTTCCTCACACCTCCTCCCGCTTCCCTATCTCACCAGGTCTGCCTCCCTCCCATAAGCTCCTTCAGAGGAGGGCTCACACACTTGCTTGTATCTGAACCCCTTCATAAGCACCTAATGAATGTTCTAACTTTAAAAACAAAAGAAGAGGATTGATGGGTGGTCTGGTCCACCATCTGGAGACCCAGCTGACATTCAGGCTTGATTATAACAGGCTCAGCTCATCAAATTAGAGCTAGACAGAGTAGACACAACAAACCTGTCTTAGATGAGGAAACTCAGGTTCAGAGAGCCAGAACCACATAGGCAGCGAACAGAGCTAGGATGGGATGCCCTGTTCCAGTATAAGTAACCATTATATGCTAAAAGGAAACCAAACTCTTAAGTAGTTGTAAGGCCTGGTGTGGGTGTCAGAAAACATTAGGAAACAGACCATCCCCTTCTTGACTGAGAGGTGGGGGAATACAGGAACAGAACGCAATATACATGCATCAAATGCAGTACTGGAATCACTTCTGTTTTTTGTCATAAGGAAATCTTCACCAATGGCGGTGGCAGGTCAGTTTTATCTGGAAATGGCGATGATATTTAGAAAAACTGCAAGTTTTCTAACTTTTAAAAAATAATCATGGCCATTTCCAGATAAAAGAGGACTAAGCATTTATATAGTACCTACTATATGTTAGGCCCTGTGGTAAGCACTTTTACAAATATTATCTCATCTGGTCCACACACAGGGGCAGCTAGGTGGCGCAGTGAATAGAGCACTGGCCCTGGAGTCAGGAGGACCTGGGTTCGGATTCGGCCTCAGACACTTAACACAAAAATTAGCCGTGTGACCTTGGGCAAGTCACTTAACCCCAATTGCCCTCCAAAAAGCAAAAAAAAAAAAAACAAACCAAAAACCAAACCATTCATCTGGTCCACACAACAACCTGGCCAGGGAGGCGTTGTCATCTCTGTTTTATAGCTGAGGTTTTCTTGGCAAAGATCCTGGAGGGGAGGGGGAGAGAGACTCTATTGATTGCTAGGGCTCAAAAATGAATTGACATCAGTAAGTTTTAAAAAGTAACTTTTGGTGATGTCTTGGGGTCAGAATACATGCAACCCTAACAATTTTTACATATTCAATTAAATTCAACAACCACCAGGTCCAGTGATGGGTGCAGGGGAGAAGAAACAAAAGTGTTCTCTGCCCTCAAGGGGCTTACATTTTACCAAGGAGAAACAATATGTATATAAATAATAAAATACAAAATATAGACAAAGTAATGGGAGGGGCACTTGAGCTAAGCTTTGTCTTTTTTTTGGAGGGGGGAAGGCAGGGCAATTGGGGTTAAGTGACTTGTCCAAGGTCACACAGATAGTAAGTGAACTCAGGTCCTCCTGACTTCAGGACCAGTGCTCTATTCACTGCGCTACCTGGCTGTCCATGCGCTAAACTCTGAACGCTGGGATTCCAAGAAGCCAAGGTGAGAGAGAACATTCTACGTATAGAGGACACCACATGTGCAAAGGCAAGAGATGGAATACAGGAGAACACGTGCAGACTATAGAAGGCAGGGACTGCATTATCTGTTGCTGTTGTCTCTCCTGCACCTGGCAATATGGCTTGCACACAGTGCCTAATAAATGCTTGCTGAACTGACTGCAATTTAGAAGTCAATGGTGGGGCGGCCAGGTTGGGAGACCTGGGATTGGTTCCAGCCTCAGGTACTTGGCACACCACACACAAAAAAATAACTGGCCGTGTAATCTTGAGCAAGTTACTTAACCCTGATTGCTTTAAAAAAAAAAAGTCAATGGTGGTCCACATACTATTACTAAGGTAGAAAAGCATAGTGGTACATTTTAGAAACAAACATTTTTGACGAAGGTTGAGAAATAAAAGATGTTCTAGTTAAACCTCCGTTAACTGAAATTTAAATTGACCTCATCTCCGACTCTTCCCAACCCTAGTCATTCTAGGTAGGCAAGAAATTACTGTTTCTAACTTCTAGCTGAAATATGCATGACTTTCTCTGAGCTGCAGCTGACTGTTTCTAGATGCTATCCCTTTCTACTTTTTACTCATTAGAGTAAACATTAGAAGCGACTGAATCCAACTCCCTCATTTACAGGAAACTGAGGTTAAGCAACTTGTCTAGGGTTACACAGCTCCTGTACATGGCAGGATCTGAACTCAGGTCTTCCGGACTCCTAATCCAGGCCTCTTCTCACTGCACCACCTTATCGCCTGCCTAGGTGACCATACACTCTTTGTTCTTCCTTGGAGAACAACACATGCATACAGTTATCCCTTCTACATGGAAAAGCTGTCACGTTAGCTCCGTTATGTCACTGGGGGGTTGGACAGAGGACCACTTGGTTTTTTTTCCAAGCTCACTTCAATGGAATTTCCTCTAGTAGCTCCAGACAAAAGCAGTAGGAATTTAATTACAGAGAGTGACTTCTTCCTCCTCTCAGGGTCTTGGTTCATCAGCTTCATATTACTGATCTTCCCTTTCTAGGGGCTGCCCACTTGATACTGATTAATTAATCGTGCATTTATCAGGCATCCACTGTATGTCAGGCTCTAGGAATACAAAGACAAAATCTCTGCCTTTCAGGGGCAAGCACTCTTATTAGAAGAGATGGCATGTGCATGTGTATACGTACAGATTTAAAAACAGATACAAGGTGATTTTGTGGGAAAGGCTGTAGCAGCTGGGGAAGGAGAGCGGGGAAAATCAGGTAAGGATTTGTGTAGAAGGTGGTATCTGAGCTAAGCCTTGAAGGAAGGCATCATCACACATGCAGAGGAATCCATCTATTGAAGTCAATAGGGAAAAAACAAACCCAGAAATCAGAAGTATGCATAGGAGAATATGTATCAGATGAGTCAGGGTGAAGGAAATTAGAGTTTCTATGAGATGGATGTGAACAGTGGGGACGTTCTAGGCAGGCACTGACAACAGCTAGTACAGTGGTCTGGAAGTAGGAGATTTGGAGTGTCTCATATGTAAGTGGAACAACAGATAGAGTGCCTGGCCTTAAGTCAGGAAGATGAGGCTTCCTGAGTTCAAATCCAGTCTCAGACACTTACTAGCTGTATGACCCTGGACATGTCACTTTACCCTGTTTACCTCAGTTTCCTCATCTGTAAAATGAGCTGGGGAAGGAAATGACAAAACCATTCCAGTATTTCTGCCAAGAAAACCCCAAATGGGGCCAAAAGAGTAGGACAAGATTAAAATGACTTAACAGCAAATATATATGCAGGAGGAAGAATATGAAGTAACCAAGAAAGGTATGTTGAGGCCAGGTTGTGAGACGGAGATGAGGTATTGATACTATGCGGTTATCAGCGTGAAGGGATGACTCACAGTGGAGAGGAAGGGAGGCACTCACTATGCGATAGTGAGTTCTGCAACATAATTACAGAAGGCTGCCAATAGAACTGGACAGCAGTCCTGCTGGTCCCAGGGAGATCCTGAACCACTGATGGAGGGCAGGGCTCCATCAGCTGAGAGACTGCCGGCAGGAGCTGTTCCGAGGCTAGGTTAGGCAGCACTGGCTTTTAAGATGCTACCAGCTAGCCACAAAAAAACCTCCTGGGTGAGGCATTTGTTGCAGATCTCCAGGCTATTTTTCTAATGAAGAGCACCCCCAGCTCTCAGATCAATGTCTCCAGGGTAGCCAGAGATGGTTCAGGGCAGCTGGCAACCCCTTGCCCAATTCCTTTCCAGATGATAATCTGATAAGGTTCTGCTAATAGTTTTATTTCAGGGCTGTGGATTGCTTCAATAATGTCAACAGATGCTGGATTAACTCCACTGTGGTGTGATGTCTTTTAATCGTCTATAAATGCAAAGAATACCAAGTTCTCTATGAGCTGGCTGAAGTCACCACAAAGGCTCTCCTGCTCACAGCTGGTAGAGTCCTTGTAAGCCCCTCTCAGAAGGGGAGGGGATGAATCCAGACCTCCAGGGGGAAATTCTGACATTGTGCACTGGTTAGCAAGGAGAGAAGGGGAGGGGAGGAAGGGGGAGAGGTGGGACAGAAAAGAAGCCCTGCTTCAGCAGGAGGGAGCCCAGCTACAACAAGGCTCAGAGGTTCTGTGGCTGAACCTCTCCGGCTGCTCTTTCCTCTTCTAGCCCAGTCAGTCACTCACCATTTAATGGTCTGAGTGTGAAGTGATTGAATAAATATGCCCCAGGAACCCGAAAAGGGGAAGAGGATGGGTAATGGAGGGGAGAGAAATGGAAAAATGGCTGGTAATGATGAAGAAGATGGTTTTCCCGGTTCCTATTCTTCAAGAACATTACCAGATATGATGCCAAGGCTGCCTGAAGGGTTGGCTCAGTGGAGTAGACAGGGAGGGCACAGAAAAGCAGGGATAGCTAGGTGCCAGCCTTGCAATCAAAAGGACCAGAATTCAAATCTGGCCTCAGGCACTTAGCTGTGTGACCTTGGGCAAGTCACTTAACCCTGCTTGTCTGTGTTTCCTCATCAGTAACAGCATCTGGAGAAGGAAATGGCAAATTACTCCAGTGTATCTTTGCCAAGAAAACCCTCAATGGGATCATGAAGAGCCAAACAGGACCGAAATGACTGAACAACAGACTGCAGACCATTGCATTTCCACAGCTCACTGCAAGCCAGGTTCTTGGAGGCTTTACCACCAGCAATCACAGGCTCATTCGAGCTAATGGCAGACAGCAGCAGGAGAGAAATGGATAAATCCTCTATCTGCCCTCTCTAAGAGTCAGGAGAGTTGGGTTCCAATTCTTCATGGACTCGTGAGATGCCGCTGGGACCTCCAGCTGTAAGTTCAACAAGCAGTTGTGGGCCATCGGCAGGCCTGGGAGTGCAATCTAAATTTGAGGTATTGTGACTAGGAAGAAAGAAGATGCTTTAAGGCAAAGGAACTTTCATCCTCAGTCCCCAGTCACAGAATTTAAATCCCTTCCACTGACCAGTTTCCTAGGACCAAGGTGAGTCAGTAAAGCTCTAGCAACCAGGAAATAACCACTCATTTATTCATTCAACAAGGATGAACCCCCTGCTTAGTCAGGCACTGGGAATACAGAGACAAGGTTAAAAAAAAACAAAAACCAGTTCTTGCCCTCAAGGAGTTTACATTCTAATAGAAGAAAGCAATTTAGAGGAAGATTAGTAGTACATAGATAGTAACTAGCAATTGAGGGTGATCCCCAAAGGCCATGGGTGGGAGGAGGCGGCAAGAGGGGGGCACACTGAAGGAAGTGAGGGATTCCTGGAGGAGGTGGGTAGGCAGGGAGGGCACTGGGGGCGCCTGGCCGCACTGGCCTCCTGCCCCCAATCTCTTCCCTCTCCAGCCCATGCTCCACCCAGATCCCCGACTGTCCCCCCCAAAGGACAGGCCTCCAGGAAAGCCTCAGTGGCTCCTCCTTCCAGTGTGATCAAATCAAACCCTTCCAAATCGGACTCCAGCCCATCTTCCAGGCTTCTTACACATCCCCCTACTCTTCAGCATGAACCCTCTTTCCCTGCCAAGCTGGCCTGCTTTCTATTTTTACCATAAATTCCAATCTGGCTTCAACCACTCAGTTAAACATTTATGAGGCACCTAAGTGCCAGGCACTGTGCTGAGTGTGGGTGATACAAAAAGAGGCCAAAGACAGCCTCTACTGAGCTGTGTAATTCTGGGCCAGTCACTTTACCTCTGCTGGCTTCAGTTTTCTCATCTGTAAAATGGCAGCAGTAAGAGCATTTACTGTGAGTGACAGATGAGGCAAGGCTTGTGCAAGCGCTTTCCACACCTTCAAACAGGACATAAATGCTACTGCTGTTGTTGTGATACAGGGGGTCCCAAGTCTTAGTGCAGTACATCGAGCTTGGGACCTGGGGTCTGTTTGACCTGAGTTCAAATCCAGCCTCAGATACTGAGACAGACTGACAGACCTCTCCCACTAGCTGTGTGACCCTGGGCAAGTCACTCAACCTCTGCCTGCCTCAACTGTAAAATGCAGATAAAAATAGCACCTACTTGGCAGGGTTGTTGTGGGGGTCAATGGAAGGGATCATAAAGGTCTAATCCCCTCTGGTTACAGAAGAGGAAACTGAGACCCAAGGAGAGGCAGTAATCTCTACCACAACAGCACAGGTGGCGAGAGGCAGAGGCTAGATTCGAACTTGGCAACAATAACCAATACATTCTACATTCAAAATTTGGGCTCCATGACTACCCTGTGTGCTATTATCTTCCCCATTTCACCTATGATAAACCTGAGGCCAACAGCAGGTAAGTGATTTGCCTAAGTGTTGGGGTCAGGACTTGAACCCAGGTCGTCCCAACTCTAGCCACCATGGCTCTCCAAGGAACAACTCACCTTGAAGGCTTCAGTAAAAATTCTTTATAGGCTAAAGAAAAGTTGAATCCTCTTCCTCTAAAGAGAGAAGAGCCCTCAGGTGTATGTCTGTCTCCTCTCAAGGCAGGAGTTAAAGGGCTGAACCTGTGATGTCTTCCAGCACAGCTACAGAAATGAAGCAAATCAACCCAGATCCGAGGGGCCCGTGCCCACCAGAAGGAGAAAGAAAGAAAAAGGTGACAGTACCAGGAACACCAGCAGTCAGTCAGTCAGTCAGTCACACATATCAGGCACCTATGAGCAGCCCCAGGAGGCAGGCTACCTCCTTTTTAATAACAGGCAGCATTTTTCTCATGGGATAAAGTTTGCATTATCTCACGAGGCTCGATTAAGTGACTTGGCTATAGCTGCTCAATTTGTGCAGTTTGTGATGGAGTCAGATTTCAGACCGAGTGTCCTTTCCATTTACACCATGTCTTAGGCGTTGTTGAAGGAAGATGACAGACAGCCTCTTGAACACAAGATTACACACAAGGCCACTGGTAGTTGCTAGGATGAGGTCAGATTTAGCTCATACATACCGTGTTTCCCGATAATAAGACCTATCCCGAAAATAAGCCCTCCCCTTACTGTGTAAGATTCCTCTAAAATAAGCCCTCCCCCGAAAATTACCCTAGTGAAGGTGATCCCCTGTGCTACATGCTACCCTGCGGTACCCACGCACCGTACCCCCCCCCCCGTGAAACGCACGCCACGCTCCGAGCTGCATCCAATCAGAGCTGCAGCAGTGAGCGCGTCATCCTGTTCTTTATTGAATTCATTATTGAATAAAGGTACATTTTTTTGTTCACATTTACCTGTTTATTAAAATTGCTGTCAATGTTCATTAAAATAAGCCCTCCCCTGAAAATAAGCCCTCTGGTGTTTTTCTGTCCAAAAAAATTAATAAGACAGTGTCTTATTATCGGGGAAACACGGTATACTCAGCCAGTGAGCCAGGCTGTGTCACCCAAGTCAATCAATGCCCGATCCTTTCCACCCTGCCCACCTGCAATTCCAAGAGTCTAGTGTGTCTGACATCTGAATCAGAAAACTCTGACCCCTTATCCCACAAATCTGAGTTGATGCTTCATTCATTTCCCCTACATTTAGATAGAGGATATCAGAGGATATCCTCTGCCCTCCCTGGCCATCTTCTCAACGGCATCTCCAACTGCATTTGAGGCCACGTCAGATCAGAGACCAACTCCTGAAGGTTTTAAGCCTTTCATCCCTGAAACCTCCTCAAAGATGACTGCCTTCCGTGGCCCACTATTTCAAGCTGGCTCTCAAATATGCTTCATTTCTCTTTGATCTTTGACAATCTCACCAAACACCTTGCTTTCAAGCACCCTTCTTCTTTCCATGATCAAATGAATTCTACCATTGTTCCTGGAAGGGATGGGTCAATCTAGTCCCCTGTGACCAGCCCCCTCACCCCTGCCCCTAGTAACTGTCCAAAAGTGACTCTCCCTGGACACCCACTTTCCCAGGGGTGTTTTCTCCTCCTATTAGAAGGCAAGTTCCTTGAGACAGGAACCATCTTCTTCTAAAAATTTGTATCCCCAGGATTTTGCAAATGTTTCTTGACTGACTGCTTGGTACAGAGTAAATGCTTAAAAAATGCATTTTCATGCATCCATCCATTCCCTTCTATCTTGAGAGAGAAAAGAGAGAAGAGAAAAATTATTTAGAGATAAAAAAGAGGAAGAGACAGGGGAAAGAACTGCTCAAGAAATTAAGTCAAATGATTTGCAAATATCTCATCTGAAGGGAGATAAGAAACAGTGGAGAAGGCAGAAGGATCTGGGGAAGAGAAGCCAAATGTTTCTTTCATTCATTCCCACTCCTTAGCAGGGAACATACCATCCAGGACCTGGTTACCACCACCACCACCACACCATGCCCCAAATGGAGTGAGGGTGGAAAGTTCTGCTTCTCCAATGTTATGTGCCAAGTGCTCCTCCCAGAATGGGGTACTAATGCCCTCAATGTGGGCAGGATGGCCATAACCTGGATGGGCTAGTTTGGGCCACGACTTTGTTAAATGGTTTGTTCTTCATGTAAAATTCTAAAGCCCATTGACAGAGCTAAGGCATCCACAGCTCTGCTGATGGAGTCAGAGGGGCTTTTGGGCTTCATTTGTTGTCACCCATAACCAAAGAAATCCCATTATTTACGTGAACCCCAGGGCCTAATGAGCTGGGCTGCTTTGGACTGATTTTCCCAGGTAGGTGGCACAGTGGATAGAGCACCGGCCCTGGAGTCAGGAGGACTCAAGTTCAAATTCAGCCTCCAACAGTTAAATGCTGTGTGACCCTGAACAAGTAATTTAATCCTGATTGCCTCCAAAAGACAAAAATAAACAAATAAATCCTTCAGGTCATGACATTTGGTTCCAAGACCAGTTAAGGCAATCCATCACTCACAACTTCAGGATGGTCCTGGGGATGGACCAGTAATGGTTCCTCTTTGGTGCTTCTAAGTACTCTAGTACCAGCCAAGCGAATCCCCGGGGTTCTGACATTTGTTGCAAGACTTTTTCCAAAATTAAATTGTGTTTTATTGTTTTTCTCTTAAGTGCTTGTAAGGGTGGGATCAGTGAAGCTTTAGGACCCTAAATTGCTCAATTGTCCGTAGTGGTTCAGCTTGGCCAGAAGCTAAGGTCTGAACGGCACTAGACAATCAATCAATCAATCAATCAACCAACAAGCATTTATGGAGCCTGTACTCTGGGCCAGGCCCTGTACTACGTGCTGGAAATACAAAGTAAAAAATATTAGCGTCCTTCACCTCTAAGAGTTTACAGTCTAACTTAGCCCCTTGTTTCCACCTTGATCCTTCCTTACCTATAGGACTTCCCAATCTAGTCTGAAAAGGAAATAGAAGAAACCACATAGAAACTATCATCGTTATTCTAAAACACTTACCCAGCAATAGCATAACATTATTGCCCACACTCATCAATTATTTCCAATTGAAGATTTTAAAAGTGGCCATTTCAGTCTCAATGCCTTTGAGAAATACAAAAGGATGAAATATCTTTTAAATAATTGTTTTATACCCCAAGAAGCTGGACCCTGAAAAGAGATGAGAAAAATGTATCTTCCTGTCTTTTTTGCAGAGATAGGGGACTATGGGTATGGAATAGTATATCCCTCCATCCCTCCCTCTATCTATCCCTCCCTCCATCCATCCATCCATCCCTCCCTCCCTCCATCCACCCCTCCTTCCCTCCCTCCAAACATCAGATTCAGTTGATGGGTTGATTTGGTTTTGTTGATCTACTTTTCTTCCTTCTTTTTTTTTTGAAACAAATTATGTAATTTTAGTCACTATTTTGTTAAATAGAAATTAAGGGTAGATCTGGGCCAGAAAAAAAAACAGAAGTAGGTTCTAAGTAACAAAGAAAATTTGTGAGGTGAAACCTAGCAAGGAAGAAAAAGTCAGATTACCAAGAGCTCTGGGCTTAGAATAAAAAAAAATTCATGGTTTGAATCTCTTCTCTGCCACTTGCTAGCCTGGGCAAATCACTTTATTTCTTGGGGGTCAGTTTCCTCATCTGTAAAACAAGGGACATGATCTTGGTGGTTCCCCTAATCTCCAACATCTTGGCATTCTATGGTCTCCTCTCCTGAGTCATCTCCAAATTCTCCCCTCCAAGAAAGATGATCTTGCCAGAAACACTCCCCAGGGGTGAAGGCAGAGTTGGTGGTACCTTAGCTAAGTGTTTGGCTATTCCCCTCCCTCGATAGGCATCAGGGACTTCTGTGTGCTGTAGATCCACAATCCTCTTCCCTACATACTCATAGAGCAGGACCGCCCGGTCATGACAACCTGGAGAGAGACAGAAAGAAACAGATCAGGGGAGAGGGTCAACTTTGACAGGGCTCTTCACCTAACCACAAGAGATAGTGGAGATGTTAAAATCCAAAGGAGTGAAAATACACACATACCTTGGGCAAGTCACTTAACCCCAATTGCCCCACCTTCCCCCTCTGAAAAAGCAAAAAAAAAAAAATACACACACACACAGAGCCCTTGGACCACACTCAGAACTACTCTGGGCTGGGTGGGAGAATTTCTACAGATTCTCTCTCCAGAGCTGGCAGCATGTCTTCATTTGTAGAAATGACAAACGCAGGTTTAGAATTAGAATGGAGTTTGGAGGTCATCTGTGGGGTCCTTACTTTACAGATGAGGAAACTGAGGCCAAGAGAAATTAAGTAATTTGCCCAACGTCAAACTCCAAATCCAGTGTTCTTTCCACGCTTCTTCCCAGTGAGGCTGAACCAGAGAAACTGAATTCGACAAGCTATGGGTCTGGCGCTGGGGATACAAAGACAGAAAACCAGAATAGTGCCTGCCCTCAAGGAGCTTACATTCTATTGAAGTGAAACAGCACACAGTATGTAAAGCAAATAGAAAGTGTGTTGTTTTTTTTGCTAAGTGTCTGAACCAACATTCCTTTCCCTCTCCCTCACTTCTTCTTTCCCTTCTCCTCCGACACCTTTCTTCCTTCTTTTTATGGCATCCCTGAATTTTTAGGGCCCTGGATTCTTCAACGCCTTTAATTCTGAGTCTTCATTGTGGCAAGAGGTTGAGGTCATGGTCTCAATAGACAATCACTTGACAAACAACCAGCTGGATGCCAGGCTATTCCTGCGGCACAATGACCCAGTCTCTGCCCCATGAGGAGCTTACCTTTGGGGCCCAGCTAGATTAGCTGGGCGCACTAACAACTTGAAGGGAGTAGAACCCAATCTAAAGCAAGGAAAATTCCTGGAATTGTGCCAGTGATGGGGAACAGGTGGAGAAGAGCTGGGTTTTCATCTTCATCTTAGGCAATCTTTTAAAGCGCACAGCCTCAGCTCCTTGACAAATCCACAGACTGTCTCCTGGCCCTCAAGCCTACCTCCCCAGCCTGGGGGAGCACAAGGGAGAGGCTGTTTGTATGTTTGAGAAGTTCCCCAGAAATAGCTCCACAAATATCCAAGGAGGTATTTCCATGATAATTAAACTAAAACAAAACATGGGAAGAAAGTCATTATCTCCCATCCCAGGGAAGGCAGCAGCTCTCCATGGGGGCACAGAGCCCTTCCGATGGAGTGACATCTGGGAAGGTGGGGTGATGCCAAATGGTACCCAGAGGGGTTAGCAGAGGGTGATCTTGCCCCTTGAGCGGTTTAATACAGTACATATGATGCAGAGAGATCAGAGAACACTGTGTCTTCTCTGACAAAATGCCTTTGTGAAGGAGATGGGACATCCCAGGAGGGAGGGATCATGGGGTACATCTTAAAGTACATGAGAAAAAGAGAAGTGAAGACTAGATTGTACTGTGTTATGGGCTGCTGGGGAGGGAAGCAGGACACAGTACAACGCTCTGATGCTGAAGCAAGCTCCCTAAGAGAACGGGAGCCTTCCCCAAGTCATTTCATCCTCCCAACAGAAGAGCTAAGACAAATGCAGACTTTTTTGGAGGGTGGGGGGCAGGGAAAAAGACAGGAGGGAGGGAGACTGCTAATTGTACATATGAAAGAGAGCATGGCAGGGTAGAAAGAACTCTGGGTTCGGGACCAGAGGCCCTCAATTCCAGTCCAAGCTCAGGTCCTTAGCTAACATTTATACAGATCTGCAAAGCTCTCCACAGATTTGATGCTCACAACAACCTTGGGATGCAGGGGCTGTCATTACTATATTATTCCCATTTTACAGATGAGGAAACTGAGGCAGGAGTTCCTCGATTTTGCCTATACTCAGCTAATAAGGGTCCGAGGCAGGGTTTGAACTCAGGTATTGCTGATTGCAGGTCTAGTGCTCTGTGCACCAGGCTTCTTAGCTGCTGGTGTGACCTTTGCTAGATAAGTTGCTTAACCTCTCTGGGCCTCTCTTTCCTCATCTTTAAAATGAAAAAGGTTGGAGACTCTCCAAGGCCCCCTTGCTGCTCTAAGCCTGTGACTGTGCCGTGGGATGTCATAGCACCCTAAGCACAGGAGTTAAGCAATCAGCATTTATGACGTGGCCACTGTCCACCAGGAGGTGGCTAGGTGGCTCAGTGGATAGCATGCTGGGCCTGGAGTCAGGAAGACCTGAGTGCAAATTTGACCTCAGACACTCACTGACTGTGTGACCCTGGGCAAGTCACTTAACTTCTGTTTGTCTTAATCCATTGAAGAAAGAAATGCTCTAGCACCTTTGCAATAAAACTCCATATACAGTCACAAAGAACTGGACAGGACTGACCAACAACTATGTGCCAGCAAACATGCTTAGTGCTGGGGATTCATAAAGAGGCAAGAGACAGTCCCTGCCCTTGAGGAGCTTACAATCTAGCAGGAGACAACATGCAAACAAATATAGACGAAGCAAGCTACATACGGGTAAAAAGGAAATCATTAGCAGAAGGAAGGCGCTAGAATTTACAGGGTTTGGGGACGGCTGCCAGTAAAAGATGGGACTTTAGTTGGCACACAAAGGAATGCCAGGGATGAAGCAGGAGGGAGGAGTATTCCAGGAAGGAGGGGCAGCTGGAGAAAATGCCTGGAGCTGAGAGATGAACTGTCTTGCTCACGAACAGCCAGAAGGCCAGTGTCCCTGGATGGACAAGTACATATCCAAGCCCCAACGCCAACTTATTCACCGTGTCCATAACCCAGACCTGACACCTCCCCCCCCTCAAAGGTTAACAGTGTTTACTAAAAATTCATCTGTCCTCAAATTGAATACACATTCCCTTTCTGGGGTATGAAGGCTAAAACAAACTGTATGGCAGCAATTTGCTGGTGGCTCATCAAGGCAGTTACAGAAATCAGGCAGCAAAGATTCTGGGAAGAAGACCAGCCAGGAGTTGATCAGGGCAGAGAGGGCCCCCAAGAGACCCTAGGGGTGGAGCGGCTTGAGATCTGCAGGCCCAGGACACGGGCAGAGGGTCAAATGTTCTGTCCAAAACCAAGCATTTAAATGCCTGCTCCGTTCCAGGTTTGGGGCGGAGGGCGTACAGACAAAAATGAAGGCGTCTGCTCTCAGACGTTCTATTCTGTCTAATGCTTCCCACTAAGAAACCGAACAGAGGTGGTGAATTAGTGGTTAAAAGTGGGGAGAGGGAAAGTCTGTAATGAAACCACCTTGAAAATTAGGTACAAGGCCCCAGGTTCATCACAGATGGGGGGATTCTTCACTTTGTGTCATGGAACCCTTGGACAGTGTGGTGAGGACTATGGACCGCTTCTCAGAATAATGTTAAAACTCCTCTAGGTTTAAAAGTAAGTTGCAACTTGACTAACGTTCAATGTGAAGGTATATGTGGAACCTATATTGGATTGCATGCCACCATGGGGAGGGGCAGCAGAAAATTTGGAATTCAAAAACTTGTGGAACTGAATGTTGTAAACCGATAGTAAATAAACTTTAAAAGTAAAAAAAACAAACTAGTGAGTCGCTGCCCTGTCATTGTTATTACAGCTCAGACCCTCTACAGCTTAATTTTTCACCTTACCACTTTGACACTCCTTAGGCAACCTGGTGGGTCCCCACTTCTGGGGGTTCAACAAATTAATGCTGAACTTAGTAGGATACCCAATTGGCCCAGACCACTGCAGCTCAGAACTCCTGAGCTCAAGAGATCCGCCAGCCTCAGTCTCCTTTGTATCAGGAATTACAGGCCATGATGCCCAGCAGAATGAGGTTCTTAAATGTATAAGATAAAAACTGTTCACAAAGGAAACAAATTATACTGAAGTACAGTTACTAAAATAATAAAAAAAAAACCCAAATAGGCACTTTACATGTATAATTCATATAATATTGCTTGTCTTCTCAATGGGTGGGGAAGGGGTGGGAGGGAATTTCGTACTTAACATTTTTGAAAATGAATGTTAAATTTTTAAAAATATAATTGGTAAATATTTAATGAAATAAAACCAAACAAGTCCATAGGCTCCAGGCTAAGGACCCTTGACCACAGAGCCTTTCTTGTGGCAAACCTCATTTTAAGCCAATCTGTGTTTACAGGAGATGGGAGAGCTGTTTTTGCAGGGATTTTCCTTTAATAGTTAATTCCTCAAATAGATTCCAAATCTTTACTCTAAAATGCCTCATTGTGGTATGGGGGTGACTCTAGCTTCTCCAGGGCTCTATTAGCAGAATGCAAACTCGGGCTAGGCCTGCCAGGATGGAAAGGTTTCTAATCTACGCCAGGAGACTGTAGCTTATACCAGCTGAGGGCCTGCAGAGAGAGCCATTCATTCCCAGATTGGGTGCATGCAGGATGATGAATTTTCTGCCCAGTGCAACTCTTTTTTTTTTTTTTTATCAGACCAAGGCTTTTATTTATTTATTTCTTGCATTTAAAATATTCTTCGAAGACATCTTTGGCCTGAGATTCCTTGCCATAGTCCTTAACAACAACGCAACTGCAGCCAACCACTTTACAGGGCTTTCTCTCTCTGTCAATTTTACAGAGGCCTACCCATTCACCCAACTTCTTGTTGTCATCAACCTTGATCAAGTTGATTTGATGCTCAGCACATAGGGCCTCAACCAACTTTACATACATAGGTTCATCACAGTTGGAAGCAAGTACACAAAGATGGGCTTGGCGCTTGTCCAAGGCTTTGGCAGCTTCACGAATTCCACGAGCTAGGCCATTGTGGATGAGTGTGGTCTTCAGCACTTCTTGTAGAGTGGTGTTAACGTCCATTACACCTCCAGCAGCAATGCCTTCCTCGGCCATGGCAGCGGTTCACGGGTGAAGCTAAATCTTGAAAGCACCCGGGAGCCTCCGCCTCCTGCTCAACTCAGCGGCGACAGGGAAAGACCCAGTGCAACTCTTGAAAAACATTCTAGTAAGTTACAGAGGGGTTGCAATCTGCACTGGTAGAGAGTATACCCACACTGACAAAATCTTGGGAGCTCTGAAGAGAATATTTAAAATGTGATTTTATATAGGTACTCCTCTCCCCCATTACTAAAGTCTGTGAATTCAAATCCTCTTTTCCTAATGAGAGGATAATAGGGGGCGGCTAGATAGCGCAGTGAATAGAGCACCAACCCTGGAGTCAGTAGGACCTGGGTTCAAATCCAGCCTCAGACACTTAACACTTACTAGCTATGTGACCTTGGGCAAGTCACTTAACCCCATTTGCCCTGTCTTCCCCCTCCAAAACGCAAACAAACAAAAAAACAAACCCAACACAAAACAAAACCAAAAAAGCATGGAGAAACATGTTAATAGGAGACCTGGACTGACTCTGATTCTTACTATTTGTGTGACTTTCGGTAAATCTCTTACTCCTACCCAGGCCTTAGTTTCCTTCTCTGTAAAACTAGAGGGTGGGAAGAGATGACTTCCAAGGTCTCTTCCAGCCTCTATGACCCTGGGGATGTATCACCTGGAGAAGAGAAGACTGAAAGTGAGGGTTTATTCCCCAGAGATGTCGGTAATTCCCAAGAAGGATTAAGACCAGATAGAAGAAATAATAACAGTAACAGCCAGAACTTACAGGGCACCTACTATGGTGCTGCAGGCCATATTTGAAGTCGGGTCTTCCTGACCCAGGCTACCTGCCCTCTATCCACGGAACCATCTATCTGCTATGCATATAATTATCCATCTCTATCTACATATATACATGCAGTTTTCAAGCTGCCATACTTTCCAGAAACACTGAACCCAGAGCGTGCAGGAGGCCCTGAATGTGTTAAGGATGAAGCCTCCCCCGACAGCTGGCATAATCTGCTGTTAGTATCCCCAACGGGACTCCCTGTCCTGGGAGTCAAGACAGGCGCCAGCCACTCTGTGGCAAGGTGGGACATTTGCTTGTGCAGCTGGGACCCTGTAGACATTCACTGTCCGATCTTCATAGTCCAGCAGCGCCCAGGGAAAGGAAGGCAGCCTTTGCCACTGCCCTGCTCCTCCCTTTCAGGAGGGGTGGGGTCCTCTTCCCACCTTTACTGCACATTTCCCCCTCCCATGCCACACCCCTTCCTTTGTCCTGTCATAAATATGCAAGCATCCCTATGGATTGTGAACTCTGGGTTCCACAGGCATGCTCATTTCTCATGTAATAAACACACCTGGCTTTCACATAAGTCTCATGACATGATTGCCTGTTTGACAATATACACATATGCATACGTGACTTCCTTTCCAGATCTAAGCACGAACACACACACTCCATATGTATATATGTATGCATAGATACACATATATAGAGATCTGTTTTGTCTGCTTAGATTATCAGAGGATCTACGGAAACTATTCATATCAACAAGAAAATGTAGGGAGAAGAAAGAAGAGGGTCCAGAATTGAGACTTGGGAAACATGTCTGATTAGTGGGTGGAAGATAGATGATGATCCAGCAGGAGACAGAGAGGGACTGGTCAGACAGGTAGTAGGAAGACCAGAAGGGAGGCTGAGGCCAAGGGAAGTTTAAAGCCCAGGGAAGAGAAAGAATCCAGAGGGAAGGGTTGGGTTACAGCATCAAAAGTTATAAAAAGGTTAAATAAGATGGAATTGGAGAAAAGGTCAATTGGACATAGTCATTTATTGGTAACCTGGGTGAGAAAAGTTTCTGTTGAGAGGCGAGGTTGGAAGCCTGACTGTAAGGGGTGATGAATCGAGTAGGGAGATAAGAAAACGGAAGTTAACAAGTGTATGAGACCAAATTTGTCTAGGGGATAGACTGCAAAAAGAAGAATAGTTATTGGATAGTAACCGGAGGGGTCGGAAGAGTTAAGTGAAGGCCAAGCTGTACATAATAGAGATCTGCACTTCAGTCCTCTTTTTCTGTTTTACTATGTTGATGCAAAGGCCCATTCTATTTGTTGTTTGTTAGGTTCAGAATAAAAATATCAATTCTTAAAAAAAAAAAAAGGATGGGGAGGACCTTTCCATGTGTGTAGGAAGATGGGACAAAAAAGGACATCAGAAGAGACTGCAGAGGGGAAGAGAGCAGAATGAGGACAGATTAGCTAGATGATCAGGCCAGCTACAGAGTCTCTCAAAAAGAATGTGAATAAAAAAGAAAAATTAAAAAACAAAACAAGTGAAACAGTAAGTACCAAAGGATGTCAAACTCACAAGCCCATAAACCTCCAGAGTATGGCGTGAGCCAAGTCAAAATACAACTGGGAAATGTTTAACAAAAGAGATAAAAATACAAGACAGATAATGTTAATTTGTGTTTTTTTAAGTCAACATGCAGCCCATGGGGGGCCATTTCTATCTGAGTTTGACACCAGTTGTCGACGACAGGTATGATGGATGGTGCAGCGAACAAGGGGTCAGGGAGACCTGGTTCAAATCCCACCCTAGAGCTTTTACTAGTCCTCTGAGTCTGAGCAAGTCACTAGACTTCTTGGTATTTGTTTCCTCTTGAAGTCAATGCACAACAAGCATTTATTTTTATTTTTTTTGTTTTTTTTTTTGGAGGGCAATTGGGGTTAAGTAACTTGCCCAAGGTAACACGGCTAGTTTTTTTAGTGTGGCTGCACAACAAGCATTTATTAAGTATTTATAGGGTGCTAGGAATTGTGCTAAGCACTGGGAATATAAAAATAAGAGGAAAGGACAATTCCTGCCCTTAAGGAGTTTACATTCTTTAGAGATTCCACCTCAAATGTTTGCAGGGAGTATTTGTGTATTTGTGCAGGCCTGCGGTAGAACATTCCACGCTCACATCAGTCTGATCAGCCACACTCTAACTTGACTCGAATACAGTGATGCCATTTTGGTCCTCTGAGAACAAAGGACAACAACCAGCCCCGTGACCCTGGGCAAGTCACTTACCTCTGTTTTTGCCTCAGTTTCCCCATCTGTAAAATGAGTTGGAGAAGGAAATGGCAAACCACTCCAATAGTGAGTCCCCTGAAGTGGTTAAGAATTTAAATTCACAGTACTTAACATTTTAATGGTGTAAAATGTGGTAACTGATTCTAGCCCAATGGAAATATGAAGCCCAAACTGTAATAATGGAACCACGTCAGAGACACTGCAGCCCTGTCTCAACCCAACATGGCAATCTCATAACTGAATAAGAGGGTCCCGAAAAATGTGACAACAGCGAAAGGTTTCTGAATGTGCAATGACCCAAAATTAATTCAAAATCAAATGCGTAATGAATCCTAGGTGCTTCTGGCAGCCTTGCCCAGGTCGCTTCATGAGACTTCACTGTAGCTTTGGTTCTGAACACAAAACATGTGTGCTCTGCCCGTCGTTGACGCCACAAGCCAACGAGCAAAGTCAGAAACACCTCGGTTCAGATTCGAGACTATCCTGTATCATGAATTGCAGTGTTTTTACTGCACATATAAAATCATTAAATGAATTTTGGCTTAGGATTAGGACAGAATTTCCAACAATTTCTGAAATGGCCCCAAACATACTCCTGCCATTTTCTACTACGTACTTATGTGAATTGGCATTCTCAGCATTGATGATTATATAATGATCAACTCTAAATAAAATGCTGAAGATCCTCTGCATCCTTCAGTATCAAATATTCCTCCAACACTTAATTCTTTACGTAAAAATCAACAAGCATATTCATCTTATTAGTATGCAAATTTGTCTTCATCTTTAATAAATGGTAAAATTATATGTATACCAAAGAACTGTTTATTGGGTTTTTTTCTGCTTTTTGGAGGGGCAACTGGGGTTAAGAGACTTGCCCAAAGTCACACAGCTAGTAAGTGTCAAGTGTCTGAGGCCATATTTGAACTCAGGTCCTCCTGACTTAAGGGCCTATTCATTGTGCCACCTAGCTGCCCCAGAATTGTTTTAAAATAAATTTCTTTATGATTTATTATCAGTAAATGTTTGATTTGTATAACTATTTTATACCCAGGGTCCTGTAAAAATTTCTCAAGTGTAAAGGGGTTGTGAGTGGAAAAAGTTTAAGAAGCCCTGTTCTAGAGCATCAAGGCAGAAGATTAAGAGGCGGATACTGAACTTCTTGCAGTAAGAGTAACCTAGAACCTGGAAAGTTGACTGGGATAAGGCTGAATTGGACTGAGTGACAGAGAGAAACAGAATGAACCTCAGAGCAGGGACATTCTGGATATGGCAAAAATGAGCATTCTTCCTCTTCTTCATCCTCCAGTCTCAGTGTGTTGGGTGGAATGAGAAAAGAAACAGTCCTGGAGAGGGTAGCCAAGAATTCTGGGTCTCCTAGAGGAAGCCAGGGTTCCATCAAGTGCAAGATGGGAAGGATGGGAGAAAAGGAGGTCTCGTATGAAGGGAAGGAAGGGGTGAACAGAATAGTATACAGATTGGGGGGAGGTGTAAGGATGAAGTGGGTGGGCAGGAAACAACAGGAAAGCATTGGTATTTTTGTGGGTCAGCACATGGTAACTGAATTACAGGGACCAGAGAAAGACCCAGGAATTTACTAGCCACTGGATTAGTGAAATCCAACTGACCAGGACTCTCAGACTCTGGGGTCTTGTTACAACAGTACTGTTTTTCAGTCATGTCTGACACTTTGTGACTCCATTTGGGGTGTTCTTGGCAAAGATACTGTCATTTCCTTCTCTAGCTCATTTTTACAGTTGAGAAAAGTTAAGGAAAACAGAGTGAAGGTGACTTGCTCAGGGTCACCCAGCTAGGAAATGTGGGAGGCCAGATTTGAACTTGGGAAGATGAGTCTGCTGCTGCCCCTGTGTTATTAAATTCAAACATTAAGGATGAGAGCAGAGACAGCAAAGACACTGGATCAGGCACTGGGATGATGCCCGGCAGATGGTAAAGTACTCCTGTCTCCTGTTTGGTGCGCATGCCAGAGGCCCCGGTCCTGGACTCTCATCACTGAGAGGCTCGAGTCTGAGCCCTGGATGGTTCCAGAGGGCTGAGGCACAAGTGCTTAGCTCAGTGCCTTTATGAAGCACTTACAACCACGTGCTCAGTGCTTTACAAATATGTGATTCTCACAACAGCCCTGGGAGACAGGTGCCAATCCCCATCTCATGGTTGGGGAAACTGAGGCTGAGCGGGTTTAGACGACTTGTTGGAGAGCAGAGAGGCCTCCATTTTCAGTCCCTGAAAAGGGCCTAGGCTAAAAAGCCCTAGGGCAGGCCATTTTCCATCTCCCAGGGATAAACACTGACTGAAGAGATAAGAGGCTGGAGCTTTGAGGCCGGCTGCCAGGAGCTGGGACCGCTAGGTGGTGCCATAGTGCACAGAGGGCCAGGCCTGGAGTTAGGAAAACTCATCTTCCTGAGTTCAAATCCAGCCTCAGACCCTGACTAAATGTATGACCCTGGGCAAGTCAAACTGTTTGCCTCAGTTTCCTCTTCTGTAAAATGAGCTAGAGAAGGAAACAGCAAACCATTCTAGCATCTCTGCCAAGAAAACACCAAGTGGGGTCAACTCAATGATTAGGTGCTGACCCAGCCTGGCCTAACAAGGAACCAGCTCTGAGCCTCTATCTTTACAAATAACCAATCTTCTCTCCAGAGGCCCTGCACTTTTACACTGGCTTTCCCCCCATATCTGGAATGCCCTTCCGTCCATCTTTTGGAATTCCCAGTTCCCTTCAAAATGGAGCTCAAATGACACCTTCTTGGAGAAGGCTGTTAGTACACTCTTCCCCACTTGAAAATGATCTTGTTTTCCTTTGGGACATGTTTATACACATTGTCTCCAATCAGAACAGGAGCTCCTAGAGGGCCTCCCCAACACAGTGCCTGGCACTTAGCAATCAACACTGATGGTCTAGTAGCACTGCCCTGACCAACCATATCATCACAACCTTGTTCAGTCACTAGAATCACTATTTTATTTCTATTAGGAGGCAACTGGGGTTAAGTGACTTGCCCATGGTCATGCAGCTAGTAAGTGAATGAGGCTGAATTTGAATTCAGGTTTTTCTGACTCCAGGACTCCCAGTCATCAGAATCAAAATTCTCACTTGAACAACGGGAAACCTCAGTGTCACCTCATTTGACCAAAATGCCCACTAATACCTCTGTGCCTATCAAATTCTTGCTGCCTGTAATATCATTACATCTAACATCTTATTCTTTGTGGAACCAATTAATGATGCTACGTGAGTTATTTGTATTTAAGTAATAATAATACCTCAAATTTCTGTAATGCTGTAAGGCTTATAAAGCACTTTTAAAAAATAATATGTATTTTTCCAATTACATGTGAAAATAATTTTTAACATTCTTTTTTTTAATATTGAGTTCCAAATTCTCTCCCTCTCCCCTCCCTAAGCTGGCAAGATGATACATGGAGTCACACAAAACATATTTCCATATCGGTCATGTTATGAAAGAAAACACAGATGCCCCCTTCCCCCAGAGGAAAAAAGTAAAGTGAAAATAGTATGCTTTGATCTGCATTCACACTCTATCAGTTCTTTCTCTGGAGATGGATAACATTTTTCATCATGAGTCCTTATAAAGCACTTTCTTTACAACAACCCTGTGAGGTAGGGAACATAAGTATCATTGGCCCCATTTTACAGATGAGGAAACTGAGGCAGAAAGAGGTAATGTTGTGTCCAGGGTCATGCAGCCAAAAAGCATTTATTGTTATATTTAGTCTAAGAAGCCGACTTTTCTCTAGCTATGTAGAGATAATCTTTCCTCCTGCCTGGGACCTTTCCTCCCCACCTCTCCACTTTGGAAGCCTAGACCCTTCCCTGGAATGCCCCTCCACCGTCACCCCCAACCCCAGCCATGTCAGAATCACTCCCATATAGCAAGTCCAATTTTCTAGCCAACTGATGTCTCACTGGCCTGTGACCTCTTCCTATGAAAGACTTCAATGGCTCTAATGGGAAAAAAAATTAGCCAAGACTCTAGAAGCAATGACCCCCAAACTCAATGAGCTGCTCTAAACAACTCTGGCCTCTCTTCTTGCATGGCCTTAAGACAACTGTCCCACAGGCTTCCTGGTAACATCTCTGATTACGCCCCTTCCCAGATCCCCTTCGTGGGCGTTGGTCTAGGCCCTGGCACGAAGGAAGAAAGTGATCTACCCTCACTTGGAAGCATCAGTGCGAGTCCCAGTATGGTGACCTGGGATCAGCGATACCAGGGTATGACATTCTTCCCTTTGGTTCGAAACCAGCCAGAGCATGAAGAAATCAAGCCCACGACTTCTGCTCACCAAACGCCCCTAGTTAAGCATCATGGCACCACAGCCTAGAGTATGGCATGATGGACAGAACACTGGACTTGGGCATCAGGAAAACCTGACTTCAAAACCCGCTTTACTGGATGTGTGGCCCTGGGCAAGGCATTAAGCTCCCAGCCTGTTTCCTCATCTGTAAAATAGAGATAACAGTACCCACCCTCACACTGTTGTTATAAGGATCAAATGAAATACTTTATGATAATGAAATAATGTTAAGATTACAAGAAGGGAGAGGTGGCTGGGTGGCTCAGTAAATACAGTACCAGCCCTGGAATCAGGAGGACCTGAGTTCAAATGCAGCCTCAGATATTTAACACACACACACAAAACTAGCCATGTGACCTTGGACAAGTCACTTAACCCCAATTGCCCCTCCCCCCAAAAAAGGCCAAAAAAAAATTACAAGGAGGAAAAGAGGAAGGGAACAAGCATTTATTAAGAACCTATTATGTGCTAGGCACTAGGCTATTATTATTATATAGATTATGCATATTCTCTCATTTGACGGATTTGATAGGAACCTGGATTTAGAGCTGAAAGACGACAGGCCAATTATTCCGACCTCTTCATTTTACAGATGAGCTAAGACTTGGTGTCACCAAAACAGATAAAAATGTAATTGAGAAATATTTAACAAAATAAATAAGAATACAAAAGAACCTAGTAATGCTAATCATATGGTTTTCTACATCAATATGTGGGTTGCAGGGATCCTTATGTACAATTCTATTTGAGTTTGGTTAAGTGACTTCCCCAAGGTCACACAGGTAGTAAATGCGCATCAGTCAAAATTTAAACCCAGCTAGGTCCTCTGACTTCAGAGTCAGCCCTCTCTTCACTGTGGTGTGCAGCCTCTTTGCAAGCCTGAAGTATCATATAAAATGCCAGCTATTAGAAGTGGAAGGGCTGGGGCAGCTAGGTGGCGCATGCATGCAGAACTGGCTCTGGAGGACCCGAGTTCAAATCCAGCCTGGGACACTTACTGTGTGACCCTAGGAAAGTCACTTAACCCTAACTGCCCTTCCCCCCCATGAATGAATAAACAAATAAACAAACTCAAACCTTAAGGGGACAGGGACTGCAAACTCCTTAGGCAGAGATGGGACTGAGGAAACCGCTACAGGCTTATATTCATAGTTTGTAACACCCAGTCACAAGGTCCCTCTCTCCTCCCTCCATCCTCAAATTTTAAGCCCCCGTGCTTGTTACTGCTTAGCCTTCCCAGGAGGTGGCAAAGTTCTTTCAAAAAAGAAAGGCCATGTGCGTGAGGAGAGGCCAGGAACTACGGATCAGAACAGCAGGGACGTTCTTAGAGGCAAGTTCTTTCATGGTGGCCAAGAACTGGAAACTGAAGGAATGCCCATCCATTGGGGGATGGCTACAAGCAAGGATGAGCAGAGGACTTCAGAAAAACCTGGAAAAACCTGCATGAACTGATGCCGTGAACTGAGCAGAACCAAGAGATCACTGTACCCAGTAACGGCAACCTTGTGCGACTTTGATAAACTCTTCTCAGCAATGCAAGGATCTAAGATGCACGACGGAAAATGCCGTCCACATCCAGAGAAAGAACTATGGAGGCTGAATGCAGATCGAAGCACAGTATTGTGTCTCTCTCTCTCTTCTTTCTCCTGGTTTTCCCCTTTGGTTCTAATTCTTTCTTACAACATGACTAATGTGGAAATATGTTTAATATGATTGTACATGAATGGCCCATATCAGACTGCATGTTATCTTGGGGAGAAAATTAAAAACACAAAATCTTATAAGAGTGAATGTTAAAAACGAAAAATAAATATTTTTTAGATGAAAAAAAAATAAAGAGGCAAGCTCCTCAAAACTAGATTGTAAGTGCTGACTGATTCATTGACTCTCTGTGTTGACAGGCATCTCTGAGGTAGGCAATCTAGCTCAAACCTTTTGCTGTTCAGTCTTTTCTCCCCCCCATTGTGTCTGACTCTTTGTGACCCCATTTGGGGTTTTCTTGGCAAAAATATTAGAGTGGTTTGCCATTTCCTTCTCCGGCTCATCTGACAGATAAGGAAACTGAGGCAAACAGGGTGAAGTGACTTGCTCAAGGTCACACAGTTATTAAGTATGAGGCCAGATCTGAACTCAGGAAGACGACTCCAGGCCTGGCACTCTATCTACTGAACCATGTAACTTCTCTAAGCTCAAATCCTACTCAGTGTCTAATTTCCATCCCACATCTTGGACAAGTAGTCAATCAGCTTAAATGGCCGGCTCTAGTCACAAGGCCTCACATAAGAAGACGGCTGCCCTCTCACTGTCAGGAAATTCTTCCTTAGGCTGAGCCCAAATCCACTCCTGCACCTTACATGCATGCAATGCCCACTGGGGCCAAGCAGAAGTCTAGTCCTTATTGCACCCAACATAACTATCACAGTGGCTCCTCTTTGCCAAGAGACATCCTGTAACTGCTTCAGCCAATCCTCAATGGGCATGCTTTCCAGTCTCCTCAGCATGAAGGTTGCCCCCCTAGCCTAGGACCCAGCCTCTCAATTCCTTTACTGAAATGTGGCTCCAGAAATGAACACAATGGCCTCCTCAGGGCTGGGCACATCGGGAACATCAGCTCTCTCATTCTGATCTCGACTCTCTGCATTGCCTTTAAAGCAGCCTAGTATCCCACTGCTGACAGGTACTGGGCTATGACAGATAGAGGATGGGGCATGAAGCCAGGAAGACCTGTGTTCAAATCCTAATTCTGACTCAAAACTGACTGGATGATCCTGGGTAACTCACTTACTTAACCTCTCTGTTTTCTCCTCTCTAAAATGAGGATGATAATAGCACCTACCTCCCCAGGTTGTTGTGAGGGTCAAAATGAAATACCGATTGTCAGACACTACAAGGGGCAGCTGGGTGGTGCGGGACAGTGCGCTGGGCTTGGAGTCAGGCAGATTCATCTTCCCGAGTTCAAATCAGGCCTCAGACACACACACTAGCTGTGTGACCCTGGGCAAGTCACTGCATCCTGTTTGCTTCAGTTTTCTCATCTGTAAAATGAGCTGGAAAAGGAAATGGCACAAACCTCTCCAGTATCTCTGCCAAGAAAACCCCAAATGGGGTCACGGAGAGTCAGACAGAACTTAAACAACCACAAAAACAACCTAAGTATCTCCCTCACTAGATTATAAATCTTCTTCCCATAGCTCCCAGCATGAGGCCTTATGCTTAATGGGTGTGCTGAACAGGTTTGTCTTCGGCAGCAGCCTCCTCTTTTCCCTTTTCTGGCATCTTCCTATTTTTGGCTGACCTTCTTTTTAAGCTGAATGGCACACTAATCCCAACGAGGCTTTTAAGGTGTACGAGGGGCACAATTCATTTCAATTCTCTGATCCTCAGTTTCCTCAAGGCGGGGGGTGGGGGTGGGGGGACTAGATTTGATGATCCCCAAAGGCCCCTTCCCACTTGGAAGGTCTATTGATGGGTGATGACACCGTGATTCCTGGCTGGGGCCTGCCTACCGGTGGCCTTTCTGGTTCTACCGAGTAGGCGGACACTCATTTGCAAGGCCAGACCTCAGTCCAGACTGACACTAGGAACAGTGGGTGGAGGCCAAGGTCACATAGGAGGAACCAGTCCTTTAGAGGAAGGTGTTTGGTAGCTGGGACTGGACAAGAAAAACATTGCAGCCGTTCAGACTGAGGGTGGGGAGAAGACTGCAGCCTTTTAGTGACAGCAAGCTTAACATGAGTCAAGACTATTACATAAAAGCCAAAAAGTTAATGAGTTCATAAGGACTTGACTTAAATAACACAGAGATATGACTAAGACTAGACCCGTGATTTCATGGAGATAAGGAATTCCCAAGTGAGGAAATTCTCTCTAATTATAGGCTGGCAACTTGCAGTCAAGTGATTTACCTGGGGTCATAGAGCCAGTTCATGTCAGAGGCAGGATTTGAACACAGTTCTAACTTACAATTAGCAAGAATCTACGACAAGATTTGAACCCAGGATTTTATGACTAAGTCCAAGACAAGGACAGACCATAATGTCCTTCTGGAGACAAGAGTCTCCAATGACGACTTTCTTTCTTTCTTTTTTTTTTTTTAAAGCAGTCGGGGTTAAGTAACTTGCTCAAGGTTACACGGCCAGTTATTTCTGGGTGTGGTGCTGAGTGTCTGAGCCCCGATTTGATCCAGGTCATCCCGACAGTGGGGCCGGTGCTCTTACTCGCTGAGCCACCTGGCCGCCCCTCAACAACGACTTTCTATCCAAACTGCCCTATTCTCTCACTCACACACTAAAGTCGACTCTGTCCTTATTGGGGACATCTGGAGCCCCTGACTCATCCCTGGCCTCCACAGTCAAGGCCTCGCTGTCCGCTGGCCACTGCCACAGAACCAAACCCAACGTCCTCCCTCTCTGCCTTTCAAATCCTCATCCCTAAGTCATCCCGACACAGCCCTTTCTACCTGGGTGTCCCACTTCAACTTCAATGTGCCCCCACCTAAGTTAACTCATGAACTTTCTCCCTAAACCTGTCCCTCCTTTAGACTTCACGTTTCTGTTGGTGGCATCACCATTCACCGGTTATTCACATTTGTAACTTTGGGGGCCTACAGCAAACCTTTTCTTCTCCTTCACCTACCATATTCAAGCAATCAGTTACCAATTCCTGTGATGCCTGCTCTTGAATTTATTCCCATCTTTCAATGCCCACTGTCCCTTCTCCAGCCCCAAGTCCAAGGCTTCGTTACACCCGCCTGGACCAGAATGTGACAGGCATTCCACTCATCCATGACTCCACACGAATCAGGGCCCCGATTGTGGGAGGCATTTGCCTGAACCCAGTTTGAGACTGGGGCCTTCATGCCGGTCTACGCTATTTAGGCACATCCTAGAATAAAGGTCCCCAGGGAAAAGACAGCATTGAATAAGTAAAACATTTAACCAGGACAAATAGCAAAATAGTAAGGAAACGATCGCCTCTCTCTCCCCCCTTTATTCTCTCTCTCTCCTAAATGATCACAACCTCATTGTCCTCTTGAGAAAAGCTCCTTCAATACTCACAGTTCCAGAACGTCGGCAGTGGTGGGTATATGGGTAGGATGCACAACATAGACAAGCCTTGTTCTTCCTGCTCAAAAACTGATCCTATCAATAACCCCCGTTCATTTGTTCATTTGGCTTCCTCTTGGCTGGCCTTAGGTACCCTTCAGGACCCTGATCTCTCGCTCTCTCTCTTCATGAACTACTGGTCTCTCTCCACTCCTCTTCTCTTCTCTCCTTCCTTTTCCTTTTCCCTATTCCCCACTCCCACCCCAGCAGAGACAGCAATGATCCCTCTGCCTCACCCCAGCTATTATCCTATCATGACACAATGTATGACCCTGGGCAAGTCACTTAACCTCTGCTCATCTCAGTTTCCTTATCTGTATAATGAGGACAACAGCTCCTACTGAGACAATGATTGTAAAGCACTCAGCACAAAGCCTTGGCACATACTAAGAACTATATAAATGTTAGTTATTATTTCCACCTCTACTCTCTCCCTTCTATCCTTTTTTCTTGTTTTTTTTTTTTAAATTAATTAATTAACTAATTTTAAATTTTCAACATTCAGTTCCACAAGCTTTTGAGTTTAGAATTTCCTCCCCCTCCTCCAAAGGTACACTCTGTTAATCCATCTTTATCACGGAGGCCAGCCAGAATAATCCTTGTTATGTGCAGACCTGACCTTTTCATTTCCGCTGCATTAGAATCTGAAGCGGCTCTCTACTGCCCACTGAACAGTTAAACTCATCTTCCTGGTGTTCCAAGCCCTTCACAAACCGATGCAGAGCTACATTTCCAGACTTTCACATTATTCCCTTTAACAGGCAATGCAGAGTAGCTGAGAGTAAGCTGGACCCAGAAGTCAAAGAGATGGGCTCCGATCTCGGCCCTTGACATGTACTAATTGCATCCTCCGGCATCTCTCTGAGCCTCAATTTCCTCATTTGTAGAGTGAGAACAATTAACATCTGTAAGAACTGCCTTAAAAGAGGATTGTTGTGAGAAAAAATGGTCTTGCGCACTTTAAAGCGCTATATACTATTATTATTACTGCTATTACTAGCATATAGCTATATATTATATATTTGTGTATCAGTATATAAAATAGAATATAATACAATTATATATAAATATCTAACATGAAATTATAAAATACATTATATAGTTATGTAATATGCACATATTAATATATACAAATACAATTATACATTATACAAATATACAAAACTAAAAAACGTGTGTATTATATATGTACTTGTATGTTATATATACACTAGCATATAGCTATATATGTATTAGTATGTACAATAGAATATATAATATAATAATATAGAAATCTATAACATGAAATTATAAAATAATGTTATATAGCTTTATAATGATATGCTATTATTATTATTGTTTTTTACACCCCAATAAATATGGACAACACACTACCCTCCTCTGTTCATTCATTCGTAAGCTCTCAGGTCTCTGGCTTTGCTCACCTTATTTTTTATTTCTGGAATGCTTACCTCCCTACCCCCATACCTGTATTCAATCTTTTAGCCTCATCTTAAATGCCACCTCTTTCAGGAAGCCTTCCCTGATTCTCCTCAATTGGTAACAATCTTTAACCTCATATTTCATTTTGTTTTCTACTGCCTAATGCAGCATGTCAAGTATGTGACGGCTCTCTGGGTTGGTATCTTATCCTTCTACTCGACTGTAAACTCCTGGAAGGCAGGTACCATGTCTTATCAAAGCTTTCTACTTCATCCTGGCTCTAGCACACAGTAGGAGCTTAATAAATGCTTATTGTTAAAACATGGATAAAAAAATACCTAAATTGCTTTCTCTACTCCTATCTGATTACAACTGAATGTCTCGGAAATCAGAGACACATTGGTCTCCTACAAATCTGGGCTACTTGGCTTGCACTGGGGCCCTCATTGCCGCACAGAAATGTTTCTTCTTCCCTGGCTAACACACTCTCCCCAAAGTGTTCGTGCCAAATCTCTTCTGTCCTCAAGCCTCATCTGTCACCTCTCTGTCCTCTCCCTCAGCAGACAGCCCCCAGCCCTTGTTTGACTTAAAAACCGAGGCAAAAAAAAAATATCAAAAAAACAAAAAAAGGAAGCCGGCTGTGGTGAGCTCCCTCCTCTCTCCAACCCCACAGCTCAATCCCTTACAAATCTCTGCCCCTTCTGTCCTGTCTGTCCCCTCCTCCTTTGACTGAATCACTGAAATGACTCCATTCTCTAATGAGGTAAGATGAACCCTTCTACCTGTGCTCTTGAAAACCAGCCCCCCACTGCTTCTGGGATTGTGTTCCATGTAGAGCACCCCGTCCCTCTCTGACCTCCTTTTTTTTAAATATCAGGTCCTGCCCCAATTGCCTAATATTTGTGGTTGTAGCTGTTCAGTCATTTTCAGTTGTGTCCAACTCTTCGTGACCCCAATTGAGGTTTTCTTGGCAAAGATATTGGAGCGGTTTGCCATTTCCTTCTCCAGTTCATTTTACAGATGAGGAAACTGAGGTAAACAGGGTGAAGTGACTTGCCCAGGGTCACACAGCCAGTAAGTGTCTGAGGCTGGATTTGAACTCACAAAAGATGAGTCTTGGGGTGGCTAGGTGGCACAGTGAATGGAGCGCCGGCCCTGGATTCAGGAGGACCTGAGTCTTACCTCAAAAGGCTTAACACAAAAACAAGTTGTGTGACCTCGGGTAAGTCACTTAACCCCGACTGCCCTCCAAAAAGAGAGTCTTCCTGACTCCAGGCCCAGCACTCTGCACTATGGTGCCACCTAGTGGCCCTTTCCCCATCCTTTAAAAATATTCCACTGGATTTGGACATTCCAACCCAACACTGTTCTCTCTCTCTCTTCCTCTTCATCGCCACATTCCTAGGAAGAGCTGCTTCTCCTTCCTGCCTCCTTTCCCCCATACCCGCTTCTTTTTCATCACCTCTCAGTAGTTACCACACTGCTGGCTTATTGCAAATGCTCTCCCTTAGGACACCAAAGATCTCATACATGCTAAATCCAGTGACTTCACCCTCACCCGCCTTTGCAAATTCTGCTGCAGCTCACTCTTACCTCTTAGATACTAATTCCTTTCAACGGAGGGACCTGGGGGTTCAAATCCCAACTCTGACCCTTAACTGCTTGTGTCACCTTGGGCAACTTTCTGAGGCTCAGTTTCCTCACCTGTAAAGTGAAGATGTTTTCCTTTGTTTCTGTCAGGTGAGGGGTGGGAGGGTGGGTTAGAGAGAGAGGGTGAGAAAAAAAGAAAGAAAAGAAGGCCAGAAAGAACCATAAACAACAAAGGCTTTCAAATCTACAGGTTGAATTCATTATATATCCAAAAAGAAAAGCAGGCTGTATATAAGGGACTCAGGTTCACTTGCCAACTCCCTTTTCTGTTCTATTGTGTCTGTAGAAATGCCCATTTTATTTAGTAAGTCCAGAATAAAATAAACTTTAAAAAAGTCTGGACACTCACTGTTCACTGATCAGCTTTGATTCCAGACTGGGAGAAAGAAAACAGGAATTTCATTGCACCCCACTTCCCCCACGCACCCCAACTCACTGATGCTCTGATCTATTGTCTTTGTCTCTCTGGCTCTCAGTCTTCCCCCATCTGCAGAATGGGCTAACTTCAATCTATGACAGTCAGGCAGACCAGATAAGAAACTGAGCTTCTTGGAGGAATGCTACAGGAGAAATCCAAGCTGCCCAATTGTGTCACTGTCTGACAAAGGTCTCTTTCAGAATCAATGTGGGGCACACGTCACCACCTACCAGACAAGGTAACCTCCTCAAAGCCAGCACCTCCAAAGGCTAAAACCACCAGCTGGCAGTCAGCAAGGGTCTCCTTATCTCTTTCACCAGCCAATCTGACTAATTTCTCAGGAAAAGGTCTGGAAAAACACAAGACAAGACGGGAGGAAGATCTAGGCTGGGTTTTTCCTTGGACGGTTATAGCTACTCAAGAACCCGGGGTAAAGGAAGAGGGTATGAGGTTTGTGGAAGGGAACTGATAAATCATGACAATTTTCTACAGAAAATGCTGGAGAGTCAGGCAACTAACACTGTTTAAACTGTTTGCTGCTGGTGTTTTTTTGGGGGGTTTTTTTTTTTTTTTGCTTTTTGGAGGGGGGAAAGTAGGGCAATTGGGGTTAAGAGCTGAAAGTGAAATTCTCATCGGAACATCTTTATCTCCCATTGTCCTCTCCCTGCCTTCCCTGACCCCCAGCTCTGCCACCAGAGATCTCACCTGCCTAAACTTCACTTAACCTCAAAAGGCTGAGCCTCCCTTTTCCTCTACCAACCAGACAGCTAAGGCAGGGAAGATGTTGCCATGAATAGATTAACTGCCTAGATGTCCGTATTTTCCCAGAAAGTATCCTAGAGCAAGGATTCTTAACATGGGATCTGCTGAACTTTTTTTTTTAAAGAAATATTTTGATATGCATTCATATGCAGGGAGAGAATCTGGAACTCAAAATTTTAACAAATGATTGTAAACATTTTTAGATGTAATTGGGAAATATTTTAAAATAATTTTTAAAACACAAAAGAAATATTTTGAATTGGAAAAAAAATATTTATGACGTAACTGGTTTCCTTTGAAACCCTGTGCATTTTAAAATGTTATTCTGAGGGATAGGTGGGCTTCCCTATTCTAACTAAAGGGATCCATGATACAAAAAAGGTTAGGAACCTCGGTCCAAGAGGAGATTATCTCTGGGAAAATTTTAGGGTCAGGAATGATGTTTTTGTTTTTTAATCTGACAGACTGCACCCGGCACCGGGGTATTTTCATTCATAAATTCAACTTCCTGCTAATTCAGTTCTTATAAACAAGCTGACTCCTTTCCCAGGCGATCCGGAATGGCTGCGGTTCAAAGGCTTTGAATGAAAAGGAAAGAAATAATACCGCCACCGACAGGGTGGCTTTGGAGAGTGGGTTCCTTCCCTCCAGAGCATTTCTGCACATGTGAACTCATTCATTTCCCCAATACTCCTGTGAACTACTCAGGCTGATTATCCTCCCTCTGTTTTGCAAATGCTAGAACGGAGGCCCTGAGAGGGGGACATTTGCCCAGGGTGGACACCATGAGCTCCTAGCAGGTCGGTCAATCAACATTTTTAGACTGTGTGCTAAGCACCAGGGACACAAAAAGGGGCAAAAGACACAATCCTGGCCCTCATGTAGTTTACAATCTAATGGCTGGCCTAACTCCTAGGCCAGTACACTCTTGTGGACCTGACTTAACCCCACAGATAGATTCTGGAACCCCCCCCCCCCAAATCAAGAATACAGTAAAAGAAGTTTGTCATTTAAAAGTACCCCGTGGCAAATTTTTCAACAAAGCAAAGAATCCTAATGCTAAAATATCACACTTTAATTTGAATTGACGTTCAATTGTTTTCTTGGTCTAAAAAATAAATCTTAAAGCAAGAGTCAAAGAAATGCCGATGGCAACGTGAGCATGGCAGGCTGACGGTAGCCTCTAATTGGGAAAAACAAACTGATTTGGAAATCAGGATCTACCTGGGTTCAAATCCTAACTCTGTTGGGTCCCACACTCTTCCTTTTTTTTGGGTTTTTTTGGGAGAGGGGGGAAGGCAGGGCAGTTGGGGTTAAGTGACTTGCCCAAGGTCACACAGCTAGCAAGTGCTAAAGTGTCCGAGGCTGGATTTGAACTCAGGTCCTCCTGCCTCTAGGGCCGGTGCTCTATTCACTGGGCCACCTAGCTGGCACAGTCTCTTCCTTTTAAAAAGAGAGCATGAAACGGCCTGTAAAATGTAGCTCAACTCAGATCAATCCTAAGTGATGTAGGTAGGCCATTGGGTAAAAAAAAGGAATAAAATCCCTTAAAAATAGAATTCTGACAACATATCTAAACTTTATTGTAGCCTTCTGGGGTGGGGAAAAAAAAGAACAAAATAAAAAAGTGCACAGCAGAGAACAAAAGAAGACTCACAAGAAAGCAAAGATGGTTAGTTCTCAACACAAAAAGTATTATTTATCCTATAGGCTTTCTTGAAATGAAAATTTATTGTTATATGTTTTGAATCCTCTGATGTTCTGCTATGCAAATGACATGTTTTTTTTTTCTTTCTAACTTTGTATTTAAGTTCTAATATTTTGTTCTGGTGTTGAGTCTAAAATAAAATTTTGGGGAAAAAAATACATATAATTCTATCTTTTCTGGCCAGGATTTATTTTCCTCTGAGGACACCCCCTGCACCAGATGAAAGTAACTTTCCACGGATCTCCTGGCACTGCTCAGGTGATGGATGGTTTTTTCCTGCCTTGACTTTGGAAAGGTGGGGCGTTGTGGAGGGGGAGAGAGGAAGAGGTCTGATGTAAGGGAAGACACAAAATTAGAAAATTCCATAGGGGGAGGGGACTTCTTGCCAAACGCTAAAGTTCACACTGGACTGAATAATTATCAAGAAATCTAATGTAAATCTAAAGTATGTGACTTCTTTCACCCTAGAACTGTACAAAACACCAGCCAGAAGTTGCTAAGTCTTGCATGATTGTGGTACTTTAATTGCTTCTTTGTAGATATTTCTAGTATTCTTTTTCTGTGAGAGCTCTAGATTTTGGCCATGATATTCCTTTGACTATTTCTTTTGGGGTTCCTTTCAGGAGATGATTGGTAGATTCTGTATATTTATCCTCTGGTTCTAATTGATCTGGGCAATTTTAATTTCTGATTTCTCTAATATAGTACCCAGGCTTTAAAAAAAAACAACTCTAATTTTCAATTCAGTGACTCTTAAAAGTATCTCCCCTTGACCTATTTTTTCAGGTCAGGTGTTTTTTATGTCAGGTATCTTATATTTCCTTCTGGGCTTTTTTCCCCAGTCTTGATTTTTGTTCAAATATTTTTTGGCTCAAAGAGTCATTGATTTGGCCTATTATAATTTACATGGAGTCTATTTTGGGGGTAAAGTTTCTCTTCTAAGCTACTTATTCTCCTTCCAGTTCTTTCCTCGGGAGTATTTATTTCAGTTTTTATCTCTCGCTTCATTTCTTCTGTATATTCGTAGAAAATGAGTTTTTTTCCTTTGACCCTCTGCTTTCAGCTATTGTGGAATTATTTTCTCTTTTAGGGTTAAACCCTGCTGGATCTTTGAGGTTCTTCTTCAGGTCCCTGTCTGGTGTCTGAGGACAAGATTGCTCAGTACTTTGGAGGTCTGGGTACCTGGGCTGTCCTGGCCTGAGCTTTGGCACTTCCAAAGTCCCTGCCCTGGGGCTTTTCCCCACTCTGGGAGCTCTAGGCGGTGCTTTTGACTTGTCCATGGTCATACTGTTAATAAGTATCAGAGGCAGGCCTGGACCTCAGCTTTTTCTGCTTCTAGGTCCAGCAGTCAAATGAAGATAAGCCTCTCTCTGGTTCAGCCCTTGTCTCCATCCCCTGGGAAGGAGCAGAGTGCTGGCCGAGTCTCCATGAGCAGCCAGCCACCTGTTAGGGGTTTAATTAGACACACACAGCCTGTGCTGAGAAAGGACACAGGAGGCTATTTCAGGGCCCTCCCAGAGAAGCCTGGCCCAGCCTTCTGCAGCTCCTAGCTCCATGTGGGGGCAACAAAGCAGGCCACAAAATTCCTGCAGAGACAAGTCATCGGGCAGTTTCCAGGGGTTCAGGCCACTGCTGGTCTTTTGGAACAAAATGCAAAAGAACCTGGGTTTTCCCAGTATCTTGTATTTTTTTTTTTTTGTCTTTTCCATGTTGTCCCCCAGCTCCCCATTAGACTTTATACTCCAGGAGGGCAAGTACCACACCTTAAAGCAGGGAGGGGCATGCTGGTAAATGTTTAACAATCAGATCTCCAGAAGGAAAAAAAAATTGTACAAGTGACACACTGGTAACTTTAATCTGCATTGCTAACATTTTCTCCATCAGTTTCCTAAGTCTAGACAACCAACAAAACAATACACTAAACTCTGATATGCTCTGATTACCAGGGTGCAAATGCTCATACTAAAAATTTAACAACCGGCTCTTCTCTTTGAGGTTGCTGTAACACATCCCTGGCCTGAAAGCTCTAAATAAAATCAGCTCAGATTTCTGTAGAATTCAGTTTTCAAACACAGATATTCACGATGAATCCTTCTTTGTTGGCCACAACACTCACAATGGTCATTCACTAAGGTGAACAGGGGTTGTGATCTGTACTGGCAGAGAGACTATCCATAAGTAGTCCTTGAAATACTCAACCGTGACAATCTACAAAATGCTTTCTTTATATCCACCCTGTTGAGGTAAGTAGTAAAAGCTGTATTATACCCATTTGCACATAAGCAAACCAAAGCTTAGAGAAATAAAGGGATTTCCCCCAGGTCACAATGCCAGTAAAAGGGCAGTTGGGTCTAGAACCCAGGTGTTCCTGATGCTAAATTCATCCTTCTTTCCCCTAGATCATGCTACACTTCTGCATTCCACACCCCCTTCCCCAGCCATGGCTAGATCTGGAAGCGTCTGTAGAGACTGGCTAACAGAACCTCTTCTTTGGGCAGATTCCTATATTCTTCAATTGTCCTGATCTATATCTGGCCACTGGACTCAGATGGCTCTGGAGGAAAAAGTGAGGCTGGTGACTTTGCACGGCCCTTCCTCACTTAAATCCCATTCACCTGCAAGTCAGAGTATTACCTCCCTGATGGGACCCTGATGGTCTTCTTTGAGAAAGGACAAAACCACACAGCTCCCCAGAAATGTACTCTGTGGGTGCTGAATGATTTTGCCCACCTTGAGACTGTCTATACTCTGGAGGAGTCTCTTCTCTCTTCCCCCAATATATTCAGGGTCTCCCACATCCTTTTCTCTCTAGGGAAAAGGGCTCAGGGAGGTAGAAAACAAGCATCTATTAACCCTGCGGTGTGGGACGCATTGCGCTAAGCACTCTACAACTGTATTATCATTTGATCTTCTCAACAATCCTGGGAGGCTATTATTATCACCCCCATTTTACAGTTGAGGAAACTGAGGCAGACTTGCCCAGGATCACAATGCCAAGAAGGGCCTGAGATTGCATTAGAATTCAGGTCTTTCTGACTCTAGGCCCAGGGCCACCTAGCTGCTTCAGGAAAGAGTTGGTCCTTTCCCATGAGAGGAAATCTTAGTGACCCCTTGGCCATCCTAAATACAGAATGGAACAAAAACAGGGTGAAGTTTAAAAGGTAGTTAGCTCACATTGTTTTATTAAATGAAACCACCAGAGGAAGTCTGACCAAACCTAGCACCTGGCTAGAAGAATCTTCCAGGCAGACATCAGTCAGAAAGCATTCTAAGTCACTATCCACCCACCCTAGGCTGCCTCCCCCTAAAGGGTCTGTCCCTGCACCCATCAAACCCAGCTTGATCCAACCATCCCCACTGACTCTTCTATCCACCCAGCCTGCCACAGTCACACACCTGGCTTGGCCTGGCAGGGTGATCACTTTAGACATCTGAAGGTGCCAGGGCAGGGGGGTGTGCAGAGAAACAAAACAAATAAAAAAAAATTAAAAACAAAAAACAACAACCCAGTATAATTTCTATGGCCTCCCTGACTGGTGATCATGCATTCTCTACTGGAACACTCCCAGGGATGAGGAGCTCGCTACCTATTCCAAGAAAAACTGGTGAGAAAGTACCCACGGCTCAGGAAGCGGCTTCCTTGGCTGGACATCCAGGGGGCACACCTTGCACAGCTAAGGGAGAAGAGGCCCAAGAGGGCAGGGGTGAGGCCTCAGCCCGTCAATGATTAGGCTCCCTCCCAGTTTCTGAATGCCCCTGTTCTGTGTAGAGCAGAAGAGCACAGAGGCAGCTGTGCCTTCCGATAGAGCTATCACGCCCTCCCAGCATTGTGGGCACAGCCCAGTTTTGGTGGCATCACAGGGCACCCCTCTCCAGCTGACACCATGGTGTGTGGGGAGCCAGTGGCAGCTCCTCAGACTGGGCAGAAGTCACTGGAATGAGTGGTTATCTCAGCTTGGTCACCATACAGCAGGAGGGTCTGGTGGGACAGGTCCAGAGATGGCATTCCTGAGCCCTGCCCTTAAAAGGGCCAGAATAATTCCCTCCCTCCCTATCTCTCGGGATTGTTATGATGCTCAAATGGAGGTGGGAGAGAGAGACAGAGAGAGACAGAAACAGAGAGTATATGTCCCTTTAAGGTTTGCTAAGGCCCTTACAAATGTTATCTCAGTTAATTCTCAGGTGCTATCATTATTACTATTATTGTTATTGGTAGGTGCTATTATTAACCTCATTTTTGTGAAAATTATCACTGCAGAACAGGTGGATTGACTTGCCTGAGGCCACACAGCTGGTAAGTGCCTGAGGCAGGATCTGAACTCAGGTCTTCTCAATTCTCCCCAAGGACACATAGCTGCCTCATTTGAGCCTGACACTAACCCCAGGAGTTAGATGTTCCAGCTGTTTTTCACCTTTATTTTTAGATGCAGACCAGAAGATGGCACTGAGGGAAGGAACCACTTGTATCAGTTTAACTCAGCAAGTGATGGCCTTAGAGAACTTTTGGGGGGCACTGAAAGGATGAGGGCCCAGGGCAGAGGGAGCTGGCTGGTATGGATGTGTCAGAGGCAGGACCTGACCCTAGCTCTGCCCGGTTTTGAGGTCAGATCTGACTGGTGAGGAAACAGAGGTTAAGGAGTCCTCCCGGGTACACAGCCAGTACATGTCTTGGTAGAATTGGAACCCAGGTGCTTGGGACTCCAGCTCTCCATCCACTCCCCCCAGGCTGCCTCCTCGACAAAGGCAGGGCCTTTCCCTGTACCTTTCAACCATCCCCATTCACTTCTCCTTCCACCCAGCCTGCCACAGCCACACAGCTGGCTTGGTCTGGCATCACTTTAAACATCAACCTGAAGTTACCAGGGCAGGTGGGTGTGCAGAGAAGTAAACAAACAAATAAAAAAAACAGGTTCTGGTAAGGAAGGGAACCAGAGGTTCTGGAGAAGTGCCCACAGGAGCTGCTTGCTTTGGGGTGGGGCTGGGAGGGGACGGAAAGGGAGAAACTCTGTGCATGAATGATTCTCTCTCTCCCTGTACTGATACTCCTGGGGCAGCCAAATGTTCCTATGGAGAGAAAATAGACACATGGGGACGGCACACCAGCAGAGGCAGTGCAAACATCCCAGGAAGGGGACTTTTAGCTCCAGGCATGGAGGAGAGACAGGAAAGGAGAGAAGAGGGGGTTCACCTGTGTGCCCATGGCCTAGCCAAGGGGGTTATTTACAGCCTGGCCATCAGTTCCACACCTGAAGAACCACTGATCTTCATGCAAGTCTCAGCTCTGCCCCTAAGTACCCATACCAAGTCAATCCTCTCTTTTAGATTTTACTTTGTTGTAATATTTGGTCATTTCAATTGTGTCCAACTCTCCATGACCCCATTTGGGGTTTTCTTGGCAAAAATACTGGAGTGCTTTCCCATTTCCTTCTCTGGCTCATTTTACAAATGAGGAAACTGAGGCAGAGAAAAATGACTTGCCCAAGGTCACACAGCTACTGAGTTCTATCTCCTTACCTGCAAATGGAAAGAGTTGGACCAGATGCTAACAATCCCTTCCCTACCCTCCAGCTCCCTTCTACGCCCATCTTCCCAGACTGTACCTGAGGTCTTTGAGGCAGGGGCAGTGGTGGCTTTCTTTTGTATCTCCAGAGCTTCGAAAAATACCTGGTACACAGGAGGTGCTTACTAAAAGTTTACTGATTGACAGCAGCCCAGGTTTCTGTAGCCCTGTTAGGTTTACAAAAACAATCTCCTTGCAACAACACCTCGATATAGGTAGTGCAGGTATTAGAGTTTCCATTAAAAAAGTGAAGAAAATTTAAGTAATTTGCTTGTGGTTATATATCTAGTAACTGTGAGTGCCTGAACTCACACCCAGACTCCATTATCCCAGCTTCTTGTAGCTCTAACATTCTAGAATTCTGGTTCTGTGCCCTCCTGGCCAATCAGTGGGACAGGAGGATGTAAGTGCCTTTGCTTTGGGCTGTTTATCCCTAGCACCTTCAGGTACTATGCATGCAGTAGGTGCTTAATACATTTTTGTTGCATTGACCTTGCTGGGGTGTTCCAGAGATCATGAGCTGCTTAACAACCGGCTGCCATAGCTCCCTCAGGTGCAGGGCATTTCCCAGTCTGATGCTGGGTTTTGGTGACTTCAACGGGAGCCCCCTTCCACCCATTCAGCTCCACTGGGAACTCAGAGTCTGTGATAGCCCAAAAGGCTGGATTCTCACCTGAGACAAGCAAATATTTTTGCCTTCCCAGGCTATCCCCCAAATGGCACCAAACAAAAACAGGCTCTTCCTTGAATCCAAAACATTTATTCACTTACTCACCTAGCACCTGACCATTTCCTGCCTTGTGCCAGGGATGGCAGTGAGGTGTGGTGGGGAACATCCCAGTCTAAAGGGCAGGAGACCTGGCTCTCTTCATCCACAAGCCTTTCTTTTCTTTTTTCCCTCTTCCATTGTGTTTACCAGCCCAGATCAGTCCCCAAACACAAGCATCTTCTATGTGCCCAGCACTGCACCCCCAAAGACAACAAAACAACTGTCCCTGCTCTCAGGGGACTTACACTCTAGGTCTATAGCTCTACCACTGGGTGAGGGAAGATAACAACTTATATAGTACCAGGGACTGTACTAAGCAGTTAGTACAAATATCATCTCCTCTGACAATCACCATAACCCTGGGAGGTATGCGCTACTAGTATCAATATCCCCGTTTTACAGTTGTGGAAACTGAGGCAAACTGTGGTTAAGTGACTTGCTCAGAGTCACACAGCTACTAAGTGTCTGGGGCTGGATTGGAACTCAGGTCTTCCTGACTCCAGGCCCAATGCTCTATCCAGCTGCTTCTAACTTACACCGTGACCTTAGAAAAGTCACTTATCCATCCTTTCTGGGTCTCAGTTATTTAATCTGTAACATGAGGGTGGCTGGCTAGAGGATCTCAGCTTCCTTCAGGTGCTGACACTCTAAGGGGGCACACCACATAAAGGCATCGATCACTACTTGGCTACCAACATCAAGTCTCAATCATTTCTGGTTGGCATCATTACCATTTGCCCCAATCTTTGCCCTGGCTCGGCCTCTTGTCAATATTTTAGGAACATCCACATTTAATTCAACTCAACAAACACATTTTACAAACATTGACAGCCATACCCTCTGCCCACAAGATCTTTACCAGTCATAAGTGCCAGCAGAGAATACAAGGTATCCCAGAAGTCTCAGTTCAGTTTTGAGCTTTTGGGATTAAGACCCTTTAGAAATCAAACCCTGGGGTGGCTAGGTGGCACAGAGAGAGGAGTGCAGGCCCTGGAATCAGGAGGACCTGAGTTCAAATCCGACCTCAGACACTTAACACAAAAAACTAGCTGTGTGACCTTGGGCAAATCGCTTAACCCCAATTGCCCTACCTTCCCCCCTCCAAAAAGAAAAAAGAAATCAAACCCCAAGGCACTTTTTCTACATTCACTGGCACCATTTTCAGTATTAAGCATTATGCCAAGGATAAAAAAAGGAATATGACTCAAAGTTTGTCCCCTAGCTTCTTATACATCTAGGGAAGTGATGTCAAATTCAAAACAGAAGGGGGGGGCACTAACCTGCACATAAGGTTCCCTGCGGGCCACATATCAACATCAGCTAAGTTCTACTTAGTGTGGCCAGTCACACAGGCCGATACCTCTGATCTAAGGTGAGCCAGCCAGCCTTCCTAAATCATCACTGGCCCTTAAAGCATATGGAGTATCTCCTCTGCCCCCTGGCCCATATTACTTCCCTACCTAGAAGGTCTTGCCCGTCTCTTCTGGGCTTATACAGTCTAAGCCTCGGCCCAAGTTCCACTTCTTCCAGGAAGCCTTCCTTGACTATTACATCCCTTACTGACCTATTGTAGGATCAGAGCTTTAAAGATAAAAGGGACCTTCGAAGCCATTTACTCCAACCCTTTTAACAGGGAGAACCATGACTCGAACCCAGGTCCTCTTACTCCAAATCCACTCTCCTTTGCATTACGTCACCATCTCCATCACTTCCTCTGATCTTCTAGGGGAAGGCACAATGCCTCATGGCCACTTACTCATGACAAGCTACCATCTACTAGTGGTACTAGGTTATCTTTTCAGATCAGCTCCCCAATTACACTACAAACTTAGGTATCAGCTCACCTATCCCCTTACGTGGTGCTCTGTGCGTAGAAGGTACATAATACATCTCTGGCAATTAAATATGCACATATGCTTCTACCAGTCTGCTGGGAAGACCCAGGGAGCATTCCTGACCACTTACTTGACCAGCATAAATCCTGACTCACCCTAGTAAGTAAGCAGCCATAGGGCATGGCTGGACAGATCAGAGGAAGCACTCTCTTTAAGCCAAGCTTCTGCATCCTAAAATGGCAGGCCTGGGAGGGTCTTTAGAGGTCATTGATTCCAATCTTCTCAATCAAGGAGTGAAGAAACCAAAGCCCAATGAGCAGATTCAGATTTGCAGGGAACTCATGTACAACCAAAGGAACCAGGAACCAGGCAGAGAGAAGGGATCCAAGAATTCTTAATGCTTTTCTCAGGAGGGCCTCTGGCAAGACAATGCCATTCTTTGAGTTAGGTCTCCCTGGTAATTACAGTCACAGCTAACATATATCAGCATTAGCTTTAAGATTCACAAAGCACTTTTATATCTATCATTTTGTTGGAAATTGTGGAGTTAGTGCTTTTATTATCATTTTCATTCTACAGTTGAGGAAACTGAGGCTGAGACAGGTTAGATAATTTACCTAAGATCACACTGACTGACAGATGTCTAGTGTCTCAGGTAGGAATCAAACCCTTGTCTTCCTGACCCCAAGCCCAAACGTCTATCCATTATGCTTAGATGCCTTTCCAGGATAAAGTAATAAGAATTCCTAAATCACGATCAATGTGAATTGTAGGGATAGAGTCAGTCTCCCTGGAAAGCCACTCACTCTTAAGTACAGAAATTTCTCTCAATTTCGCCCATTAGACAAAGGCCTCCAATCTAAGGACCAGTTTTACTCACACTTGTAGAATTGATGAATGTTTAATGATAGCAAAAACCAGCCTCCTGGCTCTTGGGTTTGGGTTTTTTATTACTTAGTGAAAAGCAAGGACCCTGGTTCTGCTCTCGGCTGTGACAAGAATTCACTCTTACCTTGGGAAAGCCCCCTCCCTATCCTAGGCCTGTTTCCTTCATTACTACTACCTTGTTAAATTATGAAGGACATTCCAAAAAGCCTTAGTGCAGTTTCAACCTTTAGTGGTTTAAAACTATGCTGCCTTTTGGGGGCACGTGCATAGGTGTGCATTGCACATGTGTCTGTTTGTCTTCAAACACACCTGTCTATAATAGAACTTGACAGTTTCACATACAACCATCTTCCTTGCTCTTCTTTGCATATGGAAATATTTGATGACTAAATTTGCAATAAAAAAGTAAAATATAAAAATATAAAATAAAAAAAAATTTTTTAATTGCAAATAAAATGGGGGGGGTCAGGCTGGTTGACCTCTGAGGTCCCTGCCAACTCTGACATTCTATAACTCCACAGCTTCCATTCCTACAGGGAGCCAGAAGCCAGAGCAGCACCAGAGGCCCCCATGTGGAGCAGACTTCCTTGGTTCCTCCCCGAGAGAGGAAACAAGGATGTCAGGGGGAGTGCTGGCTCAGGAAATGGGCCGTGATGGAAATTATTTAGGCAGACAACTGTCCCCCTCTCCTGCCCTGGGTACTTTGGGATAAGGCTGCTTTAGGGTCTACAAAGTGCTTGGCTCACAAAAAGCCATTCATTCATTCAACAACCATCCTTGTAAGGCCAGAAGCCTTGTATTTTTGACAGGCATTTCAGCTGCATACAATCTCCTCTATCATTTTCTTTCCCTGTAGCAGCTGGGATAATCGAGGCCCAGGAAGATGGGGAGGGGCTTATCCAATTGCTACTCGGGGTCTGGAAGGTCCTGGAGGACAAACCCTTGGTAAAGTTCTGGACAGTGACTGGCACATGGTGGTATAAGCCAATCAATCTGAAATAACCACCTACGGGCAGTAATAGTCAGATGTGGGCCAAAGAGAATTTGGTGTCTCTGTTCTGGACTCAAGCCAGGCTAGCTCTCTGTTTGATTTCTTGCCTTTTATTCACAGTCTTTAATCACTCTCTCAACAAACCCTTGTCTGGCCCCCTGGATTTGTCTTGCTTTCTCTTCACCGAGGCTGACTTAGGTAGTACACTTTATAATTAGTGGTCTGAAGTGGGGGAAGGGAAAGAAAGGGAGGAGAAAGTTTAGAAATATCCCTGTGAACCAGTCTGACTCTCTGATTGAAGCTGTCTCCAGGGGCCGATTCCAGGGCCGCATCAATTTAAAAACAAAACAAAACTTTTTTTTCTCTTTCCTTTCTTTTTTTTGCATCCCTGCCTACAATTTCTGTGTGTCTAAAAATGGACTACTGTTTCTACCCGAAAAGTTCTGAACCAGATGCAGTGAGCAGACTGCCATCTCTGTATATGCTTAGAACAAACAATTAGGGTGCTCACCAACAAACTGTGGTTCTTCTAACTGCAAAAAACAAACAAACAAAACACAAAAACCCCAGCAGAATCATAGGGTTGTCTCTGATCTCCAGGGGCTTGTGGGCTGTTTTTCTCCCTCACCTTGACTCTTTCCTGTGAGTGCCCCCATAATTAGGCTTGGAAAAGCCTAATTTGGGCTTTTTTTTTTTTTTAACAAAAACAGGACAGTTCACTTCGACCCAGGACCATCTGTTATACAGTAAGGGGCAGCTATGGGCGGTGGACTGGGGTTCATTTTCACTACTGCCACTTACTATGCCTAAGTGACTTTGGGGAAAAAAACATTTTTCTCTGGACCCTCATAAATAGGGGTCCCATGATCCTTTCTCTCTCCAGCATGTGTGTAGTATGTAGTGAAGGAATTCTAAGAGAAGAATGAAGCCTTAGTTTGTGGGGAAGAGGGAGCCTCAAATCTCAGACTTCAAAGAGAAAGGGTGGTTCTATAAGTGGTGAGAACTTTTATAAAACAAGAGAAAAGTTAATAGCTTTAAGTTCAGAAAAAGCGATCAGTCTTAATTCAATTCAACAAGCATTTTATTGAAGACCTACTTGTGAGCAAGGAAGGGCCCTGCCTGAGCTGGACACCACCTCTCTCTACCGTCTCTGCCACTCTGCTCTCCTGCCCCTTATAAAGTCACACTTGGTAAGTGGTATTTCTGTCCCAGGCCTTTTCCTGGGCTCCACTCAGGCCCTTCCATTCAGAGGTAAAACATAAGCACAGGATTTCCCACCCAGAGTTCAAAAGCTGCTCAGCTTGGTATGTACCCATGAAATGCCCCTATTGACCTGAACTAGAAGAGACAATGCACGAGAGATAATCTTTCCTGCCCGGTGTAAATTGCAGAAAGAAAACTTTTCACACTCAGTGACTTTCCACCAGTAGCCTCAGGGCTGAAAGAGGAAAGGAATGCAATTCGGACCTTACAACCTGTCAGGATTCAGGCTGTAGCACACTGGCCATGGGGGGTGGGAGTTGGGGAGGAAGGGAGAGGGGGCGCAAGCCTCTCAAAGGAGCTCTCCAAGAGTCTGGGGACCTGTTTCATGATTAAAAAAAATCGTCGGGAGAGAAAGGGGTCCCTGTCCATACCCTAAAACTCGGAATTGAAAATAAACCCACGACCCAGAGAACCGCTTTAGCTTGCTTACAAACACAAGTTGTGTGGGTAGGTGCTTTCCCACCCACTCTCCGCACAGAGGTGTACCCACCAAGCTTCTGGTTGGCACAGGAGGGCAGAGGTAGAAACAAAGCACAGATCTCGGAGACAGGGGGATGGTAACAGGAGATCAGCTGGGAGCACTCCTTACTTGTCCTTCCAGCAGGGATGAGACTTCAATACATTTCACAGATTCTCCCTGCCATTCCCGCCCCCCCTCCCTCCCACCCTTTTGGGGTTTCCAGTTGCTCTGCTGACACTGTAATTCCATTGCATAACCAGCCTCACCGCTGCTGCAAAATAAAATAAAATGATAATAAAAAGAAAGAAAGAGAACTCGGTTCTAAGAAAAAAAAAATCAGTCCCGGTTTAGCTAGAGGGCACTCTTTGCATTAGCTCGCTAGCTTCTTGCTTTCCGTGCAAACAAAAGATAGAAAAGGAGGGGAGAGGGGTGGCGATGACTGGGGGGGGGGGTAGATGAGAGAAAAGTGAGACTTGGCTGCCGCTACATTACCATTCAGTTTGACCGTGAACTGCCTCCGCTTCCGATCGTGTTCCACCTCGATGGGGCAGTTTTGTTCCAAGATGTTCAGCTGGGCAGAGTGTGCCATGATGGGGGTCGGGTTTGGGGGGGTGGGTTCTGGTTCCTCGAGGGTCGTCGGTCCGAGCCGGAGGGGAAGAAGCCCCAGTGGCTGCGGGCGGAGCTGGCAGCGTGCTGCCCCCTCTCCGGCGTCTCGGGGTGAAGCGGGAGCAGGGGCACGCGAGGGTCGCTCCGGGAGCCGCGAGCTGGAGGAGCGAGGTTTGAAACTGACACACAGCAGCAAGCAGCGGGGCAGCGGCGGCGGCGGCGGCGGCTGCAGCAGCAGCAGCAGCAACAAAAAGCCAGGAAATCAGCTGTGAATTCACGTGCTGGTCGTCTGACCAATGGGCGCGCGGCCTTTTTGTTTTGATACATTCCATTTGACTCTTAAAGGGACACCGCACCTATTCCTAGGCTTTCTCGCCTTCTCGGCTACGACCCCTCCCCCTCCCCCTCCTCCAACCCATTATTTATTTTTTATTTATTTTTATTTTTTGAAGTGTGTTGTTCTCTCCCCCTCCCCCTTTGTGTCCAGCGTTTGGACACGCGGCTTCTTCGCTGTTAAAATACCCTCCTCAGAAAAGACCATTGTAATCCACAGGAGGAATGTTGAATGAAAAGGGGATCATTATCATATTGCTTGCCTTCTCAATGGGTGGGGGAGGTGCTGGAGGTGGGGGAAAGAATTTGGAACTCAACATTAAAAAAAAGAATGCTATAAATGAATGAATGAATGAATGAAAAAATTATTTAAAAAAAAAGATCATTTTCTCTCCTCACTGCCCCCCCCCCCCCCCCCCCCCCCGCCCCTTCCCAGGTAAATCGATCCTCCCCTTATAGACCCGACTCGTATCCTGGACTTTATCCTCATTAGACAAATTAAGAACCTGGGACGATGGTCTTTTTTTTTCTTCTTGGAGAAGTTTAGGGATTGCGGATGTCACTCCTTAAACTGCTATTCATCAAACACAGCCAAAGGTGCTCTCCCCCCTCTCCCCCCAGCTGAACCTGAGGGAGAAATCAGTTCAAATCAATTTAAATTCACACGTGCAGAGAATCTTGTTCCTGGGGATTAGCAGAGCTCCCGGCAAACCGTAGGTGCTTAATTAGTGCTTACTGGATTGATCCTAGGTGATGGGGGAAATAAAATGTTTAGATAAAAGAACTTGTCCTCAGCGAACTCCCCACTCTAGTAGGGAGTAAAAAAATTGTGAGAGGGAATTCTCTCTCCCTCCCTCCCTCCCTCTCTCTCTCTCCCTCTCTCCTTCCCCCTTTCCTCTCTCTTCCTCCCTCTCCTCTCTCTCTCTCCCTCTCTCTTTCCCCCTCTCTCTCATCTAACAAGGGGTATCAGGGAAGTCTTCTAGGGAGACATGGTATAGGACTTGAGCTTTAAAACATGAGTAGAAATTAGAGAGAAAAGACTGATAGACTGTGCTAGGCTATGTAACCTGTGAAGCAAATACCTGCTCACATTAAAGAGAAATTGTAGGTGTTCCCTAAATAAAAAAGACAAAGCACTCTTAAAAAAATATCAACTGACCTGGCCTGACTGCCCGGGTCTACAGCAAGCCCTCTGCCTATGACCTTAAAATACTGGGTCTGCCTATATAAATGTTCTATATTTAGTTCATGATACTTAATTGCATCACAAACAAATCCTGGAGCCTGAAGCACAACAAACATATAATAGTTTCCTGTATCATTACAGTAGAGAAAAATAAAAAACATGGCCGGCAAGAGGAAGTGCTATTAGTTGGAGATAAAACAGGAGTTTAGATGGTTAAAAGTTTCATTTGCTGTTCTACCACGATTTACTTTGAGCCCGCCAGCATGTCCCGAGAGCTCAGACTTCCCACCTCTACGTCAGAGCATCTGGGTATCCATCCCGGGAATAGTCAGAAGTGCCAGGAAGGAGCACTTGATGTGAAAAGCTTTTCGTGGTCCCCTCCCTTCCTAGCGCGTTTCTCTAAACTCTTACATTTGCATTGTATATATTTTTAATTTAATTACATATTATAAATTGCTTCTAGTAGAAAGAATGTAAGCTCCTCGAGGGCAGGATTGGTTTTATTTTTGTCTTTGTAAGCCCTTTGTCTAGAACAAAATGTACTAGGTAGGTGCTTAATAAAAACTAACTGGCTTAGAGTAGAAAAAGAGCTTACAGGGCATCTTGTCTGCATCTCTCATTTTACAGAAAAGGAAACTGAGGGTCTAAATAGTGATTTGTCCAAAATCATGATCCTTAAAGGAGAGAGACCCGGGTTTTGGATGGGCAGGTGGTCTCTTTGTTTTCATAACATTCCATTCGACTCTTAAAATGACCACATCTATTTGGAGGCTTTCTCATCTTCTCAGCTACGACCCCTTCCTCCTAAACTAAAACTACTAAACGATGCTCTGGGAGACTCTCAGTTGTCCTCTGTAAAATGAGAATGAAACCTGGGATGAGGGCTTGCTCAATTCAATTCAATAGACAATGTTCCAGGCACTGGGCAATGTGGTAAAGATATAAAGATTTGAAAATGACAGTCCTTGTTCTTAAGGACATTGCTAGCAGACTGAGATCAAACGACCATATAAAAGCATACTGAATAAGTATTTTTCAAAAGACATATTTGTTGAAGCAGTGAGAGGCTATGGGTATGGGATGTCATGTGCTATCAGTCTTGGTCAATCAATCTGTCTTTTGGTTTGCTGAACCAAATATTCTTCTGGTGGTTATCTTTGTTACCTTGGAAGTGTTGGTCTGCCCCAAGTATGTGAAGACCTCCCCTCATAAATGGGATTTGTTCCAATGGCCGTGAAGGCAGCTGAAGCAGGCATTGAAGGGCACTCAGAACCTGGTCAGACATTGAAGACACTGAGGTCATTCACTGCATCCTGGGGACATTGCCAGTTGTCTTGACTTTCATCTTTAGACTTGAATAACTCTGGAAGAAAGAGTGAAGCTGACAGTTTTGTGCAGCTCCATCTCCTTTAAGCCTAATTCATAAGCAAGCCAAGATATCGCCCAATCATGATGCCATTGGTCCTCTTTGGGGGTTCCCTTTGGGATGATGGATACACATCTTCTACACCTCTGATTAGAAAATGGAGCCTCAACCTCCATTTAAAGAGGGGAGACAGGGAAGATATTTCCTCAGACCCCCATTCCTTTTCCTCCTTCTTTCCCATCCAGATGTACACATTTTAGGTTTCTTTGACTTCTCTGCCATATCTCCAGGCCGAGTACTTTCCCTTCCCACCCACCCCTCATCCTTACCCCTACCCTGCTTTTCAGTCTTCTCGTTAGACTGTAAGCTCCTTGTAAGAGGGACTGCCTCTTTCCTTTTTATATTTGCATTTCTGTTGTTTAGGACCTACCTGGTATATATAGTTGGCACTTAAAAATGTTTATTGACTTTTGTGGCCCAGGCCTGGAGTCTTGAAGATCTGAATTCAAATTTGACCTCAGACACTTACTAGCTGTGTGACCCATGCTAAGTCACTTCACCCTATTTGCCTCCGTTTCCTCAACTGTAAAACGAGCTGGAGAAGGAAATGGCAAACCATTCCAATATCTCTGCCAAGAAGATCCGAAACTCCCCAAGAGTTGGACACAACTGAAACGACTGGACAACAACAATTTACTTACTGAGTTTCTATTATATGTGAAATCTTAATATGTACAATGTGGTACCAGACAAGGAGTCAGGACAGACCTGAGTTCAAATTTCACCTTGGACTTTTAGCTGTGTGACCCTGAGCAAATAATTTAATCTCTCTGAAGTACATTTTCCTCCATTTTGGGGGGAAGGGAAGGGGAGGAGAGGGAAGGGAAGAAAATTTAAAACTCAAAATCTTATGGAAGTGAATGTTGAAAACTAAAAGTAAATAAATTAAAATTTTTTCTTAGAAAAGGTCAATGAGGGGAAGGTAGGTGGTGCAGTGAATAGAGCACTGGCCCTAGAGTCAGGAGGACCTGAGATCAAATCCAGCCTCAGACACTTAACACTTACTAGCTGTGTAGCCTTGAACAAGTCACTTAACCCCAATTGCCCTGCCTTCCCCCCTCCAAAAATAAAAAAAAAAAAGAAAAGAAAGGGGCAACGATAAATTCACCTACTTCACTGGGATGGTTTTGAAACTGCTGTGAGATAGTGTACAGAAAGGACTTTGGAAACCATAATAACTGATACTTTTATGGTGCTTTAAAGTTTCCAAGTAAGTTAGTTTTGCCCTAAAAAGTACTGAAATTGTCCTTGAGGTTTGATTGGCTTAAAGGACTCACCTTCTGGTCACCTAAGCACAAGAGCCACAGGAGCTTCAGCCTTTCTTGTAAGCTTGGCTGGTAGACTAACTTTGGCCAATTGGTAGGCAAAGGGAGCTTTGCTCAGCTGAGCCAACTCCAAGCATCCTTGATGCATATCCTTGTTGAACACCCTCCCCCTGATTTGGTTAATTAAATGTCCTTTCCTTAACTGTTGAGTGACTTAAGTGTGTCTCATTTTATTGAAGTATTGAACCTAAACTATCTGGGGACTGCTTGAGTCAGGCCTAGTCTAGAAAACCAATTAATCAATGAATGTGTATTGGTACTTAAGGTGCTCCAGGGCATCTGGGTATGGAAGTAGATAGATTTCGGGTTCTGGAGTCAGGAAGACTTCTCTTCCTGAGTTCAAATCTGTCCTCATCCACTTTCAGAGAAAGAACTGATAAAGACAAGTATGTATAGTACGGTTTTACAAATGTGTGTGCACATATATCATACACACAGATAAATGCATATCTGTGTCTAATGTTGGCTTCTCTAGCGTGGGGTAAGGAGAGAGGAAAAAGTAAAAAGTGCACAACTGAAAACAAAAGAAAACTCAGAAGAAGCCCAGAAAAGCAGGGTAGCTTTAAAACAACAATGCGTAGTATTTATTACATGATTTTAAAAAAAGGTAAAACAATGTGAAATGGAGATTCGTGGTTTCTAATAGAATCTTCTTTTTATGTTGTGTACATGAAATGCTTTTTTTGTCTTTTTGAAGTTCAAAATGAATTTTTAAAATTGCCCTCAGACATTTACTGTGTGACCTTAGGCAAGTCACTTAATCCTGTTTGCCTCAGTTTCCTCATCTGTAAAATGAGCTGGAAAAGGAAACAGAAAAGCACTCTAGTATCTTTGCCAAGTCAACCCCAAATGGGATCACGGAGAGTCTGACATTATGGAACAATAGCAATGTTCCACGAGGTCCAAAGACAAATATGAAACAGATCCTGGTGGGGAAGGAAAGGAGAGGCAGCTGAGCGGGGGCAAACATGTACAGTTAAGTAAATACAAGTAAATATAAAGTAACTTTTGGTGTGCTATGGGGAGGCACTAGCAGTTGGGAGGGGAGGTAGGTCAGAAAAGGCCTCTTATGGGAGACTGTGCTTCAGCTAAACTTCCAAGGGAAGAAAGGATTCTAAGATGCAGAGGTGAGGGAGAGTTTATTTTCTAGGCTTTGGGGATGATGGAATGTCTTGGGTGAAGAGCAGTAAATGGACCAGTTTGACCTAAGCAGAGGAAGCATACCGTGTTTCCCCAATAATAAGACACTGTCTTATTATTTTTTTTGGACAGAAAAACACCAGAGGGCTTATTTTCAGGGGAGGGCTTATTTTAATGAATATTGACAGCAATGACATGTGACTCCTCTACAATTGCTTTCTTATACTCAACAGTATAGCTCTTCCTTTTTGTACTCATGTCTGGGGGTCAAAACAGACAGAATAATAAAATTATGACCATCAGTCCTTCTTTTCACTCCATCATGCCCCCTGAGTTCTTCTTTTTTCCTCCATCATGCCCTTTCTATCCTCCATCATGCCCCCTCACTCCGGCTTACATACCGGTTTTTATGTTGTCCTGCCTCAGCTCTCCTCCGCGGCACTGCTCTCAATGGCGCCAGCAAGCAAATCACTGGGGAAGAACAGGATGACGCTCTCACTGCTGCAGCTCTGATTGGATGTAGCTCGGAGCGCGGCGTGCGTTTCACGAGGGGGGGACGACAGTGCATACAGAGGGTACCGTAATGTAGCATGTAGCGCAGGGGATCACCTTCACTACAGTAGCAATCTCAATAGGGCTTATTTTTGGGGGAAGGCTTATTTTAGAGGAATCTTACACAGTAAGGGGAGGGCTTATTTTTGGGATAGGTCTTATTATCGGGGAAACACGGTAAAAAGGAGTAATATCTAATAAATAAACTTAGTAGAGTAAGCTAGAGACAGTCAAGGGCTTCATATGCCAAAGAAAATTTTTTATTTATTCTAGCAGCAATAGGGAGCCAATGAAGGTTTTTGAGCAGGTTAATGATATTGTCAAACCATTGCTTTAGTAATATCAAGTTGACAGGTATATGAAACGAGGTGATTTAGGAGGCCATTGCAGTAGTCTGGGCAGAAGTGATAAGGTTCTACGCTAGGAAGGTTGGAGTGTGAGTGGGAAGAAGATAACTGTGAGAGATGTTGTACTGATACAGTTGGTATGATTTGACAACTCTTTGGCTAGGGGTGGTGGGAAGGGAGATTGAAGAGATGAGAATTATTTTGAGAGGAGGTGGAATACAGAAATTAAAAGACACCAAGTGGAAGTATGAAGTGCCCAGTGAGAGGGGCAGTGAATTCTAGATGAGTTCAGAGGAGGAAGTGATCATTGTGGGTGAGGGTGGTCAGGGACATCTTCATGGGCGAAACGAGGACTTATTACTGTTAGTCAATTGTATCTGACACTTGGTGATCCCTCAGACCATACTGCCCAGGAGATTTTCTTGGCAAAGGTACTGGAATATTTTGCCATTTCCTTCTCCATCGGATTAGGCAAACAGAGGTTAAGTGACCTGCTCAGGGTGACACAACTAGTAAGTACCTGAAGCTGAATTTGAACTCAGGTCTTCCTGACTCCACGACCAGTACTCTATTCACTGAGCCATCTAGCTGTCCTGGAAGATGTGAGCTGGGCCTTAACAATGGAGCTGTAAGGGACTTTAGAGGTCACCTTGTCCTACACTCCCATTTATTAAAATGAGGCCCTGGGGGAGGCATTTGACCATATGACCTCTAAGATTCCTTCCACCTCTAAATCTGTGACCCTATGAAACTGAGGCCCATAGGTTCCAAAGACCTACCCAAGGTCCAACAGAGTAGCAAAGCTGGGACTGAAAATCAGGTCCCCTGATCCCAAACTTGAGTCCAGAGGAAGGAAGAAGAAGAGGGAGGAAAGACTCATGGAATCAGAGCTGAAAAGATCTTCCAGTCCACTGCTGAGGAAACTGAGGCCCAGATGTCTCAGAGCCAGTTATTGGCAGAGTACTAACTCCGTCCCGCATCTCCTGAACGCCTGAATTAGTGTTCTTCCCATTCCAGCAAGGAAGGGGAACAGTGGTGAATTGGGGAAGCTGTCCAACTCAAACACACCCAGAGCCAGGTTACCTGCACTAATGGAGAATGAAAAGCAGCCCAGAGTTGAAGAAAAGCTTCTGTTTGGCCTTGGGTGAATAATTAAATGCTGCTGATGCAGATAGGTTCCCAATGAGTTTGGCCAATATTAAAACAGATCGTCTCCTGAACACACAGAGCCCCAAGTGTGTTGGTTGGGAGTCGGGACATGATTGGGGAGAAGAAAATAATTGGATAATTCACCTAAGGAGAGTGTAGAAAAGGAATATAGAATAAAGTCTTAAAACAAAGGACAAGTATCTGTCCAGATGGTTGGGGAAACAAAACAAAATATGCTGCTCTAATAGAAAATGGAGGCAATGAGGGGGAATGAATCACTGTGGGCAAGGACATAGAGAAAGAGTCAGGGGTCATAGTAAACTGTGAGCAAAGCATGAGTCAGCCATGGGATGTTGTAATTGAAAAAGCAGATATGTCTCTATGGTGGATAAACAGGAACAGTCATCGAGGAACCAGTCTATCTAGTGCCACATGAGAAACACTAACCTCGAAGCCGGGTCTTGGGTTCTAGTCTCAGCTCTGTCACTAAGTCATTTGGGGCAGTCCTGCATTCCCCTCTCTCATCCTCGGTGTCCTCATCTGTAAAAGGGATAATAGTAATCACTCAGAGGGTTGTTGTGAGGGCCAACTGAGAAAGCATTTTATGTTAACTATTAATATTATTATTATTTCATTTGAATCCTCAACTTATGAAGGACTTGGGAGGGTCTGAGAGAACTCTTAAAATGATTCAAAGTCTGGAAAAGAGAATTTATTCCATATTGGTTAAAAGAACTGGTCTTATGCAACTGTGATTTGAAGACTGACGAGTGTCGTTACAAGCATCTTTAGCCGAGGCCTGTATTTCTTCATTGAACAGAGCAATGGATTTCGTATTGGAGGTCCTGGGTTCGAATTTGAACTTTTCTTCTTTTCCTGATCAATTCAAGAGGGATATAACCTCTCTGGGCCTTATCTTCTTCACTTTCAAAAGGAGGCTCTTGGATTTCTAAGCCCCTTTTCAGTCTTTAAATCCGCTGAACCTATACATATGGGAATAACCCAACCTGTTTCTCCATTTTAATTTCTTTTTTTGCTTTTTGGAGGGCAATTGGGGTTAAGTGACTTGCCCAAGGTCACATGGCTAGTTTTTGTATTAAGTGTCTGAGGCTGGATTTGAACTCAGGTCCTCCTGACTCCGGGGCTGGAGATTTACTCACTGCGCCACCTAGCCGCCCCCCAACCTGTTTCTCTGATCTCATCTTCCCCTCTTCCCTCTCCTATGTGTATGCTTTGTTCCATCCTGGTTGGTTTGCTTATTGCCTCCTAAATATACTTTACCCAGTCCTTCCTCTTAGCCTTTGTCTACTTTATTTCCCCCACCTGGATGGCCTGCATATAATTCATGTGGTTATGTAAATGTGTAAAACTTTCTCTGTCTAACCTGGTCACAGACTTAGTATCTGTGGCCCTTACTGTCTATATTTGGAAATGTCTTATCCTCTTATGAGTTTATAAATTCTTTGAAGGCAGGAAGCATGTCTTTTTAAAATTTCAGACCTTTTCCCAGCACCTCCTATCCAACACAGAATTCTGTACATAGCAGGTGTTTAATAAATGTTTGTTATATTGTGGGCAGCTAGGCGGTATGGTGGAGAGAGTACTGGGCCTGGAATCAGGAAGACTCATCTTCTTGAGTTCAAATCTAGCCTCAGATACTTACTAGCTGTGTGATCCTGGGCAAGTCACCTATTTGCCGGAGTTTCATCATCTATAAAATGAGTGGGAGAAAGAAATGGCAAACCACTCCGGGATCTTTGCCAAGCAAACCCCAAATAGGGTCACAGTGAGTCGGACACGACTGAACAGCAACAAGTATTATGGTGTAGAAGGAGCAGTAATATTTGGAGTCAGGAGTCCTAGACTTCTGGAGTCAAGCAGTGAGGTGTAAACAGTGCTGGCACTTGAGTCAGGGAGACACGAGTTTTAATCCTGCCTCTGATACTGACTAGTTTCATGACCCTGGTCAAGTCATTTAACCTCTGTCTGCCTCAGTTTCCTCAATTATAAAATGAAGATAATAATAGTATCTACCTACCAGGGTTGTTGTGAAGATCAAATGAGATAATATTGGTAAAGACCCTAGAGGAGTGCCTAGCACACTGTGAATTCTTAATTGATGTTTGTTTTTTTCTTTCCTTCCTGGGTTTGAATCTCAGCTTAGACACTGAGGGCAAGTCACTTAACCTTTCTTTTCCTCAGTGTTCTCATTTGTAAAATGGGGGTAATACCTGGAAAAGTCACTTAACTGTTCCTCGACTGTAAATGAGAGGTGAACTCAACACCATCTAAAGGTCTTTTCCAGGTTTGGTCCAAAGAACAAGAGTGAAAACTCTCTCCACTCATCCAGGTCTGCACCTTCTCTGGAACTGAGAAACTTTGAGTTGCTGGGATTGAGTGCCTTGCACAGGTTCAGACATTTGATATGTGTCAGAGGTAGGACTTGAACTCAGGTCCTCTCTACTATAAGACCAGGATTCTACCTATAACTCCATGCTGACTCGAATAAAATTGCTGCTTAAAATGTTTGTTGAATTTTTAAAACGATAGTGCTTTGGATAGAGCATCAAGTCAGGGAAATAACTCACCAAGATGTGTTCAAATTGGGGCGACTAGGTAGCATAGTGAATAGAGCACTGGTCCTGGAGTCAGGAGGACCTGAGTTCAAATCTGGCCTCAGACACTTAACACTTACTAGCCTTGTGACCTTGGGCAAGTCACTTAACCCCAATTGCCCTGCCTTCCCCCCTCCAAAAAGCAAAAAAAAAGAGATACGTTCAAATATCTTCCCCCTCTTCCCTCCCCTATGTGTATGCTTTGTTTCAACCTGGTTGGTTTAAATTAGTTCAAATCTGGCCTCAGATACTTCCTACCTGTGTGATTCTGGGCAAGTCACTTAAACCTGTTTGCCTCAGTTTCTTCATCTGTAAAATGAGCTGGAGAAGGAAATGGCACAAGCCACTCCACTAAGAAAACCCCAAATGGGATCATGAAGAGTTGGACATGACTGAAAAACTTCTGAACAAAGAACACAGGCAATAATATTAATACTACTTAGCTCACAGGGAGTTTTGGAAGTCAGAAGAGAAGATGTGTGGGGGAAAATAACACTTTCTAGACTTTTTAAAAAATGAGTCGTGAGTTTGAGCAGCTGAGGCTGGGCCTGGGGAAACTGGGAGGAAAGAGGAAAAATTGTGCACGAGTGTTAGAACCGAAAGGCCCAGCTTGGTGATGCTTGGGGTGGAAGGTGGTCGAGGGCCAGGGCTGCTAATGGGAGGGGCAGGCGCAACAGGCCTAGGCCAGAAGGGCCACTGAAAGGAAGTACCTTGAGAGGCTCAGCCAAGGAGGGTGGAGCCGTGGGTGAATGGCAGGTGTGTGGGCTGAACAAAGACAATTCCAGTTTATCTGACTTGCCTCTCTGCAGGCAGGAGGGAAGGAGTTCACTGGGCCCGGCCCTGCCCTCCAGCTTAGCTCCCTTTATTTTCCCTTCAACAAGAAAGCTCCCAATGCCAAAACCTTATTATCTTCCCTAGCAACTGTGAACTCTCCTTGGCAGCTGACTCTAGGTGACCTGGTACAAGGTCCTTCAGCTTTCTGGCCTGACTTTCCTGATCTCTAAAAGTCCGGGTCTGGACGAGATGATCTCCAAGTTCTCTTCTAAACTGAAATGCTGTTAGTCTATGAAGGAACATCAAGAGAGAGGAAAGAAGCATTTATACAGGGCCACAGTGCTGTTTTCTACAAGTATTATCTTAGGTGATCTTCAATCCTGTGAAGCAGGTGCTATTTATTATTCCCATTTCACAGATGAAGAGACTGAGGCAAACAGAGGTTAAGTGACTTGCCCAGGGTCATACTGCTAGTAAGTATCAGAGGTCTGATTTGAACTGAGGTCTTTCCTGACTCCATTCACTATGTCATTTAAGTTGCCTTATCCAGGGCACAAAGTAGAGGCCTGAGAGAGGAAGGAAGTTACTTCATTCTCTGGGTTTGGAGGGGAGGGAGAGGGGCATAAGAGAATTCAGAGAGCTTTTGAGGAACGAAAGGGGGAAGAGCCTTCAGCTGTTCTGGGACTGGACCTGTGATTTCATTAGTACAGGGAACTCCCAGATGAAGAAATTCCCTCTGTTAATGGAAGCTGATACCTCTGCAAATTATAACCTAAGACAGTTGCTTAGAGCAGAGGCAGCATGAGTCCATAATACTCCCAAGGGCTCTGGGAATCAGATTAAAAGTATAATTGGAAAATATTTGACCAAATACGTAAAAATACAATAAAACAAAAATACTATTACATTTTAGTAGTCAATATGTGGCCTACAGGTATCCTTATGTGTGGATTAGTGGCCCTCTTTCTTATTTGGGTTTGATACCACTGGTTTAGACTTGTTGTCACTGAGTAGTTACATGACTTGCCCAGGGTCACACAGTCAGAGGTAAGACTTGGATCCTGTTCATATCTATGCCAATGTCTATGTCTATATCTTCATCTATATCCATAACTATCTATCCAGCTGTATTTCTTTCTCGCTTTCTCTTTTTCCTCAGTTTCTCTCAAAAACAAATGGTGTACTAAGTGATTGGGGGTGGGGTAGGAAATGAACAGGTTAGTTTTGTCCCAGAATTCCCCAGTCCCTCTTTATCAGTAGTTAGAGTACAGGAAGTCAAGAAGACATGAGGTTCAAATACTGCCTCTGATGCTGTCTGGCTGTGTGACTCTGGACAAGTCATTTAACCTTTCTCTGTCTCCATTTCCTCACTGCAAAATGAAGATAATAGCACCGACCTCACGGGTCATGGGGGGATCAAATGAGCCCACATATGTAAAGCACTTTGCAAACTTCACGCACTATATAAATTCTAGCTATTATTGTCATTGATGGGTAATTTACTTCAAGTTCAGGAGTATTCTGAGTCTAAATATGTTTGGGAAATGCTTTAGAGACTGGAGGATCTCTATGCGACTTCTAGCTCCTAATATACAAAGAGATCATATCTGAGGGGTCAGCAGTTTGAGGCACAAATGTCTTTTTTCCTATTCTACTGTGTTATGGAAATGCTTGTTTTATTTCTCAAGTTGGGAAAAAAAAAACCCAATGAGGCAAATGAGAATAATTTACAGAAAAAGTAGATTAGAGTATCTAGGTTCAGTATCTGCCTTCATCAGTTATTAGCTGTGTGACCTTGGGTGAGTCCATAACTTCTCAGGGTCTTCCTAGATTCCTCATATATAGAGCAAAGAGTTTTGAATAGATGGTCTCTAATATTCATCCTAGCTCTAGGCTCAGGAGCCCATTTCAGTTCCAACTTAGTGATTCATTTTAGGAGAGAGAGAGAAGCTGACAAGTGTCCAAAGGAGGGAGATTTGAATGTCCAGGGGATGGGAAAACCTGGTCTTCCTGAGGATCAGTTGAAGAAACTGAAAATACTTAGTTTGATGAAAGGAAAACACTTAACTCTGTGTGTGTGTGAGGGGGTGGTATATGTGTGTGGCGCATGCATATATATGGGGTGTATGTGTATGTGTATGGTGTATATATGTGTATGTGTATGGTGTATATATATATATGTATATGTGTATGGGATGTGTGTATATGTGTGTGGTGTGTACAGGTTATGTGTGTCTGTGCATCTGTGAGCACGTCCTTCTGTGTGCATGCACAGTGTATATGTGTGGACACAATCATTGTCTTCAAGTATTTAAAAGGGACAGAGAAGTAGACCATTCTGCTTGACCCCAGAAGAGAAGACCTAGGATCAAAGCCCCAAACTTCCTCAAAGCTCAAGTTGTCCCACCTTGAATGGTAAGGAGTCTTTTTTGCATCTCTGGAGGTAAAGCAGAACCAGGATGGCCACTGGTTACAGGTGTTGTAAAGGGGATTACTGAGCTGGACTAGATGACCTCTGAGGTCCCTTAGAAGGGTGCAATTAGATCATTCTGTTTTGTTTTGGAGGAGGCAATTGGGGTTGTGACTTGCCCAGGGTCATACAACTAGTAAGTGTCTAAGGCTGGATTTGAACTCAGGTTCTCCTGACTCCAGGGCTGGTGCTCTATCCCCATGCCACCTAGCTGCCCCAGAACATTCTGCATAATGAGGAAGTGGAGACTCAGACAACTGAAGCTGAATTCAACAAGCATTTATTTAGTTTGTACCATGGGCAGACATCAGAATCAATGCTTTCAAAGTGTGATACCGGAGAAGATTTTTGAGAGTTCCCTGGAGAGCAAGAAGATCAGATCATTCAATACTTAAAGAAATTAACTCTGATTATCCATCAGAAGGACAAATAGTGAAGCTGAAACTTAAATATTTTGGCCACATAACAAGAACACAGGACGCCCTGGAAAAGGTCCTGATGTTGGGAGAGACTGAAGGCAAAAGGAGGAGGGGACAGCAGAGGAGGAGATGGAGAGAGAGTGTCATGAAAGTGAGGCACACTAGCTTGGGCAGACTTCAGGAGATGGCAGAGGACAGAAGGGCCTGGTGTGTTATGGTCCATGGCGTCACAGAGAGCCAGGGACTGAAAAACAACAATGGGCAGACAGGCAGTGTGGCATATGGCAGGGGTGGGGAACTAGTGGCCTTGAGGCCACCTTCCGTCCTCTAGGTCCTTAAGTGTGGCTGAATTGCACTTGAGGACCCAGAGGACTACATGCAACCTCAAGACCACAGGTTCCCCACCTCTGGTAAGGGATAGGAATCAGGAAGATCTAAGTTGAAATCCCAGTTCAGACACTCATCAGCTGCGTGACTCTGGGCAAATCATTTAACTTCACCTTGACTCAGTTTCTCCATCTGTAAAATCGGAGGGTTGACCTGTAAGGTCCCTTTCAGCTCTAAATCTATGACAACATGAAAGCACTGTGCTCTGTTCTGAGGGAGATGCCACATTTAGCTAAAACACAGTTCTTGCTTGCTCATGAAGCTTATAGTCTAGTAGGGAACTATAACCCCACTGTTACCCAGTCAGTAAATAGCAGAATCTAAGTATTCCGACTCTATTGGACACTGCCTTATGAGTCTGGGGGAATAAAAATATCAAGGCAAGGTCAAGTTTTGTTTGTGGAGCTGGGGGTTTCCCCCTTTTAGAAATTGGGGACCTATAAGGAGATGTGCTTGTTTGTGGGCGGTGGTGAGAGGACCAGAAGGGAGGGAGGGATTGAAGACAGAAGAAAGGAAATGATGAAGCAAGGCTCTGGAGGAAGGAGTGAGTGCAATAGGGATCCAAGAAAGACAGGAGGGAAGCAAGCATTTATTAGGCACCAGTTACTATGTGCTAGGTACTGTACTGAATGCTTTATAAATATATTTCAATGGATCTTTGCAATAACTCTGGTTATTATCCCCATTTTACAGATGAGGGAATTGAGGCTAAGTGACTTGGCTAAGATTACATGTCTGACTAATGTGGGGTCTGTGGTCACATTTGAACTCAGGTCTTCCTGACTCCAGGTCCAGGGCTCTAACCACTGCATTACTTAGCTACTTCATCCAGGGAACAAAGTAAAGGAATTAACCTGAGAGGGACTGCCTCATTCTCTGGGCTCAGGAAGGGAGGCAAGGGACACAGGTGAGGATTCCGAGAGGTTTTGTGGTACAGAGGAGGGGTGATAATACTAATAACCGTGTAATTGACATCACAGAGTATCTCCAGAAAGAAGGCTCAGCTTATCGAACACACAGTTGGACTCAGACTGGGTTCAAGTCCTGCCTAGGACACATGTTGGCTGTGTGACCCTAGATAAGTCCCTTAAAACCTCAGTGGCCCAAGCAATGATCTCAATCTATAAATTTCAGAAAAGTTGCTGCCCTGAGTTCATAGGAGGAACTTCTTTACTTGTAGTTCTCTGTACCAGTGAAATCATAGGATTCCCCTAAAAAGCACTTTAAAATATGCAAAGCACTTTAAACATAGATCATCTCATTTGAATCTCACAACAAACCTTGTGAAATAGCTGCTGCAGTTACTCTTATTCTCATTTTATGGGTGAGAAAACTGAGGTTTTCTCAAAAAGGTTAGGTGATTTGTCCAAAGATTTTATACATACACACGAACACAGCTAGTAAGTGTCCAAGGTGGAATCTGAAAACATCTTCCTGACTTCACCCTGTGAGATGAGAGAGTTTAGAAAACAGCCCCAGGCTTATACAATCTCATGTCTCTTGACAACCTTCCAGAAAGATTATGGAGAAGGCACATCACAGATGTTCTGAACCTTGGGGATGACTGAATGATGCATGTCGAGGTCAGGAGACAGAGCTTGGCACATGACCGCAGAACAAGACCCAGGCCTAGTCACTTCTTTCTGGTCTCCTAGATTCTCCCTTGATTACACATATCTTGGGGGAAAATCTTGCCTCCATTCTCATTTTGCAAGCATTCTTCAGAGATCCCTTTCTCTGCCCTAAACTGAGACAAAAGAATTTGTGGAATTGAGGTGGGTGGGAAAGAATATAAAATCTCTCTGGATGTGGGTGATTGGGTGCATATCTTACTCAACCAGATTTTTCTGCTGGCCCGTTAATGAGGGGTTTTGCCATGACATCACAATTCCCAACATTCTTTCCTGTGAGAGCCCCTGGTTACCATTAATAACTTGTGTGGAGGGAGGGGAGAGTGGGTGGAGTCAGAGAGTAGATGGACTTTCTCCACTTGGGGCATTCTGGTTATTTCTTTCAAGTTAATGAAGACCAGATTCATCAGCTGCAACCCCTTACCCCAAGATAAATCCTTTTAAGGAGACTTTACTGAGCTTAAAGGTCATTTGGAAACTGGCCAGTCATTGCTGTCTTCTCCTCTCTTATCCTGAAGGCTTGGTCAGCCTGCTTTCTGAGTTACCACATCCCTGGGAGCTGCTGCTGGAAAGGGCTGTTGCTTGGCCTCCTCCAACAGCATTCATTCAACAAACATTTTAAATACACTGCTACCCAGAAGCCAACTGTGAGAGATGCAGTAAAAAAGAGAACAACCCCCCCCCCCCCAAGGAGTTTGCAGACTTGTAGGGAAAGGTGAAGTATATGCAGATAAATATCATTCTCAGGTTTAAAACTGTAAGGTGCTTTAGAGATTATCTAGGAGTGGGGAACCTGAGGTTACATGTGGCCTTGAGGCTGCAGGTCATTTTAACAGGGTAGGAGCTATGAGATCCAGAAAGGGATCATAGATTTAGAGCTGGAAGTTCAACTCCAACCCATTTTAAGATTAGGAAATTGAGGCACAGAGAACTGGTTGGCTTGCCCATATATCACACAGTTACTAATTGTCTGAGGTAAGATTTGAATCCAGATCTTCCTGACTTCAGGTTCTGGGTTCCATCTACTATATCATGCTCCCTTTCATATTATTTCATCAACTAGAAGTTGTTCAGTTTTATCTGACTCTTCATGACCCTGTGGACCAAACTGTTCAAGAGGCTTTCTTGGAAAATATGAATATATTTGGAAAAGATACTGGAGTGGTTTGCTGTTTCCTTCTCCAGTGGATTAAGGCAAACAGAGGTTAAGTGACTTGCTGGGGGTTACACAGCTAGCAGTGCTAGACTTTGAACCCATGTTTGAATCTGAACCTAGGACCAAGCACAGCACCTGGGATATATAGTATTAATAAATGCTTATTGATTGATTGATTGATAAAGACCATACCAAGTGTTATGCTCTCTCCAATTCCTCTCCATCCCTGATCCTTCTTTCTTTCCCTACCATGTCCCAGTAGCTTTCTCACAATGGAAGACCCTGTGACCCTGTGGCCCTTTCCTCTGCTTGATCATTCCTTCCCTTATCCTACGTTTTAAGGAAGGGTTCCAGCTAGCCATGTTCATGCCATCCAAGACTTCTTTCTCCTCAATTCCTTGGGCTGCCTCATTATCCTGCCCTTCTATTTTTAGCTTCTTTTTGTGTACTATCTTCCGCCGTTAGAATGTAAACTCCTTGAAGGCAGGAACTTTCTTTTTGCTACTATTTGTATCCACAGAATGACTGTGCATAGAGTGCTGGGTGTGGAATCTGGAAGCCTATCTTCCTGAGTTCAAATGCTGTCTCAGATACCTCCTAGCTGTGTGACCCTGGGCAAGTCTCTTAACCCTATTGGCCTCAGTTTCCTCATCTGCAAAATGAGCTGGAGAAGGAAATGGCAAACAACAAAGGTACACTGCCTGGTCCCTTATTAAGTGCTTGATAAATGCTTGTTGACTTGTCTTATAAGATCAGAGTAAAAAGAATCACTTTCAGCTAAGGAGATCAGGGGAAGCTTCAGAAAGGAGGTAGAATTTAGCGGTGAACTTTAAAGCATGACTGGAACATTCTGAGAGGTTGTAGAGAGGACACACCAGCAAAGGCGTGAAGATGAGAGACAGATGAAGATGCTTTGGGGTTCTGGTATACAATAGGGAGTCGTCCAATCGGGTTGGACCAGGGAGTACGTTCGCGTCCATTCAACAAGCAGAGGCATTAGATAGAGAACCCGAAGATGAACACTTGGTTCATCCTGCCTTGGTCACCTACTGGCCATATGGTCTTGAGTAAGTCCCTTCCTTCTCAGTGAACGCTCCCACACTAGAAGTTAGGACTAAAAAGTACCATTCATTCTTCATTGATCGTGGAAGTTTCCCCCTTTCTCATTTTTTATACCAACAAAATCAAAGGTTTAGTCTAAAAAAGAAAGTCACTGTGCAGAACAACAAGATACAAAGCTCTCAAGGAGCTCCTATATGAAGGACATGGCCTCAGTCAAACTGAGACCTGGGAAAGAAAGGCCAAGGTCACCCACTGCATCCTGGACCATCACCATCTTCTTGACCTTTGTCTTGACACTAGACTTCAATGATTCTGGAGGAGACAGTGAGGCTGACGGTGTAGCTCTGCCTCATTTAAATCCAATTCAGACCCAAGTAAAGACACTACCTCGTGATATCATTGGTGCTCTTTGAGAAGACAAAGAACATGAACAGCAACATGAAGGGAATTAATGTGAGATAGGGTTTGAGAGGCTGAAGGGTCACATCATGGAGAGCTTTCAATGGAAGCGTAGGATGTTTGGATGTTATTCAGTGGACAGGGGAGCTATGGAAAGATTTTGAACAGAAGCATGGTGGGCTCACACCTCTGCATTAAGAGGATTGATCTGAAAGAGATATGCAGGATAGATTTCAGGAAGAGATTCGAGGAAGGGAGACTTACTAGGTGATCCTACAAAAGTTGAGAGGAAGCATTAAGAGCCTGGGCTACCCTAATGGCAGAGGGAATGCTGAGGAGAGGAAGGATAAGAGACTTTGCAGGACTGACTTTTGCCAAAGTTGCTAAATAGTCAAAGTTCTTATTTGGGGTTTCTCCCATCCCCCCTTTACCCTTCCCTTCCTTTCCCTGGTTGTCCCGAATCTCCCCAGGCTGACCCCAGGTCACCCACAGGGTTACATCCTTTCCGAACCTCTTTCTTCATCTTCATCATTAACTCTCAAATTCCCTCAGCACCCTCTGCCCCAGTGGCTATCACAAAGATTAGCAATCTGATACATTCATTCCCACTGAGGTCTAAGTGTCTGATAATAGCTTTACCTTTTACTCCTCTAGGAGAACTGGTATTTTAACAGCAGGTCCCAGGCTTAGCTCAAAGGGAACTCTTCTGTGATACATCTTCGACCTCATCTGTGTGAACATTCTTTCCAATGGTGTGGATTATAATCAAGGGCATATTGGAGTCAGCTGATACCAGCTGGTGGGAAGGGCTGGTTGTTAACTTTTCAGGGTGAGCTTTGACACCTTAGAAAACTGTGAATACTCTAAGTTAGGGCTTGATTTATTGTTTAGTTGATTGTCTGGTTTTATGAATGTAATGGGAAAAATGTTAATAATGCAGCTTAAACATAAAGGTGTGTCTGTTTTTTCTTTGGAGAGCTGGTAAATACATTTATCAGCACACACTTGAATTTATAGCCTATCTGCCTTTTTATTCTGTTCTGCATCCTTCCTTAAATCCTTCATAGAGGACCTACCCAATGTACTAGAGACCTTCCTTTAGGTCTTAAAATATTTCATGAGTGCAAGTGTAGAAATTAGGTCGTCCTAGGGGCAGCCAGGTGGTGCAGTGAGTAAGAGCGCCAGCCCCAGTGTCGGGAGACCTGGGATAGGTTCCGGCCTCAGATACTCGGCACCCACACATAAAAAAAATAACTGGCCATGTAACCTTGAGCAAGTTACTCAACCCCGATTCCTTAAAAAAAAAAGAAATTAGGTCATCCATCCCTTGCTCTTTATATATGACCAGTCTAACTCTTCAATGAATCTACAGGTGGCATGCTAGCCATTGTGGCAGGGAGGGATTTTTAAGGGTCCCTCAGGTGATACCTGGGTCATCAGTTTCCTGAAGTGGAAAGATGTCTTGGAACATATAGGAAGACCTATATGTCTGACACACTGACATTTTTTAACTGGGTTACCTAGTAAGTCACTTAACCACTATAAGCCTAAGCTTTCCTACCTATAAAATGGGTATAATAATTGTACTGGTGTGAAGTAATCATTTTGTAATCCTTAAAATGCCATAGAAATATGAGTTATTATTATAATGGTAGGTAGTTGCTTAGTCCATTAGTTACCTAGAGATAAGGTGCCCTCTGAGTGTATTGGAGTCTGTAACTTTCTATAACTTACTGTTGGGCAAAATTAAACTCCCCAACTGGCATCTATTTGGATCAAAGATTTGGTTGCTAGAAAAAAATTTTCATGTAACCCCTCCTCATTTTACAAATGAGGAAATCGGGGGTAGTTAGGTGGCACAGCGAATAGACTACCAGCCCTGGAGTCAGAAGGACCTGAGTTCAAATATGACTTCAGACACTTGACACACTTACTAGCTGTGTGACCTTGGGCAAGTCACTTAACTCCACCTTCCCCCCTCCAAAAAAAAAAGATATAATCAAGGGAGGAAACCAAGGCTCCAAGAAGTTGAGTTACTTGCCTAAGATCACATAGGTCACGGTAGTGGCAAAGCCAGGATTTGAACCCAGGTTCCTTGAAAGTCCCATCCAGGGCTCTTTCTATACTCCACCACCATGGTGCTACTCTTCAGATGTTACCCTGAGCAGGTCACTTCACCCTGTTTTCCTCAGTTTCCTCATCTGTAAAATAAGCTGGAGAGTGAAATGGCAAACCTCTCCAGGCCCCTTGTAGCTAGTGACTCAGACGGCAAGGGCCCCCACTCTGAAAATTAGGGGCGGCCTCTCCTCAAAGAAAACAACTGGAATGTCTGCTCTTGGAATTTGAGACTCAAGACAATGAGCAATGTAGATGGGAGCCATGTGGGGGACACCTGAGCAAATTCAGGGCTAGTGAGAAATGAAATGAAGGCTTAAACACGCCCACATGCCAGAAAAGGTCCAACCAGATACCCACTGACTCCTTCCAAGCAATTGCCTTGGGAGGGTGCACACTTAGGGGAAGAGGCTACAAGAGCTCAAATCACGCTTAGATTTCATTGTGGTACAGTGGAAAGAATACCAGCTATAAGGTTAGAGAACCTGAGTTCAAATTTTGCCTGTAGTACTTGCTAGAGGCACTTACTAGGGGCCAGCTAGGTGGTGAAGCAGATAAAGCAGTGGGCCTGGGGTCAAGAAGGTCAGATTTCAAATCTGACCTCAGACGCTGTCTGTGTGATCCTGGGTAAGTCACTTAACCTCTGCTTGCCTCAGTTTCCTCATCTATAAAATGGGAATAATAATAGCACCTTTCCTGCAGTTTTGTTGCGAGGATCAAATGAGACAATATCTGTAAAGGGCTTAGCACCGTGCCTGGCACATAGTAGGGACTTATAAATGTTAGCAGCTACTACTACTACTACTGCTGCTATTACTTTTGTGACCTTGCTCAAGTCACTCATCTGTAAAATGATAGGAATGGACTAGTTGGCTCGTGAAGTCCCTTCTGGCTCAGGAGCCTCTTTATCATCCACAAGAACACCAGCTTCACTTTATAAACCCTCTTCATTTTCGATCCCAAAGAAAATTTCCCAACTTGACCTCTCACTTCATCCACCAGGCTCGCATTACCGTGGAGTCACAACAAAACTGGGAATTAGTGGAGACCTGTGTGCAAGGTCCTGTTCTGCCATTAACTTAGTCTACAAGGTCTTTGTGGGCCTCTGTTTTCTCATCTGTAAAATGGTGAGAATAAGTTCACTACTTACCTTACAGAGTTATTATGGGAATGCAAAGGGAACTAGGTGGCACAGTGAATAGAGCATCAGGTCTGGAATCAGAAAGACCTGAGTTCAAATCTGACCTCAAACACTAGTTGTGTGACCCTGGGCAGGTCACTTCACCCTGTTTTCCTCAGTTTCCTCATCTGTAAAATAAGCTGGAGAGTAAAATGACAAACTGCTCCAGGATCTTCACCAAGAAGACCCCAAATGGGGCCACAAAGAGTTGGACACAACTGAAAATAGCTGACCAGCAACCACAGCAAGGCCCCTTGTAGCTCTGAATCTGATTCTGACTTCTTTCCTGGGGCATGAACTGGTCTAGGGAGAAAAAAACAAACAGGCTACTTCTTGCCATGTGGTCAAACAACTTTGAGAGGCTGTGGGACGTTCTGTAGTAGATAAAACACTAGAACGTGGAATTGGGAAAACCTGGGTTCAAATCCTTCTTCAGAATCTTACCAGCTGTGTACAAAGGTGTGCTAGTAAGCTTTTAACAACCAGTTCCCAAGACTGCTTAGAGGTGGCTTCAATACATCCTCGTGTGTGATCCTGGGCAAGCCAATTACATTCCCTGTGCCTCAGTCTCCTGATCTGAAAGGATCCTGATCTCCTGATATGAAAGGATCGGACCTGATGGCCTATCAGGTCCTGTCTGTCTCTGAATCTATCATCCTATGCATTTGGGGAAATGTGGGTCTGGGGACTACATGAGGTAGCCAGATCAAGACTTTACACCGTTCCTTGGCCCTTCTGCTTCATCCCACTCCTAGAGCCGTAAGATACACACTGATTTCAGGTTTGTGGAGAAGAGACACCAGCAAGCTTTGCTCACCTCCCAGGGGCCGGTTATAGAGATTCTGAGTCTCACGTATCCAGAAGCAATAAAGAGTTTGCCGAGAAGGGGACTTGGGCTCATCAGAGATCCTGACGAGATTGTTCAAATATCCCAAGCCTTCGTCACCTCGTCACCAAAGGGTGACACCCAGAGTGCTTGTGCTTCCAGAGACCCCTCGGTATCTTCTGGGTGTGTTTCATGCATTCATACACCTCACCCTCCCATTCCATCGTTCCCTGTGGGATCCCCAGTATTAACAAACAACCCTTCATTCTAGACCTCTCCTTGTCACGTTATTTCCATCTTCTCACATTCAAGCAAGACAAGCAAACACTGCTTCCCTAGACACTCTCTTCAATGACACCATAGCTCCTCTATGGCATTTTCATATTTTCTCCTTGCCACCATCACCAGCAACCTCTGAGGTTTGCTCCTTTGAACTCAAGCCTTTGAGGTTCAACATATATACCTGGTCCACATCCTTGTCCCATTCATCTAATGATCTCCATACATTTTCCCTTCTTTTTCTTGCTTTTAAAATTTTCTTCTTTATTGTGAATTTAATCAACAAACAAACATTTCAATATAAAAAGAAGAACAAGAAAGAGGACCGCATAAGAAGTAATGAACTCTCATGCAGAGTCAGTTTTTAAAAATTACATATCATATGTCTATATTATCTATCTATCTATCTCTATCTATCTATCTCTCTCTCTCTCTATCTATCTATCTATCATCTATCTATCTGTCAGTCTATCTCTATCTATCTATCTATCTATCTATCTGTCTGTCTGTCTGTCTGTCTATCTAATCTGTCTATCTACCTCACCACCCAGCGCCCACCACTTTACTTAGCTGTTTGACACTGTGACCTCTTTGGTGTCTATCCACTGCTGTTCCCTGATCTGTGACCAGTACCAACTCCACTGTGTACATCTCAAACTGGTAATGAGTCTTTGGGCTCAGTTCCTTTTGAGCTATTTGTAGACAAGTTTCTAAAGATAGCAGAAAACTTCTGTGCTCTGAGCACTGTAAAAGAGGGTTTTGGTTACAAGGGATCCTGCTTTCACAGAATGATTCCTGGATTCCTGTGCCATAATGGTCCTGGGGGCAAGTTCAGCTATGGGCAGAAATTTGTTGATGGAAACTTCAGCCTGAAGCATACCGATTCTGGCATTTTATCCATGGGAAATGCTGTTGTTGTTCAGCCTTGTCTGACTCTTCCTGACCCCATTTGGTGCTTTCTTGGCAAAGATACTGGAGTGGTTTGCCATTTCCTTCTCTAACTCATTTTACAGATGAGGAAACTGAGGCAAATAGGGTGAAGTGACTTGCCCAGGTTCACATAGCTAGTCAGAGTCTGAAGCCATATTTGAAGTTAGGAAGATAAGTCTTCTGACTCCAGGCCCAGCACTCTAGCTACTTCACCCCGTGGCAGTCCCTGAAAATTCTGTCAATACAAATGGGCCGCAGTTTGCCATCTGTACTACCCATACTGATTGGTTGGATGGAAAACATGGAATTTTGTTTTGTTTTGTTTTTTTGGAGGGGGGAAGGTAGGGCAACTGGGGTTAAGTGACTTGCCCAAGGTCACATGGCTAATTTTGTGTTAAGTGTCTAAGGTGGGATTTGAACTCAGGTCCTCCTGACTCTAGGGCCGGTGCTCTATTCACTGTGCCACCTAGCCGCCCCAGAAAACATGGAGTTTTTGACCAGGTGAAAGAAGGTATGCACATTGTAGAAGCACCTAGTGCTTTAGATCCCAGAATGGCAAGACCAGCAAAAGGATCACCATTGCTGACTGCAGACAGCTCACCCAAGTTTTTTTGTATTTTTTGGTCAGCCACCAAACCATTCCTATTAAGTTAGAGCACCCCCCCCCACTCCAAACTGCTCTCATACCCTGTAATTCTTGTGTTCTCAGTTGCTACAATTCCCTTTAAATTTTTGTTCTTTTTCTTCCACAAGTCTGGGTATAGAGTTAAATTTATGACTATAAAATAAAAACTAAATGACTATATGTATTTTTGGTTTAATAAGATAATAAAATCGTACTGTTTCCTCACTACTTTTTGTCTTCTGTACATTTAAAAATGTCTTACTGATGTTCTTTTTTTGGTGTATCTATTACTATCCACTAACCCACTCTGCTCCCCCCACAATGGAAATCTTCCCTTGTAACATATATGTGCGGTCCAGAAAGAGAAATCAGTATATTGTCTATGTCTGAAATGCGTTCAGTATCTATCCCACAGCCTTTTCCTCTACCTAACCCCTGACGAAGACTCCTCTGGGACTTCACTATCTCTTGTATGACCCCTTGACCACGATGGACTTCCATTATGGCTTCTTCAATCCCCATTTCCTACTTCACTCCATGTTAGGCACACGTCTTGGTTCTCACCATCACCCATAACTGTGTTGCCTCCATGGTCTTGAACTTGGAAATTCCTCTCTCTGATCATAACCTCTTATCCTTCCATCGCTTCCTCTCTTCAGTCCCTCAACTGTTTTTTGACTTGTGAACATCTGATGTTTCTTATTGAAAAAGGAGTGTTGTTTTTTTTTAGCTCCACTATCTTCCTTTGAGCAGGGCCATCTCCACTGATCCCAATCTATATCTTGTCACTAGACCCAGATGGCTCGGGACAAGGAAGTGAGACTGGTGACTGCACTGCCCTTCCTCACATAAATCCAATTCATTTCCTGATCCTCTTCCAGAACAAAGGACAAACAACCACCACAACCTGACCCTCCCAGATTCCCAGGCCATCCCCCACCATCTTCCTTATGATGTATGCTTAAAGCTATACAAATACGAACTGATACTATTTTAGCATTTTGACCCTATGTTTGATCATTTCAACTATTCATTATCCTCTCTCCTTAAATCACTGGCCCCTTTGCCTTGCCAAACTCCAACCCTGGCATGCCCTACTATAGACCTTCTCTGCTCCTACTTGGATGCTGCTGAACACTGATGAAGAAAATGCCTGGCCATGCGGACAGAATCCTTTACAAACCTATGTTATCTGACCTCAGCAGGGCCTTTGCTGCTGTGGGACAAGGTGTTCGCTCTTCCCCACTGACTCTGTCACACTTCTTACAGATTCTATTACAGATACTCTTTCTCAAGTCACCTATACCACCCCCCTCCTGTCCCTCTCAGCACAGGCTTATTGTCCCCTACTTCACTGAGAAAAGAGAGGTCATTCGATATGAGCTCCCTCTTACTCCTTCGTCTAAATTCCTTTGCTGCCACACTCACTCTCTTCCTTTGCTCCAAGGTGGTTCTTCTCGCCAAAGCCAGCTCCTCTCTTTGTGCCTTTGATTCTCCTCCCTTCCACCTTCTTTGGCAGCTTTGCCCTTTTTCCCTTCCTGGTCTCCCCTTCCTTCTCCTTTCTTGTTTCTTTATCTAGTGGTCCTTTCCCTATAGCCTATAAATATATCTAGGTTTCCCCATTCTTTTATTTTTTTTGGGGGGGGAGGGCAATTGAGGTTCCCTCCTGACTCCAGGGCTGGGGCTCTATTAACTGCACCACCTAGCCACCCCTACATGGGAACAATTTTCATCCTGATGAAGACATGACTCCCAAATCTCTCTCTATGCAGCCTATCCCGTCACTCTCCTGAGATCCCGTCTTGCCTGCTCACTGGATACATTCCCCTTGATGGTCCACTGACATTTCAGATTCAATATTCCCAAAACAGCGCTTGTCCTCTTTCGCTTGAGTCTATCCCGCCTCCAGACATGTCCTTCTGTTGTAGGCACCATCACTCTTCTACCATTTATAATCTTAGAATGATCTTTGACTCTCACCTCTCCCCCTCCCATCAGTTGTTAAGTCTTATTTCTACCACACATCTCCATCTGTCTCCTCTTCTCCATTCACACGACCATTACCTCAGTATAAGAGCGTCCACACTAGCCGCAGTCACTCTTTCCTTCTTCTCTGGGTTTTCCTACTTCTTAGGCCTCAACTTCACTTTTCACTCTGCCCCTACTGGGCATCCTTCTTCCTCTCCCTCGGTTTCTTTTTATGCTTCATCTTCCTCCGTTTGAAAGTAAACTCCTTGAGGGCAGGGACTATCCTTTTGCATCTATTTGTATCCCTGTGCCTAGCAAGCAGTAAGTGCTCAATAAATGCTTCTTTTAAAAACTTTTTTGCATCAATATTCATTAAGAATATTCGTCTATAGCACAGTGAATAGAGCACCTATAGTTTTCTTTCTCTGTTTTGACTGTCTCTGGTTTAGATATCAATGGCATATTTGTGTTGTGGAAAGAATTTGATAGGGTCTCTTCTTATTTTTTCAAACAGTTTATGTAGTATTAGAATTTTAATATATGCTTTTTGACTTGAATTGACTTTTGTTCAAGGCCTTCATCACTTCTCACCTGGACTAGTACAATATCCTCAATTCATTTCCCAGTTTCCACTCTCCCTCTTCTCTAATTTTTCCTAAAACACAGATCAGATGATATCATTTCCCTGCTAAAAATCTCCAGTGGCCTCTTTCTGTATTACCTCTAGGATAAAACACAAACTTCTTGGAACTGGCATTAAAACCCTCCCTTATTCTGCCTCCCACCAACCTTTCCAGCCTGTTCATACTACTTTCCTTCACCCATTGTATATTCTTTTTTTTTTTTTAATTTTAAAAAAAAAAAATTTTTTTTGCCTTTTGGAGGGCAATTGGGATTAAGTGACTTGCTCAAGGTCACATAGCTAGTTTTTGTGTTAAGTGCCTGAGGCCAGATTTGAACTCAGGTCCTCCTGACTCCAGGGCTGGTGCTCTATTCACTATACCACCTAGCCACCCCCATACACTGTATATTCTTTTTTCAGTTGTATCCAACTCTTTGTGACCCCATTTGGGGTTTTCTTGGCAGAGGTAATGGAGTGGTTTGCCATTTTCTTCTCCAGCTCATTTCACAGATGAGGAAACTGAAACAAACAGGGTTAAGTGACCTACCCAGGGTCACACAACTACTAAGAGTCTGAGGCTGGATTTGAAATCAGGAAGATGAGCCTGACTTCAAGGCCTGGCGTTCTATCCATTTCACCACCGAGTTAGCTGCCCTTGAAGAAACTTTAGAAATTATCTAATCCACTCCCACATTTTACAGAGAATGAAACCCAGAGAGGTTAAGTGATTTGCCTTAGGTCACCCCCCAGGGATTCATTCATTCAAAAAACATTTATTAGCAATTTTTGTCCATTCATTCAAAAAATATTTATCATCAACTTTTGCTGGCAGGCCTTGTGCTAGGGTCTGGAGGGGAACAGTTTAATTAAACAAGCAGAAGCCTTACTCTCTTAGAACCTTTGCTCTCTAGTGCAGGGCTAAAGCACAAATAGCTATAATTTATGTGATATATGCCTTAGGCATTCAGATTAACTTGGCTAATTGGAAATATGATCAATTGAGGCTTCATTTATTTATTTATTTTTGGTTTTCTTTAAAGTAACACAATCTTTCCCCTGCCCAAAGTCTCTGAGAATGCATGGTTGACAGATAGCCATGGAACTTACAAAAATGAGCCTTATCTCTTTTATTTACTGCTTCCTTCTTCCAGTAGCAAATGAATCATTTAGCACACAAGCACAGATTCACTTCCCATCACAAACCAGCACTGGCCTGGGAGGGAGTATTAGCCAGCTCTAAGTGTGACCCTTTAGGTAAGGCATTTCACTCCCGCTGGACTTCAGTTTCCCTTGCTATGATATGAAGGAATCGGACAAAGGTGATCTCCAAGGCCTCTTTCAACTCTAATTCTGTGTTGTAACTCATATTAAAAAACCTGACCTGTGGACCAACAGACAAGCCTATCTCTAAATGACAGATGGACCTGGGCAAGGGCTTGTCAGAGTCAACAGGGCTGAGCTGTCAAACCCTGCCTCTGACAAGCGCCTCTGAAAGGCTTCCGGATTTTGTTGATTCTAGGGGGATCAAATACTTGATGTTCCTGTTCCTATCAGTCCTCTTCTAAAACATCCTTAATGCCCCAGGGGACTTGAGATAGCTCTCCTCAAAGGACTGCTCCCCATCACCAGGCCACAGTTCTTAATGACTCATTCTAGTCTCAATTTTACATAGCATTTATATGTATGGTTATATGTAAAAATGTGAAAAAGAAATAGAAATCCATATCAATTTACATTTATATACATATATATACCTCTATCAATGCTAATATAGAGGTGTATTCTACCTACACATATATTTAACACATGTAAATATCATTATGTTTATAAATGCTCATGCATAATACATGCATGTGATTTTATTAATATATACACATGTATGGAAATTCTCATATATCACACACAGTACACACATATAATATATACATATATAATATGTAAACCTAGACAAACATTTCTATAAACGTTCACAAGCAACATACATTTTATACATTTATGTAATTAACACTCATAATATACATATTTAGAAATACCAAGACACGTGTCCATATACATGTGTATGCAAATATCAACATGTACATATAGGTATATTTATAAATTCTCATACCGTTATAACACACATATATATATATATATAATACACATATTTAAGATATGTAGCCAGGTGTGCAATCTATAAATGGTCACAAACAATATATGTATACTATAATATATACACATATAAATATACATATATTTATAAATGCTCACACGATATGTATATTATACATCACATGTCTACACATATATTTAATATATACACATTGATTTATACATCTATAAATGCTCAAATACAATATATGTCTATTACGCACACATATATACACATATTTAATAAATAAAATCTAAAATCTACATATATTTACCTGCATCTACTTATTTCTTCAACTGTCTATTTATTTGTTTGCTTGTTTATTTTGGGGTTGCATCTACGCTTTCCTGGTTTTAAGGAACTCCCTAAGAGAAAAATCTCTCTACAAACATAGGACTGCACTTTTTCCTTCACCTTCTTGCCTTTGATGGCTGCCTGGGGCCACTGAGAGCTTAAATGACTTGCCAGGGTCATGCAGTCAGAATGTGTCAGATAAAGTCTTTTTACTCTGAGACCGGCAGTTCTGTTTTGCACATTCATTTAAAAATACACACACATATATTGAATATGCGAAATGTCCCAAAAGTCCGCTAATAACTTAAGACTGCACTAAGACTTTGGGGACATTCTATATAAGGTGTAGAGTATATTTTATATCAAATATGCTCAAATCTAGAATATTAAAAATGCTATATAAGGAAACCATATAAATATAGTTTGTTAGAGTATCCTAGAATAAATATATGCATAGCTAATGTAAAAAACCAATCTATTTTGTGTGTTAGGCATAAATGTACATAAACACACACCTATATATGTATACATATATGTGTGTGTGTGTGTGTGTGTGTGTGTATATTTATGCATTCTAGCTTGGTACAAACTGGCTATGTGACCCTAGGCAAGTCAATTAACCTCTTGGTGCCCCCAGACAATTCTCTGTATTATAAAGTCAGTGTGAAACTTTGGTAAAGGGAATTTCTTCATCTGGGATTTCCCTGTCCACTGAAATCACAAGTCAAGTCCTGCCCCATTTATTTACATATGTATTTTATGTTGAAGACATACTCTAGGATGTCTATGTTAAACATATGCCTATATATTGAGAGTGTTATGTGAGACTGAATAGGGGCCCGCCAGAATAGTCTGGAAAGATGTTCTGGGAGAGAATCATTCAAGGTCTGGGACTTAATTACTTTGATTATTCTAGACAGATCAGAAACACTGATATTTGTGTTACTATCAAATATTGGTGTTTTATAAACAGATAACTTCATTTCAGTAAGTATTGTTGAACAGTGCTCCTTATTGTCAGGTGCTTTCTGGGCTAAAAAGTGCCATGTAAGTAGCAATTATTGTTATTATCATTATTAACAATATAAAAGAAGTACCTGATCTCAAAGTACTTACCATCTAATTAAATAAATAAGACTTCAGGAGGCAGCTAGGTGGCACAGTGGATAGAGTACACGGCCCTGAGGAGCTGAGTTCAGATTTGTCCTCAGACATTTGACACACTTACTAGCTGTGTGACCTTGGGCAAGTCACTTAACCCGAACTGCCCTGCCTTCCCCCCTCCAAAAAGACAACAAAATAAAGAAACAAACAAAAAAGTAGATAGGAAAATTAGTTAGAGAAAATGTAAATAACATGACCGAGGTCATACAACGGCAGTGACAAGGCCAAGACTAGATGCCAGATCTCCTTAATCCTTCAGAATAGGTGCTTTGCTCTCCCCACCTCCCTAGAAAGGCCCTGAAGTTTCCTCCTTTGTGACTTGAGTTGCAGATTTCCTTTCTCCCCCTGGCTCTTGACTCTTTCTCTACATATGGAAATCCTTCAAAATCTAATTGCTTCATGAAGTCTTTTCTGCTACCTTCTTCCTTTTCCCTAAAATTTATCAGACCACTCCTATCCTCCCCACTCCACCCAACATGCAGTAGATTATATTCTATCCACTGGACTGTGAATTCCTTAAAAACAGGGACTACAGTAAACGTTAAGCACTAATGGAAGACAAAGCACCGTGCTAGGCGCTGGAGGAGACACAAAAGTTTAACTAAGATTCTATTGTCAGGAAGTTTGCAGTCTAAAAAGGGGCAAATCCACAGGTAACTATAATATACATAATAAATGCATTAAGGATGTGTAAAAAAAGGAGTTAAATGAATCTGAGGGAAAAGTTCTTTACCCAGGAGACATCATGGGAGACTTCCTGGTGGAAGTGATGTCTGAGTTGGGCTCTAAAGGATGGGCAAGAATTTAACAGGGGAAAAGGGAAGAGAGGATATTCAGGAAGAAGGGACAGGGAGAAAAAAGGCATTGGAGCAGAAGAGGATTGTCCGAGTTTGGAAGGGAATGCCCCATTCTGGAATTCCACTTCTGGAATAATGAGTATATGGAGGGTACAGCAGAAGTCTGGAATGTTGTGTAGCACTAGACCATGGAAGGTCTTGAATGCTAGGCAAAGAAGTTTGAACTTTAGAGGGAGTCACTGAAGACTTTTGAGTGGAGGAGTGACCTTCCTTCCTTAAGTCACAATTTCTGACTTTAAGTAACTTACAGCTACAAATGGTTAAATGCCCAAGTGGGAGATGAAACTACTGCTATTGATAGCTAGCATTTACATGGCATGTGAAGGTTTGCAAAGCATTTTACATGTCATTTCCTTTGATGGTCACACTAACTTTGTGAGGTAGAGACTATTGCGATCTCCATTTTATAGATGAGGAAGCCGAGTCTGAGGGAGGTTACTTGACTTTGCCCAGGGAGAGATCCAGACAGTAAGGGTAGGCAGAGTTCAGAGAAAGGTGGGAGCCTTGTGGGCTGGGTGCTAAGGGGAGGCTTCGTGGGGAAGGTGGGATTTGAATTGGTCCCTAAAGGAGGGGTAGGATCGACTTAGGCAAGAGAGGCACGGAGGGCATGACAGGAAAGGGGATTGCATGAATATGGAAAGATATCTGAGGCTGGAATAGACACAGAGTGGGCAGAGTAATAAGGAACCTTTCCTGAATGGATTTCAGGCTTCCCTTGGGGGTTGGGTCTGGTAAGGGAGAGTTCAGGTTGGATAGTCAGGGTGATCCAGGGGTGTATTGGAGCTGGATCTTACCAGCTCTTAGGCTGATTATCAAATTTTCAGTGTGAGCATTTACACCTTGGAAGTCAGCAAATGATCTATATCCATATCTATCTATATCTATGTATCAGGGATTAATTTAGTGTTTTGTTGATTGTCTAGACTTAAGAAAATGATAGAGAAAATGTTAATGATGCAGATTAAACTTAAAAGTATGTCCAGTGTACATCTCCCCTCCCCCAAACCCCCTTCCTCCCAAGTAGTTGTTAAACATTTATCAAAATACCCCTAGTGGAGTTTGGTGGTGGAAGCACTTGACCAGCAAATGCTAGCTAGGAGTCTGTCTGTCTCTATTTCTATAGACACCTATTGACATCTATAGACAAATACATATATAGTTGTAGATAGAGATATTTGTCTTTCTATAGATATAGAGATATCTATCGACAACTATATATGTATTTGCCTATAGACACCTATCAACATCTATAGTTAAGATATATACATCTATAGACATGTACATAGATAAATGTATAGTGTAAAGAGAGACATTTTTCTCTCTATAGAAAGAGATATCTCTATTTCTATAGCTATCTACAGGCAGATATAGATATTCATTCCTATAGATATATAGAGATCTAGAAATAGATATGATTCAACATAGATATCTATAGATCGATATATGTCTATAGACATTAGATATAGTTATAGATAAATAAAAATGGATCTTTATAAAACATACAGAGATTTCTATTTCTATATGTCTATTAACAAATTATATTTCTATAGACACCAATAGACAGATATAGATATCTATATTTACAGATATATATATCTATAAATAGGTATAGTTAGATATATGGATATGTCTATAGGTAGATACAGTTATAGATATTTCTGTCTATAGACAGAGATAAATCTCTCTTTTCCATATCTATCTTTATCTCTGTCATCCCTTGGGAACTATTGTAGATTTCCTAAAGCAAGGCAGTGACAAGATAAATGTGGTACTTTTTTTAAAATCCAATTTTATTTCTTTTTTTCACTTCTAAATTCTCTCCCTTCTCTCCTTCCTCTGTTCCACTCATTGAGAAGACAAGAAAAATAGAACCCATTACAAATATGTAGAGACATGCAAATCAAACTTCTGCATTAGCCATGCCCAGAAGTACTTTAAGAAGATGAATGTGGCAGGATTATTTAGAGATAGAAGAGATCAGTCAGGAAGCCCAGGAAAATCACTGCATATGGAGCCAGAGACACCAGAGAGCTGACCTGGGCAGGTCGTGCTGCCGACATGTTCACGTTTGGTGACCCTGACCTGACAAGTCCCACGACCTCTCAGTGTTCTCTAGACACCTTTGTACCGGTTTCAGAGAAGGAACCTACCTGCACTGGTGGAGGGAATTTCCTCCCCCAGAAGCAACCGATATCTGAAATCCCAACTCTGAAGAGTCAGAGAGTAGGTTTGTATCCTTAGCCTCCAGGCTTTCCTCTTTCCTGGCCAGGGGTAAGTCACTTTTCTCCTCAGGGTCTTGGCTTCCTTCTCTGTACAAATGGAATGATTACAGTAAGGCCTCTTTCCAGCTCGGACATTCTGTGATTCTGTGATCAAATGGGCCTGTTGCTTGGATGAGGTCAGCCTGAACCTTTGGGTTGGTTCCTCGAACACCTACGTATCCTGGATAGAAAGACTTGTTTCAACATATAACACACGCTTAGCAAAGCCACTTACAAAGACTGTACCTCTCAAACACTAAGCAAAAAGAGGAAACTCCATAGGATTTCTAGGAGGCAGAAATGGTCCTGTTTCCTCCTATAAGGGTCATCCTGCATACCTGTAGCACTTGGACTTTTGACCTGCCATCTAGTGGCCATGGCCCATGGATGATATGTACCATATTGTATTTTTCCATTTCCTTCCTGCACTCACAATTGGCCTATCCCAAACTAGTATTTAAGAAGGAAGCAAATGCAGCCTGTTTTCCCTTCAACCACTTACTTGGGTAACTGGGACCCAGATCAGACCACCAGATTGGTCTAAAAAAGTGCAGATAATCTGATGATTAAGGCAGCTAATACTCCTCAGGTGTGTGTACACTCCCCTGGTCCTATTTGAGCAGGTGGAGAAATAATTTGCTTCTTCCAAACAGGGAAGTCAGGAGGCCCCAGTTCTCTTGCTGACTCTTCCCGTGACACGATGCATGACTCTGTTTAAATCATTTTGCCTCCCAGGGGTCTCAGCTTTCTCATCATCCCCTGAATCTCCTGAGCTCATGAGCTTGGTATGAAACTAAATTAGATAATAAGTATGTATTCTTTGGAGATGAGGATTATTTATTATTAGGCTTTGAATATTTGGGGATAGGATAGGGTCATATTTGGTTATCTGATGACTTACATTTAAATCCTAGGATGACTGAAGAGGAAACTGAGGCCCATGGTGGTAAAATGGCTTGCCAGAGGTCACACAATTGATTAGAAGAATTAGAAGCAGAGGCAAATCAGCAGCATGGTAATTAGAGCACTGTCAGGATATTTATGATTTATGTATTTATTCATTTTTCATATTTATTCATTATTGATATAGTAGGTTTATTCATTATTCATATGATAAATGTATTCATTCATTTATGAGTCAGGAGATCTAGATTCCAATTCAGCCTCTGACGCTTATTAGATGGGTTTCATTGTATTATTACTATTAATTCATTAAAATGACTTCATTTTAATTCTCTGTGGATGATAACACACTCCATACCTCTCTGTAGGTTTGCTTTTGGGAAGGTCCAAGGGATAAAGAAATGTGAGTGATTATTACAGAATATTCTTGAATGTTTAATATACAGTCATGTCACTTACTTAGAAATCAGGGGCAGGGGATAGAAAACACAGTTTGGGGTCAGAAGATGGGTTCCAATCTTGGCTCTTCCATTTACTCAGTTTGTGACTTTAGGAAAGTCACTTGATTTTTCATTTCTTCAATATCTTCTGTAAAAGACGAGGGTGGACCAGATGACCTCTAAGGTCCTTCCCCATCTCCAGGTCTATGATCTGCATAGTGCTATTGCTTAATTGGAGCTGATGTCTGGGCTGGATCTCCAGCAATGCACTGAATGATGTTTAAAGTTTTTATCTGGACATGCCTAGGTGCCCGCTGTGGCAATAGGGACAGCTGGGGAAAAATGCTTTAATTCTATGCTTAATTAGAATAGAGTTCAAGAGCACATAGAGTTTGGAAGATGCCTGGGCTCTTGCAGAGGCAATTAAAACATTCCTTTCATTAAGTTGCTGAGACACAGACAAGCCCAATTTGTTTTGTACAGGACAGGGCCATGTAAACTTTTTATAGACACACAAGCCTGTCACAGCAGGGTAATTACAGAGCCATTAAGGCTCACTGAGGAGTTAAACCTGCTTACCTTTTCCTGGAATTCTTTGGGGTTCATTTGTTCCTTGTTATCTTGGAGAGGCCCAACACACCTTTCTGCCTAGAGGGATGCTCATTCCAGCTGAGTCTTCTGGACCCTCTTAATTGCTCTAAAGCTTTTAGTGAAGACTTTACCCAATTGGAGGACCAGATGTTATTTCCACTGAGGATGGAGATCAGAGCCAGGATTCCCTCACTCACAGACATCAACTTTAGCTCCTTTGGGAAATTGTATCAGCAGGGGTCTTGGTTAGGACTGGAAGAAGAACCTCTTGGCCATGTGCTTTAGGATCTATACCTAGGGACAGGGGATCCAAGAGTGCCTCAGAAAACTATTAAGAGGGGGAAAGATCACCACTGGTTCTATTCCACACTCTTTGCTTTATAGAGTCATAAGCTTGTAAACTGTTAGAGCTGGAAGGGGCCTTAGAGGTCATAACAGCCAACTCTCTCATTTTGTTGTTATTGGTCAGTCCTTACAATCATGTATGACTCTTCCTGATCCCATTTGGGGGTTTCTTGGCAAAGACACTGGATTGGGTTCACCATTTCCTTCTCCTTTTGATTTTATAGATGAGGAAATGGAGGCAAACAGGATTAAGTGACTTGTGCAGTCATGTAACTAGGAAGTGTCTCAGGCTAGATTTGAACTCAGGAAGATGAATCTTCCTGCCTCCAGGCCTGGTGCTCTATCCACCTAGCTTCCTCCCTTTCATTTTACAGATGAGTAAAACTGAGGCCCAGAGACAAGAAGTGATTGGCCCAAAGTCACACAAGTTAGTGGCAGAACTGGGACTCATACTCAGGTCTCATCATTCCAAGAGTCTAATGTTTTTTTCCCTTCTTCATATAGCCTCAATGGCCCTATCCTATCCTTCACACACACACACACACACACACACACACACACACACACACACACACAGAGTTATCCTTTCTCTATTGCAGAAATTAGGGGAGTGGCATTCCCTTAATCTAGAAAATCCCCGTAAAATTTTTGGGCTCTCCCTTTGTACCAGAGAAGAGATCTCATGGTATTAAAAGATAAAACATATTGATATTATACAATACCATATCATATATTTTACTATAGTATAGTGTATGTATTATATAATACTATATCGTATATTTTACTATAGTATAAGTATATGTATTATATAATACTATATCATATTTTACTATAGTATAGTATAATACTATAACATATTTTATGCATTTCTTCTAAACTTTTTCTATGTTCTTTGCTGGCCTTTACGTATAGTCTCTGTCTTCTGCAAAACTCCTTCAAAATTCCTATTTAAGGGGCGGCCAGGTAGCACAGCGAGTAAGAGCACCGGCTCCAGTGTTGGGACGACCTGGAGATCGAATCCCGGGCTCGGACACAGCACCACACCCAGAAATAACTGGCCTTGTAACCTTGAGCAAGTTACTTAACCCCGATTGCTTAATAAAATTAAAAAAAAAATTTCCTATTTAATTTCTTATGCCCACCCAACATATAGCAAAACTACAACGGAGAAAGTCACTATGTGGAAGGAATAATTATATATATATATGTAATCTACATAATTATATATATCTATAGGTATATGCGTATATACACGGAGAGTCAAATTCTTGATTTTCTATATCAAATTATCTGTTTTTATATATCTACTTGATACATATAGTCAGACTCTTGTTTGTCTACATATAAATCATATGGTTTTGTGACAGCTACACCTATATCTGCATATATAAGTATACATAAGCAGATATTAGTGCATACAATAGTAGTTTAGTTATATATGTATATATGTGTATGTATATATGGTATACACACATATAGATATATACTATACACACACAGACACATACATACATACTCCCTTTTAGCTCTAAATGTATGATCTTGTTATCCTAAGGAAGCACTATCTCCTGACGTTATCGGTCCTCTTTGAGAATGAAAGACAAACAACCATCCTTACAATATTGCTGTTACTGTGTACACTCTTCTCCTGGTTCTGATCACTTCACTTTGCATTAGCTCATATAAGTCTTCTCAGTTCTCCCTCTCCCTTTGTTTTTTCCCTTCAAAAATTTTTTTCCCTCAATTACATGTAAACAAAAAATTTAAGCATTCTTTAAAAAAATGTTTTTTCATTCTCCCCCCTCCCCTGCTCCCTGAGTAGGTAAGCAATTTGATATAGATTATACATGTGTAGTTGTGTAAAACATGAGGTAGGATTTAAAACCAGGGCTTCCTACCTCAAAGGTCAAGTCCTTATCTACTAGCTTGGCTATGAAGCCTCTTAGTACAGAGGACTTGGAAGGATTGATTTTTGTGGAAGGAACCATCTGTTTTTTGCTAGAGAAGAAAAATGAGCCCACAGGCATGTTCAGTCCGTTCAGACTCCTTTTTGCCCTGTTTTTGAGATCCTGAGAGCACAACAGAACTAAAAGCAAAACCAAATCCATGCCAGCGCAGAAGCACATGGGCACTGCACCTCTTTGTCCAAAGGCACTGAGAAAAGGGTGCCTGACTGATGGGGATTTTCCCTTCCCTGCTTTTCCTGTGCTTTTCTGAGCACAGATCAGAGACCAGAAACCTGAGTAGATTTTTCAGGTACAAGAGCTAGCAGCAGTTGGGGAATGATGGAATAGGGTGGAAAAGTGTGAAGAAGTGCCATGTGTTCTCCAATACACCCTGGAGAGGGGTCCAGGGATGATGTCATCCCCCAGTCAGAGAAGGGGGATTTCCTAGCACATTCCAATGCACCAGAATGTTGGTATATTGACTTCCTGACAATACCAAGTTCAGATCCCTTGTGAGGGGAGTCCAAACAATGGTGTGTTGCTGAATTAGAAAGATTTCATGACCCTGGTGGAAGTGGAAATGACTCATTGGAGAGGACTATTATGTTGTTTAGTTAGGGGCCACTGTGAGTACTTTATGTGTTTCTGTATTTGTTTATGGGCTCCTGTAAGCTCCTTTATGTCAGCTATATTTTCTGTAGGGGATGGGTAGGGAATAAAGACTGTCCTGTACCCAACATGCATTTGTTAACTTGAGCATTTATATAGAGTCTAAGGACTCTGTTACCCCTATCTGTGGAAACCTAGACCTAAGGAATCTATATCTGGAGATTTTCCTATAGTAAATTCTGATACTGAACCCAGTGTGTGGGAGCCCAGTTAGGGTTCCCAGGCCTTGGGTCATATCCATTCATTTTTATAAAAATCCACATATTTATTGTGCTTCTATTAAGTGTAAGTCCCTGTGTCAGTTGTTGTGGGGTCATAGATGACTAAACTATAGTCTGATTGATTGAACACTGATCAAATAATTATAGTAATAATAATAGCTAATATTTACATAGCACTTACTACAAGTCAGGTAATATACTAAATGATTTATACTACCCAGATGGGGACATGGGGCAAGAAAGGGAGCTGCCTAACCTTTCAACTCAAACCATTCAGGGGACTACCTGCTTATATAGTTGGCTACAACATGGCTGATTTTTCTCTATTGGTCCAAATGTGCTCCCTTCTCCTTGACCTTCCTCTCTCTGTTAATGGCATCACTGTCCTTTCCAATCACTCAGAACCTGAAAGTAATTTTTGACTCTTCTTTCTCCTTCAACCCCTTTGTTCAACTAGGCCCTAGATCCTGCTGAGTTAATCTTAACAATATCTCTCACGTTCCCACTCTATTCACATTATCACCATCTGAGCTCAGACACTGAATCACTTCTTCTCTGGACTATTAAAATCCATTTCTTCACAATACTTTCTGAGCTTACTTTTTTAAGAACCCTAAAGACAATTGCAGCCCACATCATAACTACTTACATTTTTTTTTATTCTGAACTTAAACATGAAAGAAGAGTATTTCCATATTCACAGGAGAACATAAAAAGAGAACTGCATACAAAAACTGGAAATCTTAATTTCATACTACTTGCTTTTTTTCCTTTAAAAAATTTAATATTTTTTAATTTTTAAATTAAAATTAATTTAATTAATTTTAGCAGGCAGCTAGGTGGCACAGTGAATAGAACACTGGCCCTGGAGTCAGAAGGACCTGAGTTCAAATCCTGCCTCAGACACTTAACACTTACTAGCCATGTGACCTTGGGCAAGTCACTTAACCCCAATTGCCCTGCCTTCCCCCTCCAAAAATAGCCAAAAAAAAAAAAACCCCAAGTAAAAAAAATTTAACATTTTATTTCCCCTTCCAATGTAGAAACAATTTTAGCATTCTTTTTTTTCCCCCCAAATTTTGGGTTTCAAATTTTCTCCTCCTCTTCCTTACCTCCCCTCCTCATTGAAAAGGCAAGAAATTTGATACACATGTTGATTTTTTTCCAAGAAAAAGTATATAACAAATTCCATACATTACTTTCAGAACTGTCCTATTTATCTGTGCTCCCTTCTGAACTTCCTTCTTTTCTCTTCTGTGCATATATTATAATCTTTGACATTGGTTGGTGTCTTACAGTTTATAAAGTGCCTTCTCATCTGTTACCTTACTTAATATTACCAAGAAGCTTCTGAGGCAGTCAGGGCAGGGATTGTTATCCCCATTTTTTATATGTTAATTTTGTAGACAGGTTAAATGACTTGCTCAGTTAAGTGACAGAAGCTTGAATTCATCATCTTGTCTTAAGCAATTTACCAAATATAATTTTAATTATCTATTGGTAATCTTAGGGTTCAGATTAAAAGACCATCCAAATTCAAAACTTTCATTTTAAAGAAAATTAACTTTTCAGTTAACAAAATTTTGTTTTCTCTCCCTCCTCACTGAGGGAGAAAAAAAAAAGAGAAACAAAGATTCTTGTAATAAATACATGTAGGCAAACAGAGTAAATTTCTGAAAAGATTATGTCCAAAAAATATGTCTCAGACTATACATAAAGTCTATTACTTCTCTATCAAGAGGCGGATATTATGCTTCATCATCAGTGTGCTGGAATCATTGTGTTGATCTCAAGTTCTTTTTCTTTGCTTTTTGGAGGGGGGAAGGTAGGGCAATTTGGGTTAAGTGACTTGCCCAAGGTTACAACGCTAGTTTTTGTGTTAAGTGTCTGAGGTCGGATTTGAACTCAGGTCCTCCTGACTCCAGGGCCGGTGCTCTATTTACTGCATCACCTAGCTGCCCCGATCTTAAATTCTAAAGTTCTTGGAAGCAGAGTAAAGGGTTCTTAAGTCTTTCAAAATTGTCAACCCCTTTATTTTACAAATGGGAAAACTGAGGCTCAGAAAGTCAAAGGAATTTTCCTAAAGTGTTACATGTAACAACTAGTAGATCCAGGATTTTAATCCAGGTCTGATGACTACAAGTGCAGTGTATTCTCCAAAATGCCATGCTAATTTTCCATTTTAGATTATCTGTGAACCTTGTGATTTTTCATTAGTGCAAAGAAGTGAGAGTTAGCTGATAAAAATGAGTGAGGCAATATGGTATAAAAACAGTAATAGTCTGCATAAAATACTACATTTTACCAATCTTGTTCCACACATTATCTCCATGGATTTTTATAACAACTCTGTGAGGCAGGTGCCATAATTATCCTTATTTTATAGATAAGAAAACTGAGGCTCAGAGGAGATAATGATTTGACCTTGGTCGCATAGCCAGGAAGTGCCAGAAGCAGAGTCTGAAATTAGATCTTGCTTGACTACACCTCCAAGTTCTTTCCACTACACAATGGAAAAAGTCTTGGATATGGGGGATCACTCAGAAGATGTGAGTTCAAATTTCACCTCTGCTACTTGCTTCCTGCATGGTCTTGGGTAATCTTTACCTTCAAACTGTCCCCTCTTCTGAACTCCCCTATTACTTTTGCAAATACTACCCATTTCCCAGACATGTAACCTCCATTCCTTTCTCATCCCACACATCCATTGAATCTGTTGCCAAATCTTGTCATTTCTACCTTTATAACATCTTTCTACTCACAGTCACCACCTTAGGTCCTCAGCTCCTTAGAGACTGTTACAATAACCTAACTGTTCTCCCTGCCTTAACTCTCTCCTAACTCTAATCTATCTTTTATTCTACTTCCAAGGTGATTTTCCTAAAGCGTGGGTCTGACCATGTCTTTCCCATGCTTAGTGAGTTGCAGTGGCTCCCTATTACCTTCAGGATCAAATATCCTTTGTTTGGCATTTAAAGCTCTTTATAACCTGTCCCCTTCCTATCTTTCCCTTTCCTATGTTTATTCCTCTCCACACACTGTATAGTCCAGTGACACTAGCCTATTTACTCTTCTTTGAATAGGAGGCTCCATCTACTGTCTCCATGCCTTTGCCCTGGCTGTTCCCCATGCCTGGAATGCCCTCCCTCCTTATCTTGGAAGGGTGGCATTGCAATCCTTGGCTTCTTTTAAGACAGCTCAAATTCCACTTTCTAATGAGGTCTTTCCCAATGCCCTCAGATGCTAGTCTTTTTTTTTTTTTAAGGTTAGCTTCCCTCTACTCTGCATATAACTTGTATATACCTAGTTATTTATATTAGATTAAATTTACATTAGATTATAAACTCTTTAAGGGGAGGGCCTTTTTTTTAAAACCTTGCTTTGTATCTCCAGGGATATACATAGTACCTGGCATATAGTAAATGCTTCATAGATACTTGCTGACAAACAGAGTGACTTTTTGGATTTCAGTTTCCTCACTTGTAAAATATGAGACTCATATCAAGTGATTTCTGAAGTCCCTTTCAGCTCTAAATAAAAAAATATGTGTTTTAAATATATGATATTTTCCCTTCATTAAAGTTTTCTCCTGTTGCCTCATGGTGGCCTGTAGGTGACCCTGAGTGGGTTCTTGAAGACCATGCCAAGATGGTGCAAGTTCTGGAAGGCCAGATCTGCTGTCATCTGCCAGCTGGAAAGGCCTTGAGCTCAGGCTTGGTGATAGACTGTGTGTGTCATCTAAGGACCAGCTTGGTTAATAATACTAATATTAGCTCACATTTATATAGCACTTGAAAGTTTACAAACAACTTTCTTCACCACAGCTTGGTGAGGTAGGTAGCTAATTTCAGAGGGGCTCCTCACTTACTTAGGTGATGAATATTTTTGGCCCCAGCAACTTCTAAAAACCATCTATTAGGGTAAGGAAGGTTAGGTGTCTTTGTTGGGGGAGGGAATACCCACACTGATGAAATCACTTTGGAAGAAGTATGATTATATCTACCTTTCTATACCAAAGGATGGAGAACAAGCCCTGAAGATTTAAAAAAGCAAACAAACATTATAAAAGTTTCAACTAAAGTCTTATTATACCTTTTGTTAGAGGCTAAGTGGAAGAGTGGATAGAACACTGAATGTGGAAATCAGGAAGACCTGAATTCAAATCCTGCCTTAGTCCCATCAACTATGTGACCCTCAATGAGTCATTTAGCCTGTGTGACTCAGTTTCCTCATCCATAAAATGTGGAATTTCTAGTTCTAAATTATGTTCTCATTACTAGCCTTCCTAATTTTTGGGAGGCTCATCACCATGTTGGCACCAATGGAAATGGACTTTTTTGGCCATAGTAACTCTGGAAGACCATCTGGTAAGTTATATTGGGGTTTTGATCTCATCAGCAGAGGGGAAACCCTCATAGATGAAATGAAAGATTCCTGAAGTATTACTAATTCCCACTAATGTCTTCTTTTAATGTCCCATCAGAGGTAAACTGGGGCTCTCAAAGACTATGCCCTGGCCAGTCCGTCCTTCCAAACTAAGAGTCTTTGAGTATGGGCTAGGATCAGAGGACCAGCCTAGCCATATAAAAAATGACTCATTAAAAGAGTTTTTTTCTATCAGGCAGGGCTTTTCAAAGTAGCCACAGTGGCTTTTGAAGGCCATCTGTTAAGGAGGCAGCAAGGTACTGTGGAAAGAACACTGACTCTGGAGTCAGAGGGCCTGGGCTTAAATCCTACCTTGGATGCATATTACCTGAGTGACCTTGGGCAAGTTATTTAACCTATCTGGGGTCAATCATAGATTTAGAATTGGAAGGGACCCTCAGAGGCCATCTGGCTCAACCTTTTCAGTTAACAGATGAGGCTCAAGGTCATATACATGGTAAGAATTACAGATGCATAGGGAATCTTTCTAAGGCGGCATAGGAGGTGGTTAAGGGAGTAAGGAGGCGGAGTAGCAGGGCAGACAAGCAGCTATCTTGATTTAGGGTTCTGCAAAGCCTGGCCACTAGGTGGCAGTGGCCCAGCAACTGAAACCTCTAAGAATCTGCTTTCAGGCAAGGAGAAGTCTTTTCTCTCTCCCTGGAGTTAGGCTGGAATTGAGGATGGGAGGAGGGGGTGGACATCTTCCAGGGGAAGAAGAGCCCCAGGATATAACCACCACAACAATTACTACTACTTGCATTTACATAGATATCAAGAAAAATTGAGGAAGGTCCCCATAATATTGAGTAGATTCCCCCTCCCCTAATGGATGGGAGATCATGGAAGAGACGCCCACCTAGGGATGGGCTGCTCTCTGAACTTTTGGAGAGAATGTCCAGGTCAATGAGATCACAGGTCTCTCCATTTGAGAATTTGAGTGTTTTAGGTTTATAAAATGATTCCCTTGTGAAGAAGATAGTGAAGGTATCCGTAAGCCCCTTTTACAAATGAAGGAACTGAGGCTTAGGGAATTCTATGATTCACTCAGGGCCACACAGCCAGAAAGTGTGGGACCTGGGGTTTCAACGAGGTTTTCCAGACTTCAAATTCAGTTCTCATTCTTTTATGCTCAGGTCGGAACCCGAGAACCAAGGGTATGGTTATAGTCCAGGCTTAAATTATCCCTTTAGCTTCTCCTCCTGCCTCTGGATTCTCCCTGGCCCCTGGGAGAGTAGCTTTAGTCCATTCTGCAATCGTTGCTTGGTTACTGTTCAGGAAGTAGAAGGATTCCTGTTTCTCCTTTGATTACAAATCTGCAATGGCTACCCATTGTTGCTGGCAGATGGTCTTTTTGCCTTTGAGGGCCCTGCCTAATAGAGCCCCTCTCTCCAAGTTTATTTCCCGCTATTTCTCAAGGTAACTAACACTCTTCTCTGCTCAAACTAGCCTTTTTGCAATCAAGTCAAAGGGTTTTTAGTTTTGGAAGAAAACTTTATGATGCAGTGGATAGAGTGTGGGTCCTACCCTTGTGATTCCTTTGCTTCAGCAACTGGCATTTATATAGGCACCACAGTGGTGGACAGAGAACTGGCCTCAGAGACTAGCTAGTTCTGTGACCCCGCCTAAGTAACTTCTCAGTATCCCTGAGGCAATTTCTATAAATTATAGACCAGCAGCTATTATGGACAAAGAGTCTCCACAAAGGGAGTTTTCCCACAGGTCTGGACTAAAGAGGACTACATGGTTCTTTGAAGTCAGCAAAGTGCTTTATGGCCTGGATTCCAAACTCTCCTCTGCCACTCACTGCCTTAGTGACTTGAGGCAAATAGTTTTCCCTCTGTAGGCCTCTGTTTGCTTGTCTGTAAAATGCATGAGCTGAATATGATTATCCCTGAGGTCCTTTTTAGCTCCAGATTTTATGATCCTGTGGTCTAATTATCTGGAGTCACCAGATGCTGGGGCCTAATTTGTCATTTGCTAATGGGGATTGCCAGGCCCCTTATGGCTTAAGGGAACTGAGATAGGAATAGAGTAGGTGCTCAGTAAATGTTTATTCATCTGCCTGGTCAAGGACCACACAGGGGTATAGGACATGTTCATAACTGACAAAGTCTCTTCATGTCCATTGTCATTCCATCTTTGAAATTAATGATTGAGTAGGGCAGGTGCTATTCTCATGGTTTTTTTTTTTTTGCTTTTTGGAGGGGGGAAGGTAGGGCAATTCGGGTTAAGTGACTTGCCCAAGCCCACACGGCTAGTTTTTTTGTGTTAAGTGTCTGAGGCTGGATTTGAACTCAGGTCCTCCTGACTCCAGGCTGGTGCTTTATTCACTTTGACACCTAGCCACCCTGCTATTCTCATTTTTACAAATGGGATAGAAAGAATATTGACTTTAGAAGAAACAGCCCTGGGTTCAAATTCTGACTTTGTTACTTACTAGCTAAGTATCCTTGGGCAAATCACTGCTCCTCCTTGAGCCTCAGTTTCCTTCTCTATAAAATGAGGACATTGGACTCAACGAGTTCTAAGGTCATCTATAGTAATAATGTTTTACAGTTCCAAAGGAGGAAACTGAGACCTAGCGAGGGGAAGAGACTTGATTGATGACATGTGGCTAGCAAGTGGCAAAACTGGGACTGATTTTGGTTTGGCTTTTTGTTTGTTTTGTATTTTAGTGTGCCTGTATTTACAACCCTGACTATACCTCCTGATGAAGGTGGGTGAGAAACTAGGTGAAGATGTCCCTGGCATAGCTGGTCGAGATTAATCTTATCAGTCTGTTGTACATGTTGTCTTCCAAGCTGTCCTAGCTCTAAAGCATTAAGGGGTGTTCTGATGTGGGTCCTGGGGCAATAAGTCATATTTAGGTAGCTGAAACAAAGATTTCTCTTGTCAGTAAAACCAGAGTGGTGTTGTGGGAGGTAGAAGGGTATTAGTGGAAAGGTGATTGGTCTGGAGCCCCAGAACCTAGGTTCAGATGCCACTTCTGATACTTTCCTCCCTGTGTGTAAGTCACTTAAAACATCAATAATTATACCTAATATTTATATCGCACTTATTATGTGCCAGGCACTGTGCTAAACTCTTTTGCAATTATCTCATTTGATCCTTACAACAACCCTGGGAGGTCCTTGCTATTATTATTCCAATTTTTCAGATAGGGAAACTGAGGCAGATGGCTGTTAAGTGACTTGCCTAGGGTCACACTGCTAAAAAGTGTCTGAGGGCAGATTTGAACTCTGGTCTTTCGGACTCCAGAAATGGCATTCTCTCCACTGTACCACCTACTTAATCTTCCCAGACCTCTGTTTCCTTATGTATAAAACAAAAGGGTTGAAACTGATAGTGTCTGAGATTCTTCCATCCCTAGCTCTAGAATTCTGCCATCCAGGATAGATGGTGGATGGACTCAGCCAGGATTGTCTAATGGGTAAAGTTTCAAAGGCAATATGAGATAATGATTTTGTCCTGGACAAATCTCTTCTCTCTGGATCTCAGTTTCCTCATTAATCTTTTTTATTTTTTGCTTATTGGAGGGGGGAAGTAGGGCAATTGGGGTTAAGTGACTTGCCCAAGGTCACATGTGTTAAGTGTCTGAGGTCAAATTTGAACTCAAGTCCTCCTGACCTCAGGGCCAGTGCTCTGTTCACTGCACTACCTAGCTTCCCTGATTCCAAGACCCTTGCTATTTTTGTAGTAGATAATTCAGTTTTTTCTTGTAGGGTTGCTATATAAAAGGTTGATCCTATATGCAACTATGAATTAGGTAATATTTGCTCTCAGGGTCCCCCCACCTTTTATGGCACTGGTCAGGTGTCTTTGCTCCCCACTAGTTCCTTAACCTTTGTGGTAGAGCCCTTCTGAGCTCGAATTGGTCTGATCAGCCACAGTCAGACACACTGCTCCTTGACCCCAACATAGCGACGTCATTTTGGTCCTTTTTGAGAACCTAGGACCACAACCAACCAACCAACTTTGTTTCTGTTAGCTTCAGTTTCCTTATTTGTGAAAAGGGGATAATAATGGCACCTAAACTTGGGGCTGCTGTGAGGATCAAAATGAGATAGTGTTCAGAGAGTTCTTAGCCTGGTGCCTGGCACGTAGTAGGCACTATATAAAAGTTAAATATTATTATTACTGCACTGTTGTGGTTTCTCCTTTTACCGATCAAGACCTTCTTTAAGAAAAGAGCTAAGGAAGTGAATGAGATATAAAGCTTAATGTGTGAGTGAGGGATTTTAATTTTATTTTATTTTTGGAGGGGCAATTGCAGTTAAGTGACTGGCCCAACATCACCCGGCTAGTAAGTGTTAAGCATCTGAGGCTGGATTTGAACTCAGGTCCTCTTGACTCCAGGGCTGGGTGCTCTATTCACTGTGCCACCTGGCCGCCCCCAAGGGATTTTCATTTTAAAAGGTGACAATTTTTAAAACTAAAGCAAGGAGGACCCTAATGGTGGACTTTCAGGCATCATTTAGCTGGTGGATTTTGGATAGTGGGCCCTCTTCTCATCAGTGCCCCAAATAAACCCTCTCTAATTTCACAGAACTTTGTATATACTTACTATATATCAAATGTATTTTATTTATGTGTATATAGTAAGTCATTTGACTTCTGCCTTAGTTTCCTCATCTGTAAAATGGGGATAATAGTAGCACCCAGTGTTGTTGTGAGGAACAAATGAGATAATAGTTGCAAAGGGCTTAGTGTAGTGCCTGGCCCATAGGAAGTTCTATATAAATCTTAGTTATTGTCCTTATTAATATCCAATCATTTCTACTTTTAACAAGATGCTTGAGGCCAAGGAGCTCCTTTTAGTTAGTTTCTTTATTCTCCTAGAGATGAGCACAGGGCCTTGAATTCAGAAAATGCTCAATGGACATTAGTTGCATGAACTAGGGAGTTAGCGCAGTAGGCTTTTGCCAATGGGTAGGTCTGGCTCTGACTATAAACATAAATATAAAAAATTTACATATTTGTATAATTTATATTTATGCACAATAAATATAACAAATAGAATTTATATATTTTATATTTATTTATATATGATAGACAATATAATATAATAAATATATATTTAGGTATAATAATATATAATAAATATATATTTATATATTACATATATAAATAAAATAAATAAAAATAAATCACACCCATGGTTGCTAGAGGAATAATTCTGGAGGGGAGAGGGAGAGAGAGAACTGAAGGAGTGAGGCTACCCAGATTCTTGTATTCAGGGCTGTAGCCTCCTTCTCCTCTCTCAAAGGTGCTTAGCCCCCCTGTCTCACCCTAAGCCTTCTCATTCATTGAGGCTTCTTGTTCCGGTGGAGATTCAGAGCCCTGTAGAACAGCATAGAAACCGTCAGGCAAACTCAGTCAGAGGAGGATGAGAAGGAAGGTATGTGGTGTGTGTGTATGTTTGTAAGAGAGTTAATAAATGAAAGAGTACATGCCAACTTGAGCTGGTAGACCAGTAGGCCAGGAGAAGAAAAAAAAGGCTTCTCAGAAAACACACTGGGTTTCTCTGTGTGGTTGGACAATGACAGGTCTATGTGTATAGGTCCATTGCAGATTGACAGAATGTTAGAGGGAAGGGAATCTAACACTCTAATACTCCCTTTAAGAGTGAGGTCAGTTCTCTGGGTATATCTAGGAGTATCTGAGTGTGTCTCTCGATCACTATTCATCTTCCTACCTTGGCTCAGGTATCTGAGTTAGACACCTGTATCTCTCAAAACTAGTAATTTTTTTTAAAGGTCTAGAACAAATCCTATCTCCTTTAGGAAGTATTCCTCGATCACTATTGTCCATACTAAGTGGCATTTGGGGCTTATTATTCAGTATTTGTGTAGCTTTCTCTTTTATCTGTATCAGTCTTATTTTCTAGATAGATGGTGAATTTTTGAAAGGTAAGTACTTTATCTTCTCTTCCCTCCAAGGACTGTCAAAGGGTTCTTCAGCACATGGAAGGTGCTTAAAATAAACACCTATTGATTGAATTTGCAGGTCTGTTTATATATTATTAAGTATGTTTATTTGGAGTCTGTATTTGTACATGTGTATGAATGAGTCATGCCTTCTATATACAGCTCTGTTTTCAGGGTCTTAAGACTTGATTATAACTCCCAGTTTCAAACCTGACTGGCTTCAAGGGACATGATGGTTACCTGGGTGGGCAAGTCCCTTAACATCTTTGTGTCTTTTTCCTTATCTGTAAAATGGGAATAAACCTTAAAACACTATATAAATGTCAGCTACTAAAACTTACTAGATTCAGAATTTCTGGGAATGCCTACCCACTCTGATACTTATTAGCTGTCAGATCTCTCCAAGTCCTTTCCCTTCTTTAGACTCGAGTCTCAATCCTCTGACAAATGGGAAAGAGATGTGCTGGCTCAGGAGATCCCATTGTTAAATTTTCCGTGTGAGCATTTATACTTCGGCTATTTGCCATAGCTGTGAATCAGGACTTGGTTTACTGATTTGTTGACTGTCTAGACTTTAAGAAATTGATGGCGAAAATAATGCAGATCAAACTTAAAAGATGTGTTGTGTTGTTCTCCCCTCCGGAGAGCCAGCCGGTTGTTAAATATTTGCCAGCACATTCTTGCAAAGAGGTCCTAATCCTTGCACCATCTACTTCCACCCGTAGTAAGGAAAGCGCTTAGCCAACTTTAGAGCGCAACCGACAAGCAAGCTATTATTAGTACATACCTAACTCTGCCTCCAAGGGCGAGTGGGGCGTGTGTTTCACTCAGGAGGCGGGCCCTAGCTTTTAAGAAACAGGGGCGGGGCTTCGGGGAACGTGCAGAGAGTCGGCTCTCCATTGGGTGTGTCGACAAGAGGCGGGGCTTCGTCTCCCGGTGCTGTCCCACTCTCCAGCCTCCCTCCCCGCCTCTGCTCAGTCTGGCTCCGGCGCGGCCCTCCGCGGACGCTCGTGCTCTCCTGTCTGCTGACCCGCAGCCCCTCCGCCTGCCGCTCTCTGTCCGAACCCCGACAGCCCCCGGACGCTGGGGGTGGGGATGCGTTGAGAGGAACCCGCTCTGCTCCGCCTGTCGCGGGGAGGAGAGGCATGACCCTTCCTCGAGGTGCCGCCGCCGCCGCCACCTGCCGCCCCCGGGACTAGCCGCCTCCGCCGAGCTCGTCCGTCGCAGCCTCTGCCTGCCTCTAGCCTCCAGCCCCCAGCCTCCAGCCTCGAGTCTCCGCCCGCAGCGGAGCCCGGCCCCGCGCCGCCGGCCTCAGCATGTCCATGGGGCCCAGAGGTAGGTGCAAGGCCTCCGGCCGCTCCCTGGCTGCCCGGGCTCTGGGTTCCCGGATCTCCCTCGGTCCCGCTTACCACCGGCTCACCTGCACCCCTCTGTCCCTACCCCGGTCCCCCTAAGCGGACCTCAGGTTCTCTCCCCAGTCCCTTGGCACTCCTCCTGGCTTCTGCTTCTGCAGAGAGCCCCCCTCTTCTTTCCCTTCCCTTCCTTCCTGCTACCCTGAACCCTCCCCCCACCTTCTTCCTAGCTGCAAACTTATCTGGAAATTACAAGAAGTCTGTTCCTCCTGCTACCCCCACCCCTTCCTTGGCTCCTCAATTTGCATTAAGCCCCTCCTGTCTTTTCCAGGCCTCTGTGCCCTCTGGTTGCTTTACCCTCCCTTCTAAGCTCGAGTTGGGGAGGGTAACCTATCTTATCTAAGCCTTTCAAATTCAATTCCACATAATCCTGCATCTATCGTTAAACCTGGGTCGCTCCCTAGGAAGTGTGCAACTGCACGGTCTCTTCATTTTTTGAATTCTATTGGGAAAAGCAGCGAGTTAGGGGAGCATTTTTTGGTATTCCTGGCTCTTGGGATCCTTCTCGGGAAGAGCTCGGCCGCCTTGCATTGCTCCCAGGCTGGCAGACGCTTTCTGGGAAGGGTAAGGACTGTTCTGTTCTCCCCCACCCCCTCCTGGCTCCTTCCTGGAAATTTAGAAAAGGCAGTAGCAACAGAGAAGGATTTGTCATTCTGAGGGGAACTCAGGCCTGTGGGAGAAGCAAGGGAAGGGGCTAGGAGGGAGGAAAGGGGGTTATTTTGTGGTAAGGGAAAATGATGATTTGGCACGTCAGTAACTTGTTCGAATGTTGAGACTCTTTAAGTAATTCCCAACCTGACAGAACAGTAGATTAAGGTGCCCTTGCTAACAGGCTTTTTTCTTTTCTTAATTTACTCACTGTAGCTTGGGGAGTAGAGAGACAGAGGGCTATTGGATGGGACCTGTTGCAGAGTGGCAACTTTGCCCAGTGGTTTATAAGCCCACCAGCCCAGTAGATAAGGCTCTTGGGGAGACAGCAAGTACCTGGCCCTGTTTGGGTTTACTTCCTGAAGATTGCGAAAAGGGGGGAAGCCCTGGAAAGCAGGTTTCTCATTTGATCATTCATTGGAAAATACACAGCAGGGGAAAATATGCATTGTAGTCTGTGTTGGTCATCAGTCGGGTGGGATGAATGTGTCATCATTTAGATTTCTGCCACCTTAGGTTTCCGTGACTTGAGCACTGAAGTATGGATTGGCTGGGGGCTGTACATTATTGAGGTCAGCAAAATTTTAAAGTGTAATTACATCTTACATAAATGGGGATGCCAGATACCTGACCGTTGCCCAACTGTTCATGAGTAACAATCGAAATACTCGGTGAAGGAGCATGAAGGAGACTGCACGTGTGCCAGAGAATAACATGCTTCTCATAGTTCTGAACATATTTCAAAGATGTTAAATAAGACACTTGTCTGCACATTTTTCATAAGTGGCCATTGGACAAATGAATGAATTTATTTCATAGAAGGGAAGCTTTTTAGCATAGAAGATCAACTTCGTAACCCAGCTGGGGTTCAAGTCTTTTGTAATTAGGGTTTGATGAGAGCAACTGGCCTGAAATGACGATTATGGTTGCCTAGGGAGGGAAGTAAACAGGTTATGATGTTTGGTGTCTTCGAAAAAGAGAGAGATAGAGAGATGATTTAATACCTGGTTGTCCCATGAGCATGTTTAGAAGACTGGGATGCTTGCTTTGTCCATCACTAAGGTATTATAAACAGGTTACTCTGTCTGGAGATAAAATTAACTGGCACTCCTACTGATGTGCGTGCTAAGCTTTTCAAGGCATCTTTTGAAGGTAGCCCAAGTTAATCTGTCATGCTGATCTTACTTTGGCTTTGTTCTTTTCCTGTTTAATAAAAAGCTCTAAGATATTATGTCTGAGCAGAACTACCTTTTCCTGACATGAGCGTGTGTGTCATCGCTTTGAACCCATGAATGGTGCTGTGACCTCTTGGGGTTCTTACCCCCAGTGGGAATTGGTTCTAGACTAGTTCTTGGGCATCTCTTCATGGATGGGAGGGATGCAAAAAAGCAGTAAAATAAACCTTGAAACAGGCTGCTGCACAGCTGGCTTTGGGAGTGTGGAGCTCCCCACTCTGTGGACTCCTAGGAATTTGAACAAAATAGGGAGTGGTTGTCACGACCTTAAGGTTTTTCTTTGGTTTTAAGTTATTGAGCCTCTTCCTTTGCAACTAATGACAGGGCACACCTTTTTTTTTTTTTGGTGGTGGTGGGGGAATGGGGGGGGGGGGGGGCTGAGGGAAAGAGGTAGCTCTATGGGGTTAAGTGCATTTTGAAAGTTTCCATGCAAACGTGCAGGTCAGCCTGCTTAGCAACTGTATTTTAAGATCTGGTTTGTTTGATACTCTTTCTCTTTAAATGTTACAACTTTAGTCGTCAAGTCAAGAGCTGTTACATTTGCAAAAGATAAATCTCTGTCACAGTTTAGCAGATTTGTATGTTTTTTCTGAGTGTGGTCCTGGTGGAGGATTGTCTCACCCAAGACTGTATCACCTTCAAGTCAAAAATATAAGGTAAAAATAAAACTTTCCCGGGGGGAAAATGTCACTCCACGGTCCTCCTGTGAGAGCTCTTTTCTAGGGACCTGAACCTGTTTCTGAATTTCTGGGCACTTTGTCTGTCCATCTTTAACCTTTTTTTTTTTTTTTTTTTTTGCCTTGGGCTCTGCCTGACATAAGACTGTGTCATGGATCCGGAAATGCATGGCACTTCAACTCTGCTGCTTTTTTTTTCCCTTGATGGCCCCTAAGGAGGTGCAGAATTGAGTGGTGGAGGTAACACTGAAGGGGACTTCCCCCTCCCTTTGAGTGACGCACAGGAAGCACTATATCAGGGTGCCTGTGACTTGGGGTTTTCATTGAGCAGAGTTCTTAAACTGCATTTTTTTTTCAAGTGGGAAAGAGTGGACTCCAGCTTCCTGTGTAGCCAAGGTATGAATCAGCAGCAATAAAATGCTACTGAATGGGGTTGCTGACTCACAGGCAGAACATGCATGTTGGAACCAGCCTTTTGACACAACAGGGTTGGATTGGCTGCTTAAAAGGGCGATGTTTCATCCCTCCCGGCCCCTCACCCCCACTTCCCCATAGATTCCCTTTCTAGGACTCTTGTTTCCTGCCTCCATCTGGCTAGAGCCCTGCTTTCCACTTGAGCAGCCTCTCCCTTCCCATTTCAATAACCCTGATGCCATTCAACAGTCCAGGAAGTCTTCTGTGGGCTGGGCCTGTGCCTTCTTTGGGTGAGCTTCCCTGAACTGAAAAGAATGATTGCTGGTTTCATCTTGCACATGTTCCCCTCATTTGGGCAGAAAACAGTGACATCCTTACCTCACTCTGTCCCAAGACATTCCAGCTAATGTGTGGTCCTTGGCTCTCCGAATCAACTGATTACTAATACGTATTTGCACAGCCAATGTTTTTTAGCTTAGAAGCCTTCTGTAAGTGCAGAAAAATGATGATGAAATATCTTCCTATTAGGTCATCATCATGGCATCAAAGATTTAGAACTGGAAGGGCCATTGGAGTTCATCTAATCCAGCTTCCTCATTTTGCAGATGAGGAAAATGAGACCCTGAGAAGTTAATGAACTTGCCTATAGTATGCAGTAGGTAGAACTGGGATTTGAACTCCTATCCCCTAGTGATGTGATTATCACTGTACCATACTGCCTTTTCCCAAGTGGATAAGAAAAATAATTTAGGATTTCATAACCTAAGGTTTTTTTTTCTTGCTGTGGACAGACTCTGTTAAAAGTAACTCCTAAAGGGATTGTTTTTTAGGATTCCTGCTTTTCTCCCCTGATTCCCAAACTCCAGGCATGCAGTCCCGTGGTCTAAATCTCTGTGTTTGATTACTTCACTCTTGGATGAGCTATTGCTATGTATAGATGTGAAAACCTTTGCCTCAGCACAAGGATTGTTAAGGCAGCGGGGCGTCCTTCTGCTTTGCCTTTATTGAGACAACTAGGTTATACAAGCTGTGGCAATGTTATATGAGAGTGCACGTGGGAAAGGGAAGGGACCCAAGTGAAGCCAAGGAAGCCAAGGAGAATTCAGGTACTCAGAACCTTCACCGTATCTTGGAGGTCTCTCCCACTGGGCCATCACTGTCCCCTGGACTTGTCTGTCTAAATCAGACCCAATCTGTTCTTGATGTTTCCTGTTGCTGACTCCTTCCTCTTAACTACCAGTAATCATAGAAACCCCTCAGAAAGCAACAGTATGAAAGGAGGATGTGAGCAGCACCGGGGGTAGGGTGGCACAGAGGTGCAGGCCCTTTTAAAAGCCCCAGTGTGTGCTAGACAATAACCAGCAAGCTCTTGACTTTATCTCATTGGTAGATATGTTTCTTTGGAAAGCTTCAGTCCCTAGTGCTGCTGAGGTCAGTCATGTCTTCTTGTGTTTAGTTAATAATGTGTGTCTTCAGCTTTTGATTCCTGATGGGAGGTGCTGTATCATTTCCAGATTGCAGTGCTTTTGGCTAAGTTGAGCTCCAATAACTTTTCCCCTGTCTCCCATTGAGTTCTTTCCATTCTAGGTGCCAGTTCACACCTAGACTATTTGGTTGGTCTCCTGACTCCCTAGATGTCTGCACTTCTGTTAGATAGGGACTCCTAAAATACCACTTTGGGGTGGCTAGGTGGCATAGAACATAAGCCCTGGAGTCAGGAGGACCTGAGTTCAAATCCAGCCTCAGATACTTCACACTTACTAGCCGTGTGACCTTGGGTAAGTCACTTAACCCCAATTGCCCTGCCTTCCCCCCTCCAAAAAGAAAAAAACAAACCTAAAACACCACTTCTCTCATGTTATGCTTCTCCTTAAGACCCCATTGCTTATGGGACAAAGTCCAAACTCTGAACATTCAAGACCTGCCATTGTCAGTCAGCTAGGAGACATTTGGTATATAGTAGATTTGAAGTGAGGAAACCTGGGTTAAATCTTAGCTCTGTTACTTTGGACAAGTTACTTCATATTTCTGGCCTCAGTTTCCTCATTTGTCAAGTGAAGGATTTGGATTAGATAATCCAAAACCTATTATATATTATTTATCAGGGCCCTACTATTTAGTCAACACACCACAGTATGGTTCTGATGTGTCTTTTTTAACCTTTACTGGCTGTTTCCCAGATCAAATCTTTTTTATTTTGGAGGGGGAAGGTAGGGCAATTGGGGTTAAGTGACTTGCCCAAGGTCACATGGCTAGTTTTTGTGTTGTGTCTAAGGTTGTATTTGAACTCAGGTTCTCTTGACTCCAGGGCCGGTGCTCTATTCACTGCCCCACCTAACCGCTCCCCCAGACCAAACCTTATTCTAACCAGGCTGGGCTTCCTCACTGCACCCTAATCATACCACGTTCATTTCTACCTCCACACCTTTGCTCATGCTGCTTATCCCACCGGGCTTTCCTCTTTTAACTTTTGTTTGGCCGGTGAATCCTAGATTGATTTTTGAAGTCCTACCTTCCCCATGAAGCTGTCTCTGACCTTCAAATCCTACTGGGGTAGCTCCCTTCTTCTCTGAACTCCCATGGTCCTTACTGAAGCTAAGGCTTGGATTTAGTTCAGTAATGAATACCTGCTAATCATGGGACATCACCATGCTCATTCTGCATTTAATTCTACCCTGCTCCGAGTTGTTGTTTAACTGGTGTGTGTCTTGTCTTTAACATTGGTGTAATCTCCTAGAGGGCAAGGGCCACACAGTATACTTTGTAACCCATAGCAGAGAGCTAGGGACAGGGCATAGGGATGGCACAGTTCATGCCCTTGGCAGCCCCATGCCATAGACTAACTTAGTGTGGTTGCTCCCTGTTGGCTTGGTGTGTGCTGTAGTGAAGAAGACCAAAGTCCAGGATTGGGTTAGTTTGACTCCCTCCCCTCTTCCACTCACCCCCTTCTTCGCTTGTTCTTCCAATATTTTTGCTTAGGTTGCTGTGAGGGGGAAGAATTTGCTTTTGGGTCATAGATCTTATTATAGAATTGTCGATTTCAGAAGCTCATGGAATTTAACCACACCAAATTGCGGATCCCTTTCTGGTAGGTATTGTATCCCCTTAATAGAATGTAAGTTTCTTGAAGGCAGGTTTTTTTTTTGCATTTGTGCACAATGCCTGGCACATAGGGCTTGTTAAATGTGTGTTGGTAGAGAAATTGACTTAGAGAAATTAACTTGCTCCAGACTTCATAGGCAGTCAGTATTTGAACCTAGAATCTTTGACTCCAAAGTCAATGCTTTCTTTTCCTTTTTGGAGGCAGTTAGGGTCAAGTCACTTGCTCAGGGTCACACAGCTAGTAAGTGTCTGAGGCTGGATTTGAACTCAGGTCCTCCTGACTCCTGGGCCAGTGATCCACTACCCCACCTAGCTGCCCCAAATTCAGTGCTTTCCACTATACCATGCCTTTATTTAAGACGGTCTGTTTTATTGCTGCTTAGTCCCCAGATGCCAAGTTCATTTTTAGCTTTGGAGTCAGTCTTTCTGTCTGTCTCTCTTTTGATGAGTAGTTATGTTCTCAAGGGCCAATGACCTGCAGCCACTATTTCTTTTTTTTCTTGCCATAGGACTCCTTCAGTATGAGTTTCTGGTTTTTTTTCTCCTCTTGGTGGTTTTCCCCAGGTATATTTTCATTCAGCCTGCAGGATATGGCATTGTGTATGGAATCCTAGCTGCCCCTCCCACCCCAGAAGCTTGTGAAACTTGTCACTGAGCAGCCCCCAGCCACCAAATAGACAAATGCAAACATTATTTTTACGTGTGATTTTGCTTTTTGAGATACTATAGCTATAAGCTGTCAGAGGAGCCAGCATCCTGGAGCCCAACTAGAAAAGCAACATATACAGGCTTCTGTGGTACAAACACTGGTCGTTGCCTTCTACTCACCCCCAGCCATTTGTGACAGTTTTCCCAGCTATGCTGTTTGAGAGGGTTAGCAGGAGATCTGCGGTCATAGGAGCACAGGAGAAGAACAGGTGTTGTTAGCTTGATGCCCCCTTTTTAGAAAGATACCTGAAAGATGCAGGGGCATCACACCAAAACATCAGACTCACAAAATTGGAGTTGGAAGGGACTTCTTGATTGGGGGTACCATGGATAGATTTCAGGGAGTCCATGAATTTGGATGGGTATATCAATCTTTATTTTAGTATAATTGGTTTCCTTTGCATTTTATCTTATGCATTTTAAAAACTTTTTTTCTGGGGTGGCTAGGCACAAGCCCTGGAGCCAGGAGGACCTGAGTTCAAATCCGGCCTCAGACACTTAACACAAAAACTAGCCATGCGACCTTGGGCAAGTCACTTAACCTCAATTGCCCTCCAAAAAGCAACCCCCCCCCCCCAAAAAAAAAACAACCCCTTTCTTCCTAGAAGGAGTTCGTAGACTTCACCAGACTGATAGAGGGGTATGTAACTCAAAAAAGATGAAGAATTCCTGATCAAGACCAACCTCTAACTAATCCCCTTTACCATTCATCCTCTACTTGAAGACCCCCATTGATGAGGAGCTCACTACTTCCTAAGGCAGTTCTCATTGTTCAGAAATGTTGCCTTATGTGGAGCTGAAAGTCAACTCTAACAGAGTCTACCATTGGTTTGTATTTTGTCTTTGGGGCCTAGCAAAACAAGTAAAATCTCTCTTTCTCCTAACAGCCATTCATGTAGTAAAAGACAGCAGTAACATCCTGCTTAAGGCATCTCTTTTCTGACCTAGAGTTCCCTACTTCCTTCAACTGATTCCCATGTAATATAGCCTCCTGCTCTGTCATTACCTGGATGTATTCCATTTTGCAGGTGTCTTGTCTAAAACATGGCACCCAAAACGGACTCTAGGTGTGGCTTGAATTTTTAATTATTTTATTATTTTTTGGCTTTTTGGAGGGCAATTGGGGTTAAGTGACTTGCCCAAAGTCACATGGCTAGTGTGTCAAGTGTCTGAGGTTAGATTTGAATTCAGGTCCTCCTGACTCCAGGGCCGGTCACTGCATCATCCAGCTGCCTCACCAAAAATGATTTTTAAATAAATAAGACAGAAAATAATAGATAAGGATTTAATATATTATGTATAATATATAAGTGGGATAAATATAAGTGTGTATAATATAATGTGTAAATGTAAGTGACATAAATATGCTATAAATATAAGTGTATATATTATATAAATATAGGTATATAAAATAATAGAATAGACTAGAGCTAGAAGAGGCCATCTAGTTCAACCTCCTAATTCTTTCTTTCTTTCTTTCTTTCTTTCTTTCTTTCTTTCTTTCTTTCTTTCTTTCTTCCTTCCTTCCTTCCTTCCTTCCTTCCTTCCTTCCTTCCTTCCTTCCTTCCTTCCTTCCTTCCTTCCTTCCTTCCTTCCTTCCTTCCTTCCTTCCTTCCTTCCTGGAGGGGGCAAGGCAGGGCAATTGGGGTTAAATG
>NW_027185764.1:7340460-7391113 GCF_028583685.1 Petaurus breviceps papuanus
TTCCTTCCTTCCTGGAGGGGGCAAGGCAGGGCAATTGGGGTTAAATGACTTACCCAAGGTCACATGGCTAGTAAGTGTTAAAGTGTCTGAGGTCGGATTTGAACTCAGGTCCTCCTTACTCCAGGGCTGGTGCTCTATTCACTGCGTCACCTAGCTGCCCCTTCAATCTCCTAATTTTATATATGAAGAAACTGAGGCCCAGAAATTAAGTGACTTCCTAAGTCACTTAATGATAGTAATATAAATATAGTAAGCATCAGAAGCAGAATTTGAACCCATTTTCTCTTACTCCAGAGTCAGAGCTGTTTCCGCAAGGCATGCTATCACCAAGGGATTCTTTCAGTCCAGGAGGGATTTTATATTAGCAAAAATCATAGGTTTCCCTTAGAATGAGTGTGAGATGGAGCTTAGAGAGTGTCAGGTCTAACCCTGTCATTTTATAGGTGAAAAGACTTGTCCAAGGTCATGAAGCTAGCTAAGTAATTCTTGAAGGTAAGAGTAGAACTTAGCTATTGATTCATAGTCCATTATTCTTTCTTCTTGTATTGGAAACACATTATCAGGTGCTTCCCTCTAATGTTATCATGGACCATTTCCCACTATGGCTTCTCCATTCAGTCAAGGTCATCTGCACACAACTCACTAAGTCCCATGTCCCCAGTGCCTTAACTCAGTTTTTCCTTCCTCTTGGAATACCCTTCTCCCTCCTTTTTTCTCTTCTACCAGTTCATGCAAGTCAGCCAGTCCAACAGCTAACAAATAATGTTCATGATTCCCTCTGAGACCTCAAAGAAGCTTTTGACTAATTCTGCTCTATTTAGGTTACTCTTTTTACTCTGCCCCCAACACACACACTTAGGTATCACTTATAAAGGCACGTCTTGCCTTTACTCACATGCTGCCTAGCAAATGTACTCTGTATCATGCATCTACATTTTGTCTCCTTCACTGCTGTAGATTGTAATTTCTTTGAGAACTGGATGTTCTTTGGGCATATCTCATGTAAGATCCTTAACTGCTTTTAAGGAAATAGGATGTTTTTTGATACGATGTTCTAGGGACAGTCAACTCTTCAGGGAAAATGTTGTCAGTGTTACAAGTAAGCAGTTGGTCAGAAGATGTTACCATAAAGTTTCATGATTTTACAGTGTTGTTTATAATGGGTTAGTGAGGTTATGAACCATTTTTGGCCAAGGTCTGAAGGCTTTGTACACAGGTTCACAGAATCAAACAGTGCCAGAGTTCAGGAGACATCGGAACATCTGGCATAACCTTGGAGCCCTACTTCCCCACTGCAGTATCCCTGCTCAGTGGTCACCCAACTTCTGCTCCATTGCTTTCTGTGATTGAGAGAGCCCCCTTTATCTAAGGCATTCCATTACATTGTTCCACTGCTCTAAATATTGGGAGGCTTTGTCCTTGTACTGAGCTGAAATCTCTTTCCTTGGAACTTTTTCATGTTCCCTAATACTTATGTGATTTTAAAAAAATGCTTCAAGATTTTCTTTTATTTGATCTTAAGATTTTCTTGGGGCAGCTGGGTGACACAGTGGATAGAGCCCAGGCCCTGGAGTCAGGAAGACCTGAGTCCAAATCCAGCTTCAGACACCTAGCTGTGTGACTGGACAAGTCACTTCACCCTGTTTGCCTCAGTTTCCTCATCTGCAAAATGAGCTGGAGAAGGAAATGGCAAACTACTCTGGTATCTTTTTTTTTTTCTTTTTGGAGGGTGATTGGGGTTAAGTGACTTGCCCAAGGTCACATGGCTAGTTTTGTGTTAAGTGTCTGAGGTCAGATTTGACTCCAGGGCCGGTGTTCTATTCATCTTTGCTAAGAAAACCCCAAATGGGGTCATGGAGAGTGGGACATGACTGAAACAACCGAACAACAAAAAACAATGATTTTTGTAACATTTCCATTTATAACTTAATTTTTTTGAGTGTGTTATTTATCCACCTGAATATAATCTTTCAATTTCTCCTCTTTGGTTTGTTTTTACCTCTCTTTTACTCTTGGTACTTTAGCAGATTCATTTGTTCTACTCTGAATTTAAATTGAATTGTATTCGTTCTCTTTGCTCACTTGAAAAAATTGGTTTTATTTTCTAGCATTACTTCTCTCTGTCTCTGTCTCCCTCTCTCATCTTAGATTCAGCTCATCTTTGTAACTTCTACCTCTCGGTCCTAGTCCCCCCTCATTACTACATAGAATTAACCCACTTCCTCTCCCAGGCGGTAGCACTTCACGTGTTTGAAGATAAATTTCACATATTTGTCTCTGGGGTGGGCATCAGGAATTGTTTTCCCTCTGAGTTAAACAGCTTGATTTATTCCATTCATTTGCTTTTTAAAATAGAAATTTTCTTTCTTATTATGAACTTAACAAACATGAATATTTCAATAAAAAAACAGAAAAGAGAATAGGATATGAAACTATAAATTTCTGTAACAATAGTTTGTTTTTTACATGACATTTATTAACTTTAACAGGTTAGTAACTGTCCTGCTTGTCTGTGTCCCTTTCTGACCTTCCTTTTGCTCTCTACTTTGTATTTTAAAGAGTATTTCATTGTATCTGGGTTAATTTTTTTTTCTGCATCCCTGTTACTACCCGGTAAGTCTTCTCTTCTCCCACCCATAGAAGTCCTCCCTTGTAACAGGTATATTCTTTTCTTTTCTAAATAGTATTTTTCCAATTACATGTAAAGATAGTTTTCAACATTCATTTTTAATAAGATTTTGAATTCTAAATTTTATCCTTTCCTCCTCCCCAAGATGGCAAGCAATCTGATATAGGTTATACATGTGGAGTCATTGTAACAAGTATATTCAAGCAAAACATTGGATGTCTGAAAATGTGTTTCATTCTGCACTTGGTTGGTGGTCATCTCCTCTCTGCTAAGAGGTGGGAAGCAGGCTTCCTTGTTTCTCTTCTGAAGACAGGCCTGGTCCCTTCATTGATCAGAGCTCTGAAGCCATGCTTCTTTTTTTTTTTTTTTGCTTTTTGGAGGGCAATTGGGGTTAAGTAACTTGCCCAAGGTCACACAGCTAGGTTTTGTGTGTGTGTGTGTGTGTGTGTGTGTGTTAGTGTTAAGTGTCTGAGGTGGGATCTGAACTCGGGTCCTCCTGACTCCGGGGCTGGCACTCTACTCACTGCACCATCTAACCGTCCCCTGAAGCCATCTTTCTTGACAATATCTTCCTTCCCTCGTTTGTGTGAAGCACGGTTTCCAGATTCTTTGCTGGGGACCATCCTCTTTTCTCACTCCAATTTGTCAGTAGCTCTCTTAGGCTGATTTGCTCCGGAAGAGATGCCACATTCCATTTGTAGTCTGACCAGAAGAGTCTGGACAAATTCTCACCTACTTGTTTCTGGGTGTTATATTTCTCTTTATGCATAGGATCGAATCAGCTTTTTTTGGTAACCACATCATAGTGTTGACTCATTGAGCTTATTTTAAGTAAATAGCCCATTAAGGATGGAATTCCTGGATGGGAGCTTTGGGGATGGGTGCTAGAAAGGAATTCCTTTCCTTTTGTGCGTGTGTCTTTGAGATGCTGCTTTCCTTTATCCTTTAATTCTGTCCTTCTGGTTTCTGTCCTGCCCCACCACTCCTTGCTGGGACCAGAGTTTTCTAGCATTCCATAGCTCTGGGTGCTCAGGTTTGGCCAGAATCTTGCAGCTTGCCAAGGATTGACCAGAAGTGTGAGCCAGACATGCCAGGACTAGCCTTTTGAAGCGAGCATGTTCTGCGTGGGACCATTGTCTGACAGAGGCAGGATATTGTATTGCACCTGCAGGCTTGGTTAGGCAGCTGCTTGAAGGCTGATCAGAGTCCGGATGACTGCTGGCCCTGCAAAATGATATCCTCGGCTTCCAATTCAGAGAGTGTGACTACAGTTCACCAGAGCCCAGTGACAGGAGAGGCTGGCTGCTGCAGGAGGCATGGTTAGAAGCACCACGACTGGGATCTCGGGCTCCCAGTGGGACCAGAAAAAGTTAGGGCAGGACTACCCCTGGAGCCTTGGACAGGATCTTGAGATCTTGTCAAGGAGTGTTTTCCCCTCCCTTCTCTCCCCCCATGGAAATCAGATGTTTGCCAAGAGCAGGACTTGGGACCTTCAGCAGAGCACCCTGTCCCTTTCCTGGCAGCTTCCGGGAGATCTCTTTAATGATTTACAGGGTGAGGCACACATATGGAAGGAGGTCATCTAAGTTGAAGGTGCCAAGTCCTGTTCTTGGCAAAAAATCTGATCTCTGTCCCTTAAGTTAAGGAGCTGCCAAGGCCTCTGTGTATAGCCTTTGAAATCCCAAATTTTTTTTTTTGCTTTTTGGAGGGGGGAGGGCAGGGCAATTGGAGTTAAGTGACTTTCCCAAGGTCTGAGGTCAGATTTGAACTCAGGTCCTCCTGACTCAATGGCAGGTGCTCTATTCACTGTGCCAATTAGCCACTCAGAAATCTCAGCCTTTTAAGCAACAGATTTTTTTTTCTCCAGGTAGGTGGGTCATTGGTAGTCACACAGTGGGATACAGGGCCCACATACAAGAAGAAATCAGGGGCTCAGGGCATGGTAGCCAGAAACCAATTTCCAGTGAGAAACAGTAGGAATCAAGAACTCAGTGATTTGTCCTTAGAGGCACCGTGTTTCCTGCTGCTCTCTGAGTTCTGGTCTAGTGCCATGAGCCATTGGACTGGAGTGGCTAGGATTGGGATGTAGGTGACAGTGATCAGGGCAGTTAGCTAGATGATGTGTGTGTGTGTAGGTGTATGCATGCGCCCTGCACACATGGAACACATGCAGGGGACACCTTTTTGTCCTGATGAGAGAATATTCTGCCACATTCATGTTATCAAGAGATTTGGAACTGAATGTTTTCTTCTGTGCAGTTATTTTTTTTAAAGCAAAGTAACTGTTACTGATGTTTTACCTGTCAGTGTAACAAAGAAATACGTAAAAATATAAATAGTGGCTTGATAAATTTTATTAAGAAACTAAGAAGATAAACATTTCTCAGTTTGACAGAGGTTGGGATGTGAAATGGAGAGAAAATAGATTTTTTATAATTGGGGAAAAATGATAATATTTCTTAAAGGTCCCAGAAAAGGGGTGGGCCAAAAGAAACCTCTCATTCTTTTACATGATAGTCAAACTATAGGAGCTGAAGTTCCTACAGAGAGAAGAAATAAAGGGAGGGGAGATCAGATTTATTCTCTATTCTCCCCCTCTATTCCTGTTCTATGGCAGGACCTGAATAGAGACAAATACAATAAGCTCCAAACTGCTGGATTAGGAGCTTTCATAAGGGGTATGTGGAAGGGCAGCTCAGCCCCCCTCCCACCCCTCTTTGCTGTCTTAGCCCACTGCTGGAGTTTTTACTCTGATGCCCAGCGGTCGGGAATGAACAATGCCCTTCTCCCCTTGAAACAGGGAACTGGCCTCCCTGATTTAAAATGGAAGGACAAAAGAAGCAGGGCTAGGTAGAGTTGTTTGCTCTCTTTGAGTATGGTCCTTGGCAGTATTCCCACTGGGTGTGTGCTCTTGCTGAGAAGGTCCTCATTATGGGCTCTCTCCCAGCCTTCTACCCCAGAGGGTCCAGGACTAGATGAAAGCATTTAAACAAACAAATCTATGCTGGTGTGTGTGTGTGTATGTATGTGTGTATGTATTTGCCAGGTGGCTCTCTTTGTATATGTATAGGGGATAGAGAGTGTCATTCTGCCATTTGGGAGGCTTTTCTGAAATCTAGGGGCCTTTTCTGCAAAAGAAGTCAGAATTTCTCCAGGAATGTCTCCGCCTCTTCTCCCTCCCCCCCCCCCCCCTTCCTCTAACCCTTTCCCATTACCTTTGGTTAGTGAGAAAGTTACTCAGTGTGTATTTGGCAGATGGCCTTTGGGATGGCAGGGTTTGTTGTTGTTTTAATTAAAAACATTTTTCTGGCAGGGAAGTTTCGCTTGTTTCAGAACCACATTTCTTGCAGCAGGTGGGTGACTCCGAAAGGCTGGGATTATGAGCATGTGCTGGTCAAAAGATGTCTCTTGGAAAGCTCTATCCACATGAGTTTGTACCTTCCTGGCTTAAAAAAAAAGTTTTGTTTTGTTTTTACATGGTGAAAAGTGAATAGGTTTGTGTTTTGGTGTTATGCATTTATCTGTGCTTGATAAGTTTTGCCAGCCCTCCAAATCCACTCTTTTTTGGGATGAAGATATTTGGAACATAATGTACATTAGGTGTGTATGTGCATGGGAGTTGTATTGGGTTTGCCTCCAAAAATTCATTTGAAGCTGTGTGGTCAAATGTCAGCCTGTGGGTCCGGGGAGCTGAGTCAGAGTGAGGCTATGTAGGGACTCTCCTTCTTTTTCCCCTCCTGTGGTTTAAGGGCTTAAGAAGCCCAGCTGGGTACCTGTATTGTATTTCGCAGGGATGCTAGCTGCCAGACATGATGAGAAAATTGTAGATCCCCAAGAGCTGCCATTTTTCTGAGGACCAGGCATCTGCAATTGGTGGCTTTAGAACAAAGAGTGGGACCTCTCCTCACCCCCTTTTCTAATCAGAGCAGAGGGAGCAAGAAACCCAGGTATATCAAAGAGGAGAAATGTGGGGAAAGCAGAATTCTGCAGCTCAGAGTTACTGAGGCAAAAATCTCTTGGGATTCAGTGGGCACTCTGTGGTGGGCAAAACTCTGCCCTGAGTTCCCAGAGACCTGTACTCTAGTCCCTTCCCTGCTACTACCTGTCATCTTGGATAAACCGATGAATGGTTTGTTTTCACAGAACAAATCCTTTTCTTTTTCTTTTTTTTTTTTTTTGATAGGGGAAGGCAGGGCAGTTGGGGTTAAGTGACTTGCCCAAGGTCACATGGCTAGTAAGTGTTAAGTGTCGGAGACCAGATTTGAACTCAGGTTCTCCTGACTCCAGGGCTGGTGCTCTATTCACTGCACCACCTTGCCACCCCAACAGATCCCATTCTTATGGGGATTTGTTCTGTAGTCAAAGGAATGCACTTGAGGACCTAGAGGGTGACAGGGCCTTGAGGCTGAAAGTTCCCCAGCCCTGAAACTTTCTATCAAGTGTTTTCTCACCTTGAAGATGTTATAATTAGGTCTCTTCCCATTTAAAATAAATTCTGTCATTGATTCCCATATCTTCTCTTTGGTGCCTGCTTGGTAATCCCAAAATGTAAATTATGAATAAAGTGTAAATTCCTTCAGGGCAGGTATTATCTCTCTTCTGTTTTTGTATCCCAAGTGCCAGCACAGTTTCTGGCCCCCTAATGTTTAATGAATACTTGTGGATTGATTGATGAATAGTACCAGTTACCTTTTTACATTTGCCTGTTAGTTTGTTGTTCAAAGTACTTCCCCCTGTTCAGATATTATCTCCTTTGGTCCATAGAACAAGCCTGTGAGGTGGTAGGAAGGAGAGATGTTAACCCTGTTCTACAGATGAGAAAACTGAAGGTCAGATAAGTGTTTGCTAAAGGTTATACAGCTAATAAGTGACAGAAATGTGCTGCGGTGCTGATTTGAACAGATCTGGGTTTTCAGAAATCTTTTTATTTTATTATGTTTCTCAGTTAACAAGCATTCCTTTGCTTTCCCTTCATGTTTGAAAGGAAAAAAAAAAAGAAAACAAACCATTATGTCAGATGTGCATGGCCAAGGAAAACAAATTCCCACCTAGTCTGTGTCCATAAATGTCCTCCTTCTGTAGTTTGGGTCTTAGCCCCCGTCTGTCAGGAGGTGGGCAGAATCTTTCATTCTCTATCCTTTGGAATCATGGCTGATCATTGCATCGGTCACAACAATAGATCTGCTTTGGAAGTGCTGTCCTGTAGGAGAACTTCATGTCGGGAAGAACCTTCCCTCCCTTCCTAGCAGGTAAAGGCCCATTCTGCCCGATGGTGCTTAATCACTGGAAGGAGAATTTGCCTTTCTTTGTGGGAACTGATTTGGGTCATGTCTATAGGTGAAGCCACAAGCTTTCCCAAGAGCTTCTCAAGAACTCATCCTCAGTCTGATTTTCCTTACTGGTAGTTGCATAAATATGTTCTGTGGAAAACCAAGTGTGACCAGTTTGTAGCTTTTCTTTCCAACAAAACAGCACTTGAAGGTTCTGACTGAATAAATCATTTCCCTCTTAGCAGTCTGCCTGGAATGGGCAGGGCCTTGCCTGCAGCCAGACAGCTCTAATATGCTCGGATTCTAATTAAACAGGGAGAATGAGGTCCATCAGAGGAATCCTGGGAGGGTCCCCTGGGAGAAGGCTGCAGTGTTTGGGGAGAGTGTCTGTCTCCAGTGGATTGCTGCTATGCTTGGCTCCATGCCTCAGGCCAGGCTCCATGCACTCGAGATGTTGTGTTATCTGGTAAAACCACACACCTAGCTCTTACTTGCTTGTGCAAACTCCTTATGAAGCCGTCTGCAGTCAGCCAGCCTCAGGACCAGAGAGCTTGTCCAAAGACAGCTGTTTTCTTACCAGTTCTAGTTAGAGGCCAGGGGGCCTGCTGCCTTGCATATGCCTGGGAGTTTGGGGTTTTTGTTTTGCTTATGGTCCTTTTCCAGGAATGTTCCATTCTGTGGCCACCGAAGCAGGGTGGAGGCAGCTAGCTAGCAGGAGGATTCTGGGGCATTGCTTTTCAGCTCTCACCCTGGGCAGGCAGTCACACCACCTTTATGAGAGCCCAGCTTTTAAGTGCAGGCCTCCTCGCTAGCAAGGGGACAAGGAGCTTCAAACCTGACAGAGCAGAATGTTTAGTTACCCTCTGGTTACCTTGGGGTTTGTCTCCAGCCCCTCTCCCCAGCTCTGCAGCCATGCAGGAGGCCTAAAACCTGCAGAGGGGAACCCATGTTTCTAAGTGCAATCCAAAGCCAGGACATTTTTCAGTTCCCTTGTGGGAGAGCTGTGGTTTCCATTTCAAAACTGGTGAAACATTGTGCCTGTGCAAATGCATGCACGATAGACGTTACACGCATGTGCTTACACCATACATGTACGTGTGTGCACATGCACGCACAACACGCACACGCCCTCTCGTACTGTGTGGAGGAGCTGGCTCATTGGGGTGCCCTGCAGCCTGGAATGTAGATGGGGGATGGGATTTGGAGCAAGCTGGCCCTGACCAAGTGTTCTTGTGCATGTTCTAATAGGAAAATCTCGATCCTACCCAGCAGCCTTGGTCTTGTATGCTGACAGGACGTTCCTTCTGAGCTCTGTGCAGCAACTTGGGAATTCTTTGCACTTCTACAGAAGGGCTTTTGTTTGCCCATCTGTTGAACAGCCTTCCTGGTGAAGGTAACCCTTCCCCCCATCCAGATTTGGAGAGGGGTGCTGAAAAGACCCTACCTGGCTTGGAGTCTCAGCTCTGCCCCTTGCTCACTTGCTGTGAGCTGGTACAAGTGACCTAAGACCACTTGGAGCTTCAGCAGCCTCATTTAGAACATGGAAGTAAAACTACATAAGGTGCTTGATCAATGGGAGCTATTATAAGATTTTCGGTTGCCAGGGGAGCTTTGTTTCCTAGGGGTTGTTGATGCTGCTAAACAGACATCTGTTAGTTCTTACTGTTCTGTCTGGGTGGCTTTTGTGTTTCCAGATTTCTGTCTGGTCTAGCCTAAATAGTTTTCAGAAATCATTAGGCTGCACACTTTTTCTTCTGGCATTTACCCTCCTTATCACTGACACCTTTTACAGCTCCTCAGGTCAGTAGGTTCAAAGAACTTGAGCTTTTGTCTCCTGCAGAGGTGTCAGACACTCAGGTCCCCCTGGGCCCACAACACTCCTGAGTGCAGCTGAGCCAGATCAGATTTAATTGGGAAGTCTTTTTTAAAAATTATTATTATTATTTGCTTTTTGGAGGGCAATTGGGGTTAAGTGACTTGCCCAAGGTCACAATGCTAGTTTGTTTTTTGTGTGTGTGTTAAGTGTCTGAGGCCAGATCTGAACCCAGGTCCTCCTGACTCCAGGGCCAGTGCTCTATTCACTGTGCCACCTAGCCACCCCATGAATTGGGAAGTCTTTAACAAAATAAATAGAAATACAATCAAATGTAGAGAACATTACATTTTAAAACCAAGCTCATATGTGGAGCAGGGATCCTTCTATATGAATTAGTGGTTCCTGTTTCTATTTGATTTGACCCCATTGGAATATGGGATCAAGACAGACACAAGCAGACACATTTATGGTCCCCACTCTCCTAAATAGAGACTTCCTTGAAAATTGATCAAAAGAAAGCAGAGGGAGATGGAAATTATATAATCAACTTTTGAAACTATGGACCAAAATAATTTTCGTGATCTTGGAGTTATTGTTATTTGTGATCTTGGAGGATATTGAAATCTATCAACATATATCTGACTTTTATTTAATTAATTTACCTTCTGTTAGTATGTTTGGCTTAAGTCAGTATGAGAATTTGACTGCATTCTCTAAGCACACACCTAATGACAGGACAGGAGTGTAGATAACCTGAAGATCAGTTAATCCTTCAGTGATTTCCTATTCCTTCCAGGCTAAAATACAAACTCCTTGGCTTTCAATGCCAGGCTGAGGAGTTTCTCCACAGTGTTGTTCCAAACTGCCTTTTCATCTTCTCTCATGTGATCTCCTTCCATACATTGTGTATTCCAACCAGACTGGCTTCCTAACTAATCCCTGAACTCAGGCTGACTGACCCCCATGCCTGAAATGCAGGCTTCCTCACCATTGTCTCTCAGAATTCTTTACTGTTGAGTCATTTCAATCATGTTCTGACTCTTCATGATCCTGTTTGGGGTTTTCTTGGTAAGAGTGCTGGGGTGGTTTGTCATTTTCCTTCTCTGGCCCATTTTATAGATGAGGAACTGCCCAGGTAGCACCTGCTAAGTTGAATCCATTACTGACTCCCCCAGTGGTTAATACTCTCTCCTAAAATCAGTTTGCACATCTAATCAGGATCTAAGTATTTATTATCCTCAGGAGGAGAAGGATCATATTTCCAGGCAATGTAGGTGTTCAGGTTCAGGAAACCAAAATCAGCAGGAAGCCATTGCTGCCCTCAAAGAGCTTACATTATTTTAATAAGGCAAGGTCAATGTCATACACATTTAAATATATATAAAATAGGGGTGGCTAGGTGGTGCAGTGAATAGAGCACTGGCCCTGGAGTCAGGAAGACCTGGGTTCAAAGCCAGCCTCAAACATTTAACACATACACACACACAAAAACTAGCTGTGTGACCTCGGGCAAGTCACTTAACCCCAACTGCCCTATCTTCCCCCTCCCCCCAAAAGTAAATATATATTAAATTACAGCATGTCCCAAAAGTTTTAGTGCAGTTTAAAGATGTAATTATGTATAAAATGCTGCCAGTTTTTAAAAAAACCATGAAAGGCTAATTATTTACATTTTAAAATGTTGATATATTTTTTTATTAATATTCAACATAACCACCATCTTGTGCTTAGTTTTACTCCAGTTGATTTTTGAGCTTTGTAAAAACTATCAGTTGCCACTCAGTGACTGAAAGGATTGCATTTGTAAACCTACCCTTAAGATCATCCAAAAAATGAAGTTTGGGTGTGGGCATGAAAGGTTTGATGTGACCCTCCAAGGAAAAGTCTGATGGTGGAGAACCTTCTCTACTGATCCAGCAGTTACCTAGAAATCTATAGTACCAATAGTATAATACCCAATGACATTGTACTCCATCCTGCTAAATTAAGAATTCATTTCCAAATTCACAAAACTAAATAAGTGTAAAATAATTTTTGGGGAGACAATCAGGATCGAGTGCCTTGTCCAGGATCACACAGCTAGTAAGTGTCTGAGGTCAGATTTGAACTCAGGTCCTCCTGACTCCAGGGTTGCTGCTCTATTTACTGTACCATTTAACTGCCCCATGTAAAATAAATGTAAATAAACTTTCAAATTTTTTTTTGGTAAGTTTGCAGTATTGAAACTTTGAAGTTATTAAATCTTAAAACTGCATGAAATACTTTCAGGACACTTTGTACATAGGAGGTAGGGACTAGACTTAGAATTTCGTTGGTATAGGTTACTCCCAGTTGTGGTAACTCCCTTTACAGATGCAGGTTGTCACCTTCTCTAAGAGTAAACTCCTCAACCTGCACTAGATTAAAATGCAATTGGGAAACAATAATAATAAAAAATAAACAGAATACATTTGAACATAAAGTTGCTTCTAAGTCAATATATGTCCTATAGGAATCCTTATGTGTGGTTCAGTGGTCCCTCCCCACCCTCCTTTCTTTTTTGAATCTGATACTATTTCATAGCACTGAGGTATAGAGGGACTCATCTTGGATCATGCAGGTGCTATATATCAGAGATGGAACTTGAACTCAGATCTTTCTGGCTCCTGACTGGATCTGTGTCCATTACATCATTCTGCCTGCCTCTATTCAAAATAGATATAAAGTCATATTTTGGGAGGAGGTACTAATACCTGGATGGGGTATCAAGAAAGGGGGAACCTATAGGGGAAGGTAGGTGGCCCAGTGGATAGAGGACCTGCCCTGGAATCAGGCTGATATGAATTCAAATGCGGGCCTCAAGACACTTAGTAGCTGTGTGACCATGGGCAAGTCACTTAACCCTGATTGCCGAAGAAGAAGAAGAAAAGAAGAAGAGAGGAAGAGGAGGAGGAGTCTTATGTAGGAAATAGGACTTGAGATGAACTTTGAAGGCAATTTGAAATTCTTAGAGGTTCCAGGGATTCCATTAGAGGTTACATTCTCACACAGGTCAACTTTGGTTGCTGTTCATCTATTTGTTATAGTCCTCAGGCAGCTAGCTAGGAGATGTCAGCTCTTCAGGGACATGAACTTTCTCCTCTTGGTCTTTGTATTTAGTAAGTGTTTGTTGAATGAATAATTAAGAATCGACAGTGGCATGGTAGACTGGGCTTTGGACTTGGGGTATGATGACATGAGTCTGAATCCCCAGCCCCATCAGGTAGTAATTTTGTGACTGGTGACAAGTCACCGTACCCCTTGTAACCTCAGTTTCTTCTTCAGCAAAATAGAGATATATTTTTGTATTATCTCCTTCACAGGTTGCTTTGAGGATCAAAGGAGATGTTGACATCAAAATGCTATGCAAATGATTGCACATGTATAACCTATATCAGATTGCTTACCATCTGGGGGTGGGAGGGAGGGATAGAATTTGGAACTCAAAACTTAAAAAAAAACGTTAAAAATTATTTTTATGTGTAATTGGGGAAAAATAAAATATTATTTAAGAAATAAAAACAAACACTATGTGATGCCTTAAAGGTCTGTGTAAATGTCAGCTGTTGTTACAGTTATATCAGACTCAGCTGATATTTTCTTGGGTAGACAGGTCCATGATCTAGTGTCTCTTCATGGAGGGGCTAGTTTTTACTAGTTAGTCAGTAAACATTTATAAGCTCCTACTATGTGCCCGGCATTGTTCTAAACACTTGGGATACAAAGAAAGAAAAAAAGTCCCCACTCTTAGGGAGCTCAAATGGAGGTAGGTGACCATCTTCTCATCTTGAACAGAATCAAACTATTTGGGGTTGTGGGTACCAGATCCAACTCTGAATCTGGTATAACTGGTTACATAACTTAGGCCTCCATACAGTGGAAGTATTCCTCAGTTCAGAATGAAACCATAGAATCATAGGGCTGTTAGACCTGGGAAGGAACTTCTGAGATCTTCCCGTTCCTTGTTTTATAGAGAAGGAAAAGGAGGTCCATGGAGATCAAGTAATTTTCTTCTCTCTTTATCTCTCTCTCTCTCTCTCTCTCTCTCTCTCTCTCTCTCTCTCTCTCTTTCTCTGTCTCTGTCTCTCCCCCCACCCCTTCTCTCTCACCTGATAACTTCTCTTCTCAGCTCCAGTCTCACATCACCAACTGCCTCTTGGACACCTTGAACTGGAGGTCTCCCAGATATCTCATACTCAACCTGAACCACAGTTCATTATCTCCCCTTTTTGTAAATGTCCCGCCACCCCACCCCCAACCCTTGCTTCTTTCAGACTTTCTTATTGTTGTCATTGTTTGTCCTTCATTCTTGAAGAGGACCAATGACATCAAGAGGGTGATGCCATGACTCGCAAGTGAATTGGATTTAAGTGAGGGAGGGCTGGGCAAAGTCACCAGCCTCACTTTCTCCCGTCTGGGTCCAGTGGCAAGACATAGGTCAGGATGACTGGAGATGACCCCACATGCAGTGGGAGACCTGATTACCTAGGCTTGCAACTCCTCAGTCATACTCAACCTGGTCAGTTGCCAATCATGGTTGTTTCTTCCTTTGTGACACCTTTTTTATACGTCTTCTCTCCACTCACACAGTCACCACCTCCTTGCTGGACTATTGCCACAATCCCTCCCGCTCCAGTCCATCCTCTCTGCAGTTGCCCAGGTGATTTGCCCACAGCGCAGGTGCAGACCATGTCACGTCCTAAATAAATTCCACTGGCTCCGGATTGTTTCCAGGACCGAGAATAAAATATTCGATTTGATTTTTAAAACCCTTCACAATCTACCTTTTCCTATCTTTCCAGTCTTCTTACACTGCTACATTTTTTAGGATGCCCTGATCATGAATTGTAAATAAATCATACACAGACAGTCCTCTTGCTCTTTCTTGAACATAACACTCCATCCCCCCAAACAGTATATTTTCACAGTGTTTCTTGGGCCTAGAATGCTCTCGCTCCTCATTTCTACTTCTCACCTTCCTTAACTTCCTTTAAGATTCATTTCAAATCTGAGGAAGCTAGATGGCAGTGAATAGAGCACCAGTCCTGGAGTCAGGAGGACCTGAGTTCAAATCCGGCCTCAGACACTTACTAGCTTCACCCTGATTGTATTCAGTTCAAATCCCACCTTCTTTAGGATGCCTTTCCTAGGCCCTCCTTCTTCTTCCAAGAGCTAGTGCAAATTTCCTTTGAGATCACCCTCCATTGATGCTGTATATCTGTATGTTATAGTATACAGGTATTTGCCCATTAGAATGTGAGCCCCATGACAGTGGGGATTGTGTTTTTGCCTTCCATTGCATCCTCACTGCTGAGAAAGTGCTTACTAAACGGAGACTAAGACTGATGGGGAAAGATTGGGATCAGGATGGTATCATGGAAAGATGGAAAGATTTGGAGCGAAAACCTGAGTTTAGACGTGACCTCCATCACTGCCTGTGTGATGCTGGGCAGGCCTTGTCATTTTCCTAAGGTCTTAGCAGTGAATTAGGTGAGAAGCCAACACTCAAACTCAGGCCCCCAGGTTTCCCATCCTGTGCTCCTCTGTCAGCTTTTGCCATATCATCATCAAAGCTTGGTTTGGGGGGTTAGGCTGGGGCAGTGAATGGTTTGGGCATCACTTTGAGCAGTGACTTCTGGGAGGGAGAGGGAGACCTCTATACTCAGGTGAATCTTGGGTTCCATGAACCTGGGAAAACACCTTTTCTTCTTGTTACTTCATTTTTTTTTCTTTCCTATTTAAACAGGACATTAAATTCTGGCTATTATTACAAAACTCTTAATAACTTGATTTGCAGAACAGTTTCAGGTCATAGGAGTTATAGCTAGAAGGGAACTTAGAGGTCTAACCCTCCTCATTTTATAGATGAGGAAACTGAGGCCCAGAGAGGGAGTGGCTTACCCAATGGCATGTTGGTAATACAAAATAGTTTGCATTTATATATAGTGCCTTTAAGTTTTGGGAAGCTTTTTACATAGATTCTTGCTTAAGGTAATTAAGTGTCAGAGTTGGGATTTGAACCTAAGTGTCTTGACTCTAAATGCAGCATCTTTGGGAGATGGAGGAAGCGGTTTTTATGTATTTACTGTTGCTAAGCACTGTTTTAAGTATTTGTTGTTGTTGAGTTCCAGTTGTGTTCTACTCTGTGACCCTATTTGGGGTCTTCTTGGCAGATACTGAAGGGGTTTGCCATTTCCTTCTCTATCTTATTTTACAGATGAGGAAACTGAGGCAAACAAGGTTAAGTGACTTACCCAGGGTCATATAGCTAGTAAGGCCAGATTCAAACTCAGGAGCATGAGTCTTCCTGACTCCAGGCCTTGCACTCTGTGCACTATGGCGCCACCTAGCCTCCCTAAGTATGGTGGACACTAACAGAGGCAAATATGACAGACCCTGTCCTCAGGGAATGTTTAAACATTCTAATAAACAAGACTGCACTTAAAGGGAGCTGGAGAGGGGGTGGGGAGGGAGGTGACCCATGCCCATAGAGACCATAGAAGTAGTGAATTGTCCTGGAGGCCTGGTTCTGGTCAAGGTAAGGTGAAAGTTCACTTATCAGAACCTGGGGACCCAAGGTTGAGTCCGGGGATTGGGAATGGGTTTGAGATGCAGAGGATGGCCCCAGTATAGGCAGCCTGGGAGTGACCGTGGAAGCATGGGGTTCAGTCTGACCTTATCTCCCCTAATGTTTTCAATTTGGGGCAGCTCATCTTTAGAAGGACATTGTAAATAAACAAGAACTCATCTTTCCTTCAGCAGCTAGAAAGCACTTTATAAGTCCCACACCACCCTTCTGAAGTAGAGGATTTTATTATCCTTATTTCTTTAGATGAGGAAACTGAGGCTCTGTGAGTTTGAATGACCCGTCCAGGATCTTGCAGCTATCAAATGTCTGAAGTGGGATTTGAACTCAGGTCTTCCTGACTCCAAATCCACTATGACTCCCTGCCTTTCTGGAATGTAACTGGAGTGTCCTGTGGAGCAGGATTATATTTTGTTTCTATTTCATGCCCCAGAGGGAGGAAGTAGGAACAACAGGTGAAGGTGTTGAGAGACAGGTTTCAGCTAGAGATAAAGGGAAAAAGTCAACACAATCAAAAGCATTTGTTAAGCTTTGGCTACGGCTCTCTTGGGGCATATGGGGTGCTCAGGGGGGACCAGCACCTCTGATGTAAGGCCTTGCTGAGCCTTTTCAGGGCTTCTCATCCACCTTTGGTGCCCACCTTTACCCACCTCTCACTGGTGGCTCCAAGAAACTGAGACATGTGCAGAGTGGCTGTACCTGGGTAAAACTATCCCCACTGACAGGCTCAACCAGGCTGAGGGAAACAAACAAGCCTCAGGCTTGTTGCTGAGTTAGGGGGATGTCTACCCTAAGCATGTGAAGACTTCCTCTGGCGGGATGGGCACGCAAGAACAATTTGTTCTAAGAGCCATGATGGAAACTCAAGCAGGTGCTGTGGAGTGCTTAAAGCTTGGTCACACATGGAAGACACCAAGGTCACCCACTGCACCCTGGGCCATAGCCAGTCGTCCTGACTTTTGTTGCCACTGGACTTAAATGACTCTGGAAGAGAGAGGGAGGCTGATGGCTTTGTGCAGCTCTGCCTCACTTACATCCAGTTCACCCACCTGTGATGTCATTGGTCATGTTGGAAAATGAAGGATAAACAACAGCCACATACCTCTCAGGTACCAGCTAGGTGATGGGACTATAAAGACCTTGCACAAAGTAATCTCTATTAGCGAGGAGCTGCCATGCCAATGGAGGCGAGACAGTCAGAGCTGTCCAGAAGTAGAATGTGCTGGTCTAGGAAACAATGAGTGTCCCATCGCTGAAGGTCTTTGAGCAGAGATCCCAGGTGTCCACAGTGGACTAGCGGAGGTTATAAAGGGGATTCCCGTTCAGATACTGGTTGTCTGGGCCCAATCCCATCTGCGATTCAGGGATTCCTTCCATGGTTTTTTGTCCCTAAGTCTTTTCTTTTAGAGGCTAGTGTGTGGTCTGGTGGCAAAAACCCTAGTCTGGAAGCCAGGATTCTTGAGTTCTTCTGGTTCTGACAATAACTCTGTGTGGGTTACTTTACCTCCCTAGGTCTCAGTTTCCTCACCTGAAAAATGTGCAGATGGGACTAGATCATCTCTCAGGCTGAATTCTAAGATTCTGTATGTAGGCTGAAACTGATGGCTTATTCTTTTGAAAACTGGGCAGGTCACTTAACTCCTGCCTGCCTCCATTTTCTTATCTAAAATGGAGATAGGGCAGCTAGGTTGTACAGTGGATAGACCACCAGGCCTGGAGTTCAAACATGGCCTTAGACACTAGCTGTGTGACCTTGGGCAAGTTGCTTAACCCTGTTGGCCTCAGTTTCCTCATGTGTAAAAATGAACTGAAGAAGGAAATGACAAACCACTCTAATCAAGAAAACCCCAAAAGGGGTCACAAAGAGTGAGCTATGACTGAAATGACTAAACAACAAAAAATGGAGATAACAGCACCTATACTTCCCAGGGTTGTTGTGAAGATACAGTGAAATATTATTTGTAAAGTACTTTATAAATTCTAAAGCACTGTACAAGTGATAGTTGTGATGATCCAAGGACTTGTTCAGTAGGACTCATTCATTGCCTCCCAGAACTTTCCCTCTTTGGCTGATATTGGGGATAGTAGATTTAGTTACTTTTCTGCTTTGTCAAAAGGCCGATTACTTCAAAGAAAAGAAAGCCTGGAGGACAGGTTGGGGGCTTCCAGGATAAGCTAGGGCTGGGAGCTGCAGAATTTCCTCCTAGCTTTTCTGTGTTCTGTCCAAGAGAGGAATATACCATCTTTCATACTTCCTTGTCTGACTCTGTATGAGAAATTCTGAGACAAATCTAGTGGTGATGGCTAGAGCGCCGGCCCTGGAGTCAGGAGGACCTGAGTTTAAATACAGCCTCAGACACTTGATACAAAAAAACTAGCCATGTGACCTTGGGCAAGTCACTTAACCCCAACTGCCTCATCAAAAAGCAAAAAAAAAAAAGCACAAATCTAGCAAAGAGATGAATATTTATACACAATCTATGTAGACCAGTGGTGTCAAACTCAGATAGAAATGGGCCATTACACTGTACCTAAGAATCTCTGCAACCCCATATTGACTTAGAAAACCACATATTAACATTATCTGTGTTCTATTACATTTTTATTTATTTTGTTAAACATTTCCCATTTATATTTTAATTTGATTTGGGCAGCACTCAGCCTTTTTGACACCTCTAGTATAGACTGTTTCCAGGACTTTTTACATTGTCTTCAGGTTTTCCAATGGACTGCCTTTCCTAAGACTTCATCCCTTAAGAGATTAGACTCTCATGGTCTTCTTGAGAAAGAGTAGACTGTATCCTTGACCTGTGCAGCTTAATCTGAGGCTTACAGGCCTCAATGCATTCATTTCTCTATTCATTGAACAAGCATTTTTATAGTACCTTGGGGGGAGAGGTAAGGGGTAGAGCCAAAGGCAACCAGCATTTATTTAGTGCATACTATGTTCCAGGCATTGTACTAAGCACTTTTTACAAATGTCTCATCTGATCCTCATAACAACTCTGGGAGGTAAATTCTGTTTTTATTCCCATTTTACAGCTGAGGAAACTGAGGCAAACAGGTTACATTTCTGACCAGGATCATACAGCTAGTAAGTGTCTGAGGCTGAATTTGAACTCTGGTTTTCTTGACTCTAGGCCCAGTGCTTTTATCTACTGCTGCCTAGCTATCAGTATAGGTATAAAGACTAACAACCAGTGCCCTCCCCCAGGAACCTAAATTCTCCTGGATCTTGGGTGATGCCCAAAGTTACATGCAAGCAGACTGATTTTAGAGAAACCTGAGCAGAGGACTTTGGTGTAAATCAGGGGTTCTTCACTTTTTTGTGTACCATGGACCCCTTTGGCAGTCTGGTGAAGACTATGGACTCTTTCTCAGAATGATGTTTTTAAATGCACAAGATAAAGCACAAGATGAAAAGGAAACCAATTATATTGAAATAAAAATATGACAAAAATACTTATTTAAAAACACACACAGATTCATAGACACGAAGTTGAGAGCCGCATGTTTTAAACTGCCCCCTTTTCTAGCTGATTGTCTGGCGCACTCTGTTCCTGGAATGTCTGTCTCCCTTGGCTTTTCATATGTGTACCCAATATGTTCCGTTTTACTGGCTTTTGAAACAGGAGTACACAGTTGGCAAGAGATGTGCATGCCAGGTTTGCTCCCATGAAGTCTTTGCAAGCAAGCCTGATTTGAGGAAGGGGGAGGCTTGAGCAAGAAGAATGAAGAGGAGACACCTGCGGGCTGAGACATATCACACCCTAATGGGTGTCTGAAAGCCAGCCCCACATCACTTTTTTTCTCTAGCCACCCTCGTCTACAGATTGTTTTTTTGGACATGCTGTGCCCTTGCAGTCTACAGCGTGATGTTTCCATTGTTTGTCCTGCTCTGTTGTTAGGATCCTGTGATCTGCACAGCACCTTCAGGACAATTAAACTGCAGATCTGGTCACCTCCAGACGAATGTCGGGGCCCTTTGGCATCTGTGTGACCCAGTGCTCCCTGCCTCTGATGCACTTGAAACAAGGCTGATGTGTTTTGTTTTTAAAATTGTATTTTTCAAAGCTGTTAAATTGGCATGGCAGCCTGGACTTCTTCACACTGGCAGCTGGTACTCTCAGCCTCCAAAGGGCTCCAGTTTCACTCTTGACGCAGGTTGCACTGCTGTGGGTTGGACTGCTGGCTGCCCCGAAACTGATAGGGGAGGTGAATCATCAGGAGGGGGAAATAAACACAATTTCTCTTGCAGAACAGGCTCCGAATGCCTTCTCTGTTTCTGGAGAAACTCCGAAAGCAGCAGCACTGATTGGGGGGCGGGGGTGCGGCAAGATACCTTGCACAGTTTAGAAAAGGGGCAGTTACTGCCTGACCTGGCTGGCCTCATTAGCTCTCCAAGTTTAAATCCCATCTTGGAGGTGGGTGCCTGCTGTCCAATGCGGAATTAACATACAGCCGACTGCTTTTCGTGCACCAGCATATTATGCTAAAGAAACAGTCATGCTGGATCATGCACTTTAAGAAATAAAGAATTCTGCTCCTGAAGCATTTTTTTCTGGGGACCTAGCCAGCTTTCTCAGAACTCTTACAAACTGGGTTTAGCAGCGGGCAAGGGGAAGCTGTTTTCTGCAGACTTTTAGTCCAACTGAAACTAGTGGGAGAGTGGGAGGGGTAGGATGGAATTGACGTGGGTTTGTGTGCAATGGACCCAAGCAGCTTCTACTAGTACCTGGAGGCCAGGAAGTACATTTCCCAGGGTGCCAGAAAGGGGGTATTTCACAGGGTAGAAGAGTTGCAAAAGCTGGCTTAGGTGTTGAGAATTCAAACTCAAGCCAGTTTAGAAACAGGACGCTGCAACGTTCCAGAAAGAGACCTTTCGAAGCGCCCAGTGTAGTCTCCCTAACACGTGTTCCGATCCAGAAGTTTTCTCTCGCTGTGTGTGTGTTCCCCCTTTTTTTTAAACAGTCCTGTGCTTCAGCGCCTCCATGTTTTCTGGCCTCTGGCCAGTTTCCTGTTTGACGTCACTCGCTAGTTAACTGCCGCAGTTTTTACAACTGTGCTTTCAAGTGTAATCTGAGCTGGCACTGCCCAGCTTCAGCTGCCCCGGCTCCTGCCTCCGAGGGAGAGCCCTGAGTCTCCCCCCTGTCTACCTTTCGCAGCTCGCTGATTCTCCGCTCCTGCCCCTTCCGCCCCAGCCTGCAGGATTAGGAACCCTGCCGCCAGCCCATTGCGTTGGGTCGGGAGAGAGCCGGGAAGCCGGGCAGGGGGGCAGAATCCACCTATGCCGTGCGCCTACCTTTTCTGCTTGTTGTGCCTGTGTGGGAAGCGAGCCTGGAGGATGTTTTGCTGGAGGGGCTTTTGAGTTCGACTCCCAGGCTCCTTTTCCCACCCCTCCTGCCCCCGGGCGCACTTGGTGCTCTACTGCATTTCTGGGAAGCCATGGACAAAAGGCAAGGTATATGTTGCAATGTGGGAAACCTGTGGAAATGGAGGTAGGGTGGCGAGGGGTGGGAGCCCGAGTGTAGTTTAGTTATTTAAACAAGGTTTATTTCATTTGGTGGCATTTTCACTTTTGCTGTAACAGGGCATTGGTTGCCTGCTCGTTCTCTTCCCCAGAAGGTCCCCCAAATGGAAAATGCAAATGTTGTATTGACAGTGATTTGCTTGGAAAGCCTGTGTTGGGTAGGTAGGTAGAGAGTTGACTGGAATGATTTCAGGGGAAAAAAAAACCCAAACAAAACAACACAGCCCAACAACAACAAACTGCAGTTTGCCAGGTTGCAAGACTGAGTGTATTTTTTTTTAAGTGGAACTTGGTGGGCAAGGATGGGTGCTAGCTTGGGTGTTTCCTGAACAGCCAAGGTCCCTCCCTCTCTTGAATGGGGCAGGCCCGGCATGGATGAAGGGACGGGCAGACTTTGCAGTGCACTAGCCTGATTCAGCAGAGGTGGAACAGGTGATGGGCACAGTGGTGGAGCTCTTTTGTAAACATTACTTTTCTCCTGCCCTGTTTTGAATGCAGATGGCATGTGCATGTGTCTATAGGCCCCTCTGCCCCCTGATTTCTCTTGTGATTAGCCATTTAGGTATGCATAACTTTTTTCTTGTTCCTATCAAGGAGATAAGGTCATTTGTCTGAAAGACTGCTGCAACACATTCTTACTCCCTTAAGCACACCGATTTACTCATTTCTGGGCTGTGGCCATTGCAGGAACTTTTAGTTTCATTGTAGTGCTTCCTTAGCCAAAGCTCTTTTGAAGTTGCTCAGTTGGTCCTGTTCTCTCCAGGGACACTAGGGTTCCTGACCGTCCTCCTCCTTCCTTCTTCCCTAGATGTACATCTACTTCTCTTCATCCTTTTCCCTTAAGCCCAGCGCCTTCTATTTAGTGGTTTTTGCTTGTGCTAGAGGCCAATTAATGGCAGTTGATTGATGGGGCAGGAGTTGCAGGAAATCGAGCCCTGGAAGCTTTCAGGCTTTGTTCTGCACCTGCAGTGTTTGGGTCCTGGGGGGTGGGGGTGGAGCTTCCCTGAGCCTTACCTGCAGGTGGCCTGGGCACTGGGGAAGACTTGCTGTTTCAAAGGTCAGTCCGGTCAAACAGTTGCATTTTCTGACGTTGCCCCTGTGCTCCTGGCTTTCCTCTGACTGATGCATTGGGGCCAGGTGGGATCAATGAGGTGAATTGCCCATGCCAAGAAACCTGGGATACCAGACATAGCGGGGGAGTATGTGCGTAGTTTGGATGACGGGCAAGGATGATTGACCTGTCAGTTGAGGAAGTAAATAGATCTCTTAAGGCCGGGAGGCTGCTGAGGCCTCTCTGCAAAGGAGCCCAGAAGGAGGAAGTGCTTGCCTTTGAGGTCATGTGATTTAGGAAGCATAGCAGAATGACTCTTAAATCATTGTTGAGTGCTTTTTTTTGGGGGGGGGGGGGGGGAGGGTGGGAGACCTGTCAGTGGAGGAGAAAGAAGGATTATAGGATTAGAGCTGGAAGAGACCATGTAATCCAACTCCCCATTTTACAGATGAAGAAACTAAGGCCCTGAGAAGTTGTGATTTACCCATGGTCACGCAGGTAGTAAAGTGGCAAAGGTGGGACCTGAGCCCAGGTCTTCTAATTCCAAGTCCAGTCCTCTCTTCACTTTACCTGTAAACCACAGCCACTGACCAGATAAACCCCTGTTTTTAAAGATTAGGAGACTGTGGCCCTCGAAAGTTAAGGGATTTGTCTAAAGTCACCCGGGAAGCCCAGGAGGAAGGCAGAATTCAAACCCAGGTCTGGCTCTTTCTCCTGTACCATGTTACCTCTGGGAGAGGGCCAAGACCGCACACTGCCCTTGCTTCTCTGCAGGCCTCCTTGGTGAGTCATGGGGGGCAGGGAGCAGGTGGAAGGGGGAGGGGTAGCTTCCTTTGGGCTGGTTTCCTCCTCCAAAGGTAAAGGCCCACAGCTGCTGGGATGGCCTTGACATCACACTCCCAAGTGTTCATCGCATGCTGCTGAGATGTGCTGAGTGGGAGTCAGGCCAGCTGTCAGACAGAGCCTGCCCACCCACTTCTCAGGCGCCAGGCTTGGGCTCATGGCCCAGGGCAACTGCATACATGCATTCAGGTTTCTTCTTCCTAACCTGAGCCCTCAATAAGAATAGCAGGAAAGCCTCTGGCTTGGAGGAAACTGTGACTTGAGGGAGGAATTGTACACCCTTCCATCTTCCCCAATTTAATCCCAAAGAGAACCAATAGTCAATCAGCAAGCATTTATTAAGAATGTGTTGTGCCAGGAACTGTGCTAAGCTCTAGGCTGAGCTCAATCAGGGATGTTTTTATTGATGTTCTTGTATGGCCTGGCCCCAGCCTCTTTTAAAACTTTTTAAATTTGATACTTTTTTTTTTGCATTTCCCAGTATTTCTCTCCTTCCTCCCCACTTCCAGAGGGTCTTCCCCTTAAACAAAGAATTTTTAAAAGGAAGGGAAAAAAGCAAATTTCACCGAACTTACCAACACACCAACCAAATCCAAAATCATATGTGGTGTTCTGTACCTATACTCCCAATACTTGCAATGTAGAAAGGGGGCAAATTTGATCATTATATTTTAACTGTCTGACCTCAGTCGCCTTTTTTAAAACATAATTTTATTGATAGCTTTTGTTTTTAATGTTACCAAAGTTTCTCCCAGTATCCCTCACCTCTCCAAGAGAGCCACAAATAATATTTTTTGAAGAAAAAAAAAAGAGGGGCAGCTAGGTGGAACAGTGACTATAGCCCTGACCCTGGAGTCAGGAGGGACCTGAGTTCAAATCTGGCCTCAGATACTTGACGTACTGTGTGACCTTGGGCAAGTCACTTAGCCCTAATTGCCTTGCCTCCCCCCTCCGTCCCCCCCAAAAAAAAGAAAAAAGAGAAAGGAGGAAAAAATCAGCAAAACTGATCAATACATCAAAAAGGTCTGAAAATATATGCAGTGTTCTATACTTATGGACCTCTGCAAAGGGATAGGGTGGGGATATCTTCTCATATCTTCTAGGGGCCTTGCTTGTTTTTTGTAACTTTACCACCTTCACTTTGGATTGTTTTGTATTTGTTGTTCTTTCCATTAAGTTGTGGTAGTCATTGTAGATAATGGTTTTCTTGGATTTGCTTACTTCACTCTTCATCAGGTCATCTAAGCTTCTTATCAATGACCCCCTTGAGATATATACCTCGAAGTGAAATTTCACTTCATTTTCATAATTCCAAAATGGGTGTACTGAGTCACAGCTCCACCAACAAATACACCAGTGCGACTGTCTTCTTACACAATCCCTCCGACGTTGACTGTTGCCATCTTTTGTCATACTGGCTGGATGGGAGGACTTAGGACTGCTTTGATTTGTATTTTTCTCTTATTAGTGATTGGGAGCAGGGTTTCATATGGTTTCTGATCGTTTGCACTTCTTCTTTTGTTCATACCCTTTAGGGCCCCTATCCTCCTGAGATGTAGAGATAAGCTCTGTGGTTAATGGGTGGGATGATGTAGTGGAAAGAACAGTGACTGTGGGAAACTGTGGCATCACTCCCAGTGTGACACATCCTTTCAAGCCGTGTAACCATGTTTTGCACATTTGAATATTATTGGGTATTCTTGTTATCTGTCTTTGATCCCCTCTCCCATACTCTGAGCTCCATGAGACCAGGAGGGATCATAGCATATTTAAACTACATTTTGTATCTTGCCCAGCAAAGGATGGATTCTCAATACTTGTTGAATGAATAGCTGCCTCTTTAGGGCCATAGCCTCCTAGGATCCAATCAGTTAATTAGCACTTATTAGATGCTTAATGTTTGTCCTTGTGCACTGGGTATAAAAAGACAAAAGCAAAATCATATTCTCTGTCCTCAAGAAGTTTATATTACAACAGAGACAACATGCTATACAAGTTTATAACAAAGCAGAGAGAGATACATGGTAGCCTTTGAAGGGAAGGCACTGGGAGTTGGTGGAGGGAGGACATGAAAGGATGTTCAGACCATTGTAATCATGAGACAGAGAAAAGAGGGGAGATTTATCGTGATGTGTGAGGAACAGTTGGTAGTCTTGTCAGAGTGAGGGGAAGCAGACTATGCAGTGAATTGAGCACCGGCCCTGGAGTCAGGAGTACCTGAGTTCAAATCCGGCCTCAGACACTTAACACTTACTAGCCGCATGACCTTGGGTAAGTCAAACCCCAATTTCCCTGTCCTCCCCCCTCCAAAAAAAAAAAAAAGAAATCAGAATGAGGGAAAGGCAGTAGTGTTCGAAAGGACTGGAAAGGTAGGATGGGGCCCAAATTGTGAAGAGCTTTAAAGGCAAAAACCCCCAAAAGTTTTATATTTGATCTAAAGGTAATGGGGAGCTAATGTAATTTACTAAGTAGGGGTGGTGACTTGGTCATTCCATTTTGCCATAGAACTGGGGAGAGAGATTTAAAAAAAAATCATCTTTCTGATTTGTGAGTTGTCTTAGACATAGACATATATTAGAATACATTAGAATGTACATTAATCATACATTAGAATGAGAATTAGAATCATACATTAGAATGAGAAGGGAACAATTCCGATCTTCTCATTTTACAGAAGGGGAAACTGAAGCCCAGAGAGACCCCATGATTTCCTCAAGGTCAAACAGGCAGCTGGGATTCAGAACCAGGACTTCTGACTTCAAATTGCCTCACTGCATCGAACTTCATTAAGTGGCCTCTACTTAGAGACAGCTGTTTTCAGGCTATTTCCCCCTTTATCACTTCAGGGTGGGGCTAGGTGGGTGGGTAGCTTGCCATTATAACTATGGAGTCCTCCAACTTAATTTAGAAATTTAGACAGGGGACCCCGCTGTCAGGATTTTAACTCCATTGAGTGAAGTAAGGTGTTAGATCCCTTTGGCATGTTTAGAAAGACACCACTTTAGATCTTGGCAAATTATGGGGATTAAAAATTTAAAATTGTAGGGCAGCTAGGTGGCACTGGGCTTGGAGTCAGGACGACTCATCTTCCTGAGTTCACATTTAACCTCAGACACTTACTAGCTATGTGACCCTGGGCAAGTCACTTCACCCTGTTTGCCTCAGTTTCTGCATCTGTAAAATGAGCAGGAGAAGGAAATGGCTCTCATATCTTTGCCAAGAAAATCTCAGATCAGGTCACACGACTGAGACAATTGAACAACAATTTTAAAATAGGATCCCTGCCACCCAGTGGTGTTTCATGGATAATGTGCCGGACTTGGAGTAAGGAAGAACTAGGATCTCACTAGCAGTGTGACACTGGGCAAATCAACCTTTATTGACTTCATTTTCTTAATCCCTAAAATGGGGGGAATAATATGGCAGTATCAAACGAAAATATGTATGTAAAGTACTTTGCAAATTCACAAGTCTGTATTAATGTCTTCTGTTCATGGATGGTGATGCTTTGCTGTGCAGAGACCTGTGTGAGGTGTGGTTGGGTGCTATCCAAAGAAGTAGAATACTGGCCTTGCCCTTGAAGAGTTTATAGTCTAGTTAGCAAGCTGAAATATATGCATAAAATAGTGTATTACTTTTAAGGCAACATACTAGCAATTTTTAACTTAATGCAAGTGTTCCCAGTGCAGTTACAAAGTACTAAAGAAGGGAAAGAGATCAGAGTTGGGTAGGGTCAATAAACCTATAATGGACTAGCATGATTTTAAAACTGCTTAGCTATTGACTGAAGATGACTATTACACTGGAAATGTAATGGTCTCTTTCTTTTTAAAAAATGGTTTTAGGTTATGCTTTATTTACACTAGGTTTTTTTTTTTTTTTTGGTGGTGATGAATTGCTTTTTAAAAAAAATTTAGTTTGGAAATAGTCTTTTTTTTTTATTGGCACCAGGACCGTAAACTCCATAAATAATATTTATTGGTTAGTATTTTAATTATAAACATGATTTTCTAGAATTCATCTTTTAAGATATTTATACTAGGATGAAATTTTTTTGTTAATAGCATTTTACTTTTTCTAATTACATGTAAAGATAGTTTTCAACATTCATTTTTTATAAGAGTTTGAGTTTCAGACTTTTTCTTCCTCTCTCCCTTCCATCCCTCCTCCCCAAGATGGCAAGCAATCTGATATAGGTTAGACATGTGCAGTCATGTAAACATATTTCACATTAGTCATGATGTGAAAGAAGAAACAGAACAAAAGAGAAAAGCCACAAAAAACCAAGTGAAAATCGTATGCTTTGATCTATCTGCATTCAGACTCCATAGTTCTTTCTCTGGATGTAGATAGCATTCCATGGAATTGTCTTGGAGCATTGTATTGTTGAAAAGAGCTAAGTCTATGATAGTTGATCATTGTACAATGTTGCTGTTACTGTGTCCAATGATCTCCTGGTTCTGCTCAGTTCACGTAAGTCTTGGAAGTGGCCTCTTAAAGAAGTTACCCTTTGTGTTTATGCGTACTCTACATGGCTGCCCTTTTGGCTATATGGTTACACCAAACACTGCCTCTGAGACAGAGTGATGGTCATCCGACAATTTAAGGTGTGGTTAGATTTGGGAAAGTCGTTACTCACAGTGCTTCCATTGTCCCCATCTATATTCTGGTATGTTTTCAGGGTTGTTTGATGACTTAACTTTTTAAAAAACAATTTTTAAAAAACTAAAAATTAAAATTTTTTAAATTAAAAAAATTTATTTCGTTTTAGTTTTCAATATTCACTTCCATAAGACTTTGAGTTTTAAATTTTCTCCCCCTTCCTTGCCTCCCCCCTTGCCAAGATGGCATACAATCTGATATAGGCTCTACTTGTACATTCATATTAAACATTTTCACATTAGTCATGATGTAAAGAATTAGAATTAATGGGAGGAACCAAGAGAAAGAAGAAACAAAACAAAACAACCAAAGAAAAGGAGAGCAAATCACATGCTTCCATCTGCATTCACACTCCAGATTTCTTTCTCTGGATGAGGATAGCATTTTCTATTGTGAGTCTTTTGCAGTTGAGATAACTTTTTTTTTTTTTTGCCTTTTGGAGGGCAATTGGGGTTAAGTAACGTGCCCGAGGTTACACGGCTAGTTTTTTGTGTGTGTTAAGTATCTGAGGCAGGAACTGAACTTGGGTCCTCCTGACTTGGGGGCCTGCGCTTTACTCACTGCGCCACCTAGCCATCCCAAAGTTGAGATAACTTTTAATAAGAGAGAAGTTACCTTTCAACAGCCCAGAAACTTGTCCCTCAACTTAGCAGAGTCTAGTGGTTCCCTCTTGCCTCTGGGATAAAGTACACATTCCTCTTTTTTCCCCCTCTTTGGGTATTTAAAGCCCACCTCTTTTGGGCCTAGTGCATTTTACTAATTTTCTCACATACTCTATGTTCTAACCAAACTGTGTCCTTGGTGTATACCACATTGCATCCCTGTACCTTTGTAAAGGCTAGGATGTGGTCCCTTCTTAGGATCATTGAACCATCAGCTTGGAGCTGGAAGGTCATTCCCACCTTCAAGTTAAGAGAGAGGTTATGTGACTTGTCCAGGGCCACATCTCTCTCAGGTAAGGAGGCTGAGGCAGGATTTGAATCCAAGCCTTCCTAATTGCAAGTTCCTTAGTGAAATGCCTAGTTAGTCTCCTTTAAGACTTAGCTCCATTACTACCCCCACAGGAAACTTCCTGGTATCTTCACTTGTTACTTCCCTCCTCTCAAAATTACCTTTTATTTCTTTTGTAAATCTTTTCTGTTCACTTATCTGTGTAGATACTGTTTCTCTGCTCTGCTCCCTCTGAAGAACGTAAGTTCCTTGAGGGCAGACTGTTGTTTTTTGTCTTTGTACCTAGTACTAGGCACATGGGTGTTCAATAAATTCTTGCTTAATAAATGAATAGAGTGAAGAGGAGGGTTGGGAGGTGGCCCAAGGCTGAGGAGAGTGCCCTCTGGCTCTGCTGGACCAGGTATCCTTTTACCACTGCTATATAAGCCAGGCTGCTTATGTCTTGAATTTTGTAAAAGAAAGAATTTTGAAAAGCAATACAAGTTAGTTTGGGAATTTGTAAGCTGAATTGATCTCCACCCCAGGTCAGCTGAGTGACATTCTTCTGGTCCTATTTATAGCTTCTTGGTTAGTGGGACCTGGAGGTTAGTGGCTTCTAGCAGGGGAATCTTGGCCTGTTGGCAAGAGTGGCCCTGGAACAGCTGGGCCTTGGCTACTTCCCACTCAGATGGCTTCTCAGGCACTTCTCAGGAGATGGTAGCCCAAGAGGCCTGATTTGGTGGGTTATTCTTGAAATGGGAGCTAGCTAGCCAGTTGTACTTAGAGTGACAGAGATATTTGGGGCATTGCGGTCAGTATAAGGGGGAGACTGAACCTGCAGTTAATGAAGTTCAGCTTAGCAGACCTTTACTTTAAAGCCTTTTTCTGTGTAAGGCTCTGGGATAGGCCTTAGGGACCCGGAGACAAACACAAAACAATCCTTGCTGTCTGGGAGCTTTATATTCCGCTGCAGGAGAAGCTTGCATTCCTGTCTGGATCCTGATGCTTATTAGCTATGGAATGGTTGAAGAGCCTGTCACTTTACCATTCTGAGCTCATTTCTCCATCTGTAAAATGGAACCAAGGATAACCGTTAGTAAGTACCTTCACAGGGTTATTGTGAGAGTCTAAGGAGACAGAGGTATGGTGACTGCTTTGTAAAACCTTAAATATCAGCACATTTGTTCTTTACGCTTCAAAATGTGCATTTTCAAGTCTACCCTAGCATAGGTATAGCAGGAATTGTTACAGGCCCATTTTATAGAGGAGGAAAGTTGAGTCCCAGAGAGATGGAAGCCACCGAGGGTCACAAAGCGGTGACCAAGTAGGAGCTTGGACCTCTGGCTCCAGACCCCACTGTACTTTTCTCCCTATTATATGGCTTCCCCAGCTCACTATTACAGAGGGATCAGTTATGCTCATTGGGAGAACTTCTTGGCTTCCTGCAGAAGAAAGGATGCGTATCCTTTCTGAGCTAGGCAGGAAGTAAGGAACAGACCCAGATCGTCACTACTCCACCCCCACCCCCTTCCAGTTTGGGACCCATGCCTTATATCTGCAGATGTGTTGGCATAGTTAAGATTTCCTCTAGATTTAGACCTCTCCCTCTTGCAGCTGAGTAAAAACAGCATTGGTGAATAGCTTCTTTCTTTGTATCCTGGGCTGAGGAGGAAAAGGCAGAAAATAGAGAATAATGTTAAGGAGAGGAAAGGGGTCACAGCACTGAAGGGGGCTGGGTGCTTAGCAAGGGTCCTTGACTCTGCATTGCTTCTGAGGACAGAGCGCAAGGTCTAATTCTGTGATCCCACAAGGGCAGGGGATACTGTATTCAGCCAGAGTTGTTCTGGCTTATAGAAATACACTTCTTCATTTTCTTGTGCTTGGTCCAAACTGGCCATGTCAGGGCAGCAGGTTATCTCAGCAGGTGGTGTAGGGAGGCTAACCCGCATTTCTCATCTTAAGATACTCCTCTGTTTCTTCTCCCTTTCAAGTCACAGGTGGAAAGGAAGAATTCTGTCCTGTTGTTAGGCATTGAATGTAGGTCAGCTTCTAACATGGTACCAGGGAAAGAGCGTCAGACTTGGAGACAGAGAACCTGGGTTCAAATCCTGCCATTGATACTTACATTGCTGTGGCCTTGGTCATACATGTAACCATTCTGAACCATATTTACCTCAGCTATAAAATGTTCCCAGGATTCACTAGGTGTCCTTTTTAGATATCTTTCTGATCTAGATCTGTGATCTTTTGATTGTGTGAATGCTTTTCTGGCCCCTTGCCTTTGCTTATGCCATTTCCTTATACTTGTAGGGTCTGCCTGGGTTCACTTCACTTCCCCATTTAAATTTTTTTAATTTTGAGGCAGTTGGGGTTAAGTGACTTGCCCGGGGTCACACAACTACCGTGTTTCCCCGATAATAAGACACTGTCTTATAAAATTTTTTGGACAGAAAAACACCAGAGGGCTTATTTTCAGGGGAGGGCTTATTTTAATGAACATTGACAGCAATTTTAATAAACAGCTCTCCGCGGAACTGCTCTCAATGGCGACAGCAAGCAAATCACTGGGGAAGAACAGGATGATGCGTTCACTGCTGCAGCTCTGATTGGATGCAGCTTGGAGCGCGGCGTGCGTTTCATGGGGGGCGGTGCTAATGTAGCGTGTAGCGCAGGGGATCACCTTCACTACAGTAGCAATCTCAATAGGGCTTATTTTCGGGGGAGGGCTTATTTTAGAGGAATCTTACGCAGTAAGGGGAGGGCTTATTTTCAGGATAGGTCTTATAATTGGGGAAACAGGGTAGTACGTGTCTAAAGCTGGATTTGAACTCCAGGGCCGTGTTCTATATTTACTGTGCCACACAGCTGTCCCATTCCCCCTGCCCTTTTAAAAGAGGAGTGGGCTCAGTTAAAAGAGGGGAAGAAGTCCAGGTGTAGAGATTTCTGAACTGTAACCACTTCTAGCTACCCTTGAGGGTCCAGCTTATGTGCCACCTCCTCCAAGAAGCCTTCTGTGATCGCACGCACCCTTCCTTCCCCATTATCACTTTGTATTTCTTAAGCTTGTCATATAATCTGTTCTACAGTGTTACTACTGAATATTTATTGTGTAGCATTGCATATTTATGTTATGTTATCACTTGTATGTTCTATAATAGAGCTATACTTTCATTGACAGAGTGGAGAGCACCAGGCCTGGAGTCAGGAGGACCTGAGTTCAAATTTGACCTCAGACACTTATTAGCTGTGTGATCCTGGGCATGTCACTCCACCCTGATTGCCTGGGGTGGGGGTGGGGGGGAGGTAAGAGTTCCAACCATGTTTGATGAGGGCCTGTGCTGGGTAGTTGTGGTATGCACAAAGAGGATGGGACGAGCTGTGGAGGGAGAAAGAACAAAACCTCACAATTATAGAGCACTGGCCCTAGAGTCAGGAGGACCTGAGTTCAAATGTGGCTTCAGACACTTGACACTTATTAGCCATGTGACCTTGGGCAAGTCACTTACCCCCAATTGCCCTGCCTTTCCCCCTCAAAAAAAAAAAACAGAAAAAAAGAAAAAAACTTCACAATTGGTTGTACATGGGAGGTAAGAATCATAGGATCAGAGATTCCAAGCTGGAAAGGATCTCAAAGGACTTCTAGTCCATCCTCTTCATTTTACAGATGAAAAAACAGGCCTATAGGGACTTGCCTATGATTACCTAGGTAATAAACTTCTGAGGTAGACCTCTAAAGGTACTCACTTCACCACGCTGAAAGTAAAAATTTGAAGATAACTCCAAGGTTGCAAAAGTGAGTGAAAAAACTGATGCCTTTGACAGAAATAAGAGAGATTTGGAAGAGAAGTGACTTTGGGGGGAAAGACAATGAGATATCTATGGGACATCCAGTTGGAAATATCTGCTAGTTGGCTCCTTATCACCTCTGAGATCCAGTGTGAAGTCATCTGGTTTATAAAGCCCTGGGACCTGGCCCCTCCTGCCTTCTCAGTCTTTTTAGACCTTACTCTTTTCTGCTTACTATGGGATCCAGTGACCCTGGCTTCCTTGCTGTTCCTTAAACATGTCACTATCTCTTGACTCTACATGTGTTCTCTGGCTATTTCCCTATGCCTAGAATGCCCTCTCCTCTTCTCTGCCTCCTGGCTTCCCTTATTTTCTTCAAATATCAGCAAAGATCCTCCCTTTTCCAAGAAATGTTTCCTAGTACTTTTCAACCTAAGATACCTTCCCTCAATTTATCCTGTATATATCTTGCTCCATATAGATCTTGTGAGTCCTTGAGAGCAGGAACTGTGATTTCTTTTTTTCCTGTTTCTACATCAGAGCTGGATAGAGAGATCTGGGGGTCATCTGCATAGAAATGAGCACTGGACCCATGGAAGCTGATGAGATTCCAGAGAGAGGATAGCCCAGGACAAAGCCTAGGGGTGCTCAAGTGCTGTAGGGGGGATACTTTTGAGGGTATGGGTTGAACTAGATGACACTGTATCCCCTGGGGTGGCCATCAGTTATAGTAGAGTCCAGGGGCAGCTAGGTAGCATTAGGTTTGGAATCAGGAAAACTTATCAGAGGTTCAAATCTGGCCTCAGACACTAGTTGTGTGATGTTGGGCAAGTAATTTAACCCTGTGTGCCTCAGTTTCCTCATCTGCAAAATGAGCTGGAGAAGGAAGTGGCAAACCACTCCATTGTCTTTTCCAAGAAAACCCCAAATGGGGTCACCAAGAGTCAGACAAGACTGAAATGACTGAACAAGAAACAGTAGAGCTCAGTCTCACATAGTGGTGAATCAATTCTCTGCTAGAGTGTCATTGCTATGGAGTTTAATTGCTCTCCAGTGGATCCTTAAAGTTTTCAGTGGAAAGTGTCACCTCCCACATGTGACCTGTCTTCTCACCTGTGACCCATCCTGTTAGTATCCTGGTTTCTCAGGAAGGCTTGTGCATTTGACCTTGCTTCACCTTTCTGAGCCTGAGCTCTTGCTGTCAGTATTACAGTATGCATCTAAGGAGGGTGTAATAATACTGTGTAATATAGCACACTTAAATTATGCATAATATCAGTGAGTTTGTTTGTCTTGGCTTGTGGATCCATTTAGCAATTCCCCAACTTTCCTCATCTCTTCTCTCATGTTTTCCGTGTGTGTGTAACGTCCTGTGTTCTTAAGGCATTATAAATAGTGTAAAATGCTTCCTTTGAAGCGGCTCTGCAAGATAAAATAAGTAGCATGAGCGATATTGTCCCCATTTTATAGTTTAGGAAACAGGCTAAGAAGTTAAGTGACTTGCTCACAGTCACACTGCTAGAGAGTGGGAGAGCTGGGATTCAAACCCAGGGCTTCTCACCATCTGAAGCTTGTTCTTCATTGTGCCCTACTGCTTCTCGTGGGTCATGTTTTTATGCTTTTCTTGCCTACATCAGTGTCCTGCACATACATAGATACTCAGATGGAATTGTGGGCAGCTAGGTGGTGTAAGGGCAGCTAAGGGGCACAGAAGAGAGAACACTGAACCTGGAATCAGGAAGATCTGAGTTCAAATTTGATCTCAGCCCCTTAGTAGTTGTGTGATTCTGAGCAAGCTATTTAACCTCCATTTGCCTCAGTTTCCACACATGTAAAATGGGGATAATAGTAGCACCTACCTCCCAGGAGGACCAAATGAGATAATAGATATAAAGGGCTTAGCTCGGTGCCTGGCACATATTAATAAGCACTATTTACAAATTTTTTTTTTGCCTTTTGGAGGGCATTTGGGGTTAAGTGACTTGCCCAAGGTCACACGGCTAGTTTTTGTGTCAAGTGTCTGAGGCTGGATCTGAACTCAGGTCCTCCTGCCTCCAGGGCTGGTGCTCTATTCACTGTGCCACCTAGCCGCCCCAAGACTATTTACATTTTTAGCCACTATTATTATTCTCTGTGATCTCATTGATGGGGCTATTCTGTTGACCTCACAACCAATACATGACTGCCCATTTTACCTGTCTCTTGTCCATGTCCTTCCTTAGGTTCCCCATGAAAGGCTATTGGGGGCCTGACTTGATTTCTCTTGACCTGGAGAGGATGGTCAACCTTCCTTTTTCCATAACCAGCTCATCTTTTTCATTCGGGCTTTTTTTTGACGACCTTATGCCAGTTTTAGTTCCTTGTTTATAATGTGTTACAAGATGGACACACCTGCCACGGGCCTCCCCATTGTCATGGGGTCATAGATGTACAGCTGGCGAGGGCCTCAGAGGCCATCTGGTCCAACCCCCTTATTTTATAGATAAGGAACCTCTCTTGGCACGAGGTTGAGTAACTTGGACGAGATCAGATAGGCTGTAAATAGCAGAGTTCACATTTGAACCCAGTCAGTCAGCAAGCATTTATATAGCACCTACTGTAATCTTCAGGGATCCATAGAAAGGCAAAAACCAGTTGCTATTGTTACGGGGCTCACAGTCTAATGGAGGAAACAACATGTAAGCGACTATATAAAAACAAGCTGTGTAGGTGATAAGTTGGGGGTGGTCCTAGAGGGAAGGCAGTAAGATTGAGACCTGGAAACGGTGGGAGTTTGGCTGGGATTTGAGGGAAGCCAAGAGGTGGAGATGCCAAGGCAGAGGATGCCAGGAATGGGGATGAAAAGCCAATGAAATGTCTGGAGTTAGGAGGGAGATGGGGTGTTGGATTGGAGAACCAGGAGATTGAACAGTGTAGAGGATTAAGGTGTAACAAGACTGGAAAGGTAGGAAGGGGCTAAGTTATGAAGGGCTTTAAAAGGGCAGCTAGGTGGCTCAGTGGATAGAGTGCCAAGTGTGGAGTCAGGAAGACCCTTCCTGAGTTTGAATCCAGCCTCAGATACTTGCTAGCTGTGTGACCCTGGGCAAGTCACTTCACCCTATTTACCTCAGTTTCCTTACCTGTAAAAGGAGCTAGAATAGGAAATAAGCCACTCCACTGTCTTTGCCAAGAAAACCCCAAATATGAAGAGTTGGACACGACTGAAACGACCGAACAACAAAAGCCAAAGGATTTTATGTTTGGACCTGGAAGTGATAGGAAACCATTGACTCTAATGCCATTGGGCTTTCCAGTGTTCTCTGGGTCAATACTCATTTGAATGTAATAGTTGCTTAATAAATATTTGTGGAACTGAATTAGACTGCTGATACCTTCTCTCTGTAATCGTCTATTCCTTAGGAGAGTTTACCTTGACAGTCGTGATTCCAATATTGATGCCCTGGCTAGACCCTTTTTTGGTGTGCACTTTGCCTGAAGGAGCTGTGGAAGATGAGCCTGTAGTCTGTGGGTTATTCTGACAGAGCCCTGGCTCTCCTGTCCCCAACTGCCTGGGGAATGCAGGGGCCCATTGACAATTCCAAGGCCATGGCGACCTCTAGTGTCCTGGGCTGAGAGAGACAGGTAGCAGACCTACCAGTGAGGGACACATTGCTCCAAGCCTCTGGCAAGATTCCCTGCCCGGATCTGATTGTCAGCCTTGGGTCGGGGAGATCCCAGGATTTTGAGCACCTCTACACCTTAGCACGTACATCAAGGGAATGTTTGATGATTAGAACTGGGTCTACAGGAGCAGTGAGTGTGCTTGAATGAGACCTCTGCCTGGGGAGCCCTTCAGAATTAATTTTATTGCCTGTAGCACCTTGAGAGAATGAATTATACCATGAATCCTGACCCTCAGTAAACTGATTGTAGTTGGGGAAATGAAACTGATCCCTACACACTGGTACAGTGGACAGTACACAGGGTTCAAATCCTGCTATTAGCACCATCTGTGTAGCCTTGGGGCAAATTGCTTCATCTCAAAGTTTCATGGAAGAAATGGGTTTTAAGATAATCATCTATAGGCAAATGAAAATCTGTAATTTGGGGTGCTAGAGCCTGAGGGGTTTACACTGAGCCATTTTTTCTCTCCATATTAGAATCTGTAGGTTTCTTGTAGCCACAGAAGCCTGGCAGAGGGACTCATTTTTAAGCTTCTTGGGTGCAGAAACTGTTTTTATTTTTGTCTTTGCATGGCTAGCACATAGCTTGGTGCCAGGCATACAGCAGACACCTAATAAATGCTTTAGAGTCAAAATGAATTGTTGTTAGGAGTCAGTCCAACAGCCTGGTTATTGGAGCTATCTTTTCTTAGAGTGTTATCTTTCTACCCTGGCCTTGCCTCCCTCCTTTTCCCTCTGAATTACTCCTTATATCCTGCTTACCCATGTTTCCCCGATAATAAGACCTATCCCGAAAATAAGCCCTCCCCTTACTGTGTAAGATTCCTCTAAAGATAAGCCCTCCCCCGAAAATAAGCCCTTTTGAGATCGCTACTCTAGTGAAGGTGATCCCCTGCTCTACACGCTACATTATGGTACCCTCTGTATGCACCGCCCCCCCCCTCCCCTGAAACGCACGCAGTGCTCCGAGCTGCATCCAATCAGAGCTGCAGCAGTGAGCGTGTCATCCTGTTTTTCCCCAGTGATTTGCTTGCTGGCGCCATTGAGAGCAGTGCCACGGAGGAGAGCTGAGGCAGGACAACATAAGCCCTCCCCTGAAAATAAGCCCTCTGGTGTTTTTCTTTCCAAAAAATTTAATAAGACAGTGTCTTATTATCAGGGAAACATGGTATATCTTGTGGCATTCACATTTCTAATAGAGACTGCAGAGTGCAGAAGGCTAATTCAGTGTGGCTGTATTTAGGACTTCATTAGAGAAGAGAGCGGAAAGCTTTGTTTGGTGACCCCAGAATGGCTCCACTCATGGCTGTTCCCAATGGAGAATGGGAGATCAGCCTTTTTTTCTACCATATAATAAGCTATGTTTAAGACCTAGGTCTCCATACTAAAAGGTCATGTCCTTTCTTTTACTGCAACAACGGCCTTTTTCTTTTCCCCAGCATCAGTGACCCCCTTTTATTCTGGTGCTGGAGAGAAGTGATTGTGTCTAGATCTGTCTTAGGAGGATGTGGTCTGTCTGTATGGTGGATGGGCTACTGAAACTCTGGCTATTTCCACTTTTTTTCCTGAAAAAAGTGTACTTTTTAGTACCTTTCTTCTGAGGGCCTGAATCACAAACCCTGAGTCATTCATTCTTTGACTCATTCTCTCTTTCCTCTCCCCCATCTCACCTCAATGAGGTCATTGTTGGGTAAATGGGGACCCTTTTTTTCACACATGGGGAAAACAAGCGTAGGGATATTTGTCTGTTACCAAGTCACTCAACTGGTCAACTCACCATGTTACTCAACTGGGAGCAGAAATGGTAAATTCTTGTCTTAGTTCAGTGTTTTAATTTTCAGTTCCATTATTGCTTGTCTAGCAAACCTGGGATTTTTCATCAGTTTTATCTCTCAAAACTTGAAGCTTTTGTTCGGTAGCAAGTTCCAGGAATTCAGAGGACGCCTTCTCTTCCCATAATTCATTTCCAAGAGGAGGTCTCTGGCTTGGGAGAGAATAGTCTTCTTGTTGGTGACCACGTTGTTGGAAAGGTAGGGATGGATGGTAGGATGGGAAGGTGGGTTAATAATAATGCAAGCCAGTGCTTGCCTTGGAAGAGAGAACTCAACTTCCATGATGTTAGGTGGAGTTGTTTTTGAACAAAGATGGTCTAAAAGTTTCACTCTGAGGGAGGGACTTAGTTGATTGTGGTTAATGCTTAGAAATGCTGGACTGATGATCCCCCAAAAGAGGCAACCAAGTCTGGGTTAAAGGAATCATGGATGGAGGCAGTATAATAGAAAGAACTGGAGGACCTGGGTTTAAATCTCAGTAAAAGAAACTTTTGTGGTAACTTTGGGTACGTCACTTAACCCCTCTCGGCCTCAGTTTCTGAATTAGCTGTAGCAGCCCTGAGGATTCTTCCAGGACTAGACCTCTGATCCTCTAACTTTAAGGCAGCCAGACTCTATTACTGGTAAATGTCACCTGGGGTGATTCCAAGCTAATGTAGACTCTTCGTAGAAGCCTACTCTGACCTTTGGTAACTGAAAAGGAAATGGCATCTCCTTAGTCTCTTGCCTTTTGAAAGAGATGGCATCATCTCACAAGATTGTAATGTTGTAGTTCCCCTTTCTTATCAGTCAGACTGCCAGATCCTCTCTTATTGTGCCTGTCTGATCATGTCCTGGGTCTCAGTGGCAAACTAGGTGGATGGAGGTTGACAGCTGCTTGGCTACCAGAATGCCAGACCAGGTGGAGAAGTTGATTGACAGGGACTGTGGGTCTGCAGTTACTTCATGCTTGAGGCATGGGCTGGTAGTTTGAGCAGGGGACAAAGACTCAGGAGGTCACACCAACTTCTGAGACTGACCTTGAGAGTCATTTCACCTTCATGCTTCAGTTTCCCAATTGTTACCGGCAGATGGGCCCTGCTGGGGGCAGGGGTAGAGGTGGGGAAGGAAGGGGAAGGGAAGGAGAGGCAGGAGGAGGGGAAGAAGATCTGAAGTCTTGTGGAATGTAATTAATGGAAGTTCAGAGTTTGGGGTGCTACCAGAATTTGACAGCAGAAACTTAAAAAGTTGTCTTATACTGACAGGTTTATAAATTAGGGAATGCTAGACTTAGGGAGACCTAGATTCAAATTTTTGCCTCTGACATCTGTTCGCTCTGTGACTGTGGAGCAAGTCACTTCATAATTCTAAGCCTCATCTGTAAAATGAGGATACGTCCTTTATCCCTGCCTGGTAGGGTCATGAGGCTTAAGTGAAATAAGACATATAAAGTGCTTTACAAACCTCAAAAGTGCTATATAAATGCCAGCTATCATTATTACATATGTCTATTCAGGGATTTTTTTTTTTGTTTTTTTGAGGGGGGAAGGTAAGGCAGTTGGGGTTAAGTGACTTGCCCAAGTTCACATGGCTAGTTTTTTTGTGTTAAGTGTCTGAGGCTGGATTTGAACTCAGGTCCTCCTGACTCCAGGGCTGGTGCTCTATTCACTGTGCCACCTAGCCGCCCTATTCAGGGGCTCTTAATCTTTTTTTTGTATGTGTCCTGAATACCTTTTGCAATCTGGGGAAATCTATGAATCCTTTCTCAGGGTAATAAGATATGTAGGATTAGAAAAGAAGCCAATTACATTGAAATACACACCCCAGCTTAAAACCTTCAGATCTCTATGAACTTCAAGGGATGCCGTTTTTTATGTTTTCCAGGAAAAATCAAGAACAGGAAAGATTTAAAAATATCATGTGTCTCCAACAAGCCACCTGTCTCCAACCCAACGTAAGTTTGTTGCTGTCTTTTCCTACATACTCGGTCTCAGGCTTTCATAAGTGGCAGCTTGAGTGGGGAGGGCTCTTACAGTTCCACACACGTCAGGTCCCACTGCTTGCGTGGCACTGTACTTGGTGGGAGGAGATGCAAAGCTTGCTTGGCTCTTTCCCTCAGGAAGCTTCCAATCTGGTTGAAGCATGTGAGATAGCTACAAACAATCTACAGTGTGAAAAAGCTAGTCTTGGATAAATCCCATCAGAAAATAGTAAGTAGGTTAAAGTTATAAAAACAAATGTTAAAAATTGCTTTGACATGTAACTGGGGAAAAATAAAATACTAAATTAAAAAAATAGGGTGCTACCTGTGGCCCAAAGAGCCATTTTTTTATATCCCTTTACATGGATGGGAAGAAGAATGGAAGAGGCCTGAAGATAGGCCTGGCCCTGTCCTTTGGAATGAGGTTTTGTGACCTTCTGAGAGGGACTTGTCTCTGAAACTTTTTCAACTTGATATCTTTTGCTCTGCCAAAATGTTTTTTAGGCCACTACAGTTCTCCGAAAGTGTGCCTTTTTGTGGGGTAACTGGAGATCCTGAAGCTTGTCTCATCCAGTGCAGTGATTGGTCAGGGACTTTTTTTGGAGGGCTATGGGGCGTGGGATTGGCTAAACTGAGTGATGATGAATGGCCACTTTGCTTTTTTTTGGGAGTATGAAACCTGATAGGCAGTAGGTTCACTCTTCCTGACAAAATTTAAAGGTGGCTTAGTGAAATCAGAAGCAGACCCTTTAATTCAAGCTTGTAAAGCAAGTTTGACCTCCTGTAGCGGCAACCACACTGGTATACCTAGGATGGCTGCTAGTACAGATTCTTAGATCTGCTTTTCTAGGAAAGCTGGCTGTTTAAGGGATCAACAATCTTTTTAATCACATTCACTAGTTCAGGGGGAAATCACCCTGAACTTTAGAGAAAATACAATCAGAGAAATAAAGACCAACAGACAGGGCTCTGACTGCCTGAATCAACATATATCCCTGGATTGAGAGAGCTTTTATATCTGAGCAGTCAGGGAGCTCTGAACATAAGACTCACTTAGACTCTCAAGCAGGAAATCACAAGATGCTTCTCATAATTGATCCCCCAAAGCAAAATACCAACTCAGAGTATATATACACTTCTCAGAGCCAGAAGGCATCACAGCCCCATGACTCAGTGCCTAATTAGAAATTAGCAAAAGGTGTGAAAGCCTTCCTACCAGCAAGCCTTCCCTAGGCAAGCTTCCCTTAATGGACTCCATGTGAGACCTGTTAATGGGTAGAGAAGATCTTAAATGCCATTAACATTACATCTCCTCCCACAGACACCCTGATGGGCATACTCTGTTGCCATGGGGGAGTGGGTGTTAGAAAACAGGGTCATTTGGTCGGGCTTTGCCATACTCTTTATGCCTTGTAAAGTACCCAGTTCCAGTGCTCTCTCTCACCTTGGCTCTCAGTTAATTCAAGAGGTGTTCAGTGGCACTGTACTAGAAGCTGGAGATGCAAAGACAAAGGTCAACAATCTTTGCCCCCAAAGAGCTTATGTTCTACTTGGAGGAGGGGCGGAAACACTATGTATATAAATAAAAATGTGCAAAATCTAGACCTTAATACAAAGTAATTTGGGGAGAGGGGGTGGTTGGGAGGTCATTAAATACTCTTGGAAAAATTGGCAACTTGAGCTGTCTTTAAAGGAAATCTAGGGATTCTACGAGATTGAACCTGAGGAGGGAAAGCAATCCAGGCATGGGGGGGCAGAAAGGCCTAGTGGAGGCAGATGGAATGTTCTTTATGGAGAACAACAAATCGGCCAGTTTGGCAGGTGCACAAAACGTGTGAGAGGAGGAGTAATATGTGAACAGTTTGGAAAGAGAGTTTGGAACCAGAATGTAGAAAGATAGATGGGTTTGTATTTTATCTACCCTGAAATAAGCCAGTGTGGGAAGAAAGGGGCGGAAGACATTGAATTCTTTGAGTCAGTGAGGAGTCCGTTGCACTTGACACCTTACTGTGGGGTAGAACTTGTGATTTAGGCTGAGATCATTCCCTTGTGAGTAAAATATTGGTGTCAGCTTTCAGAGTGAATGGGAAGGTTCTTCTGGTGATTGTGACTACTAGCTGATGTTCTGTAATTATAAAGTGTTTTCACAGACATCATTTCATTTGAGGCTTACAATGATCTTGCAAAGTAGGTAGGTATCCCCATTTTCCAGAAGAGGAGACTGAGGTCAGAAATGTTAAGTGAGTCACACAGGGCCACATGGCCATTGAGAGTTAGAGCTGTGATGGGAACCCAGATCTTCACCCAGGGCTCATTCTCTTCTATTGCCTTGTTCTCTTCTGATCGTGGTGCTCAGACACAGCTGAGCATTTGGAGTCCCAATGAAAAGACTCATGGGATTTTCTTTTTTCTTTCCAGGCCTCCCAGGAACCTGGACTCTAGGACCTTCATTACAATTGGTGACAAGGTTTGTGACGCCAGTTGACATTTCCTCTCTCTTAACCTGTAAAGATGTCTGTTTGGAAAAGCTTTAAAGAAACAAAACAAAATATACTCCTTCAAACAACGATCTCCATGGACATTTAAAAATTTCTGGCATAACTTTTTCCTTTGTCCTCCCCTGGGACTTGAGAACTGGAGTGTTTGAACAATCCCTTCCCCAAAGAGAGTTTTTTTGTGTGTGCACCCACAGATGTCCATCAGACCAAAGGCAGCCCCATCTAGTTTCCCTCTGTCTGTTGGCAAGGATCCCACCATCTTCACCCTCCTAGGAGCTGGTTCTTTGTCAGGGCAGGGTACAGCATCAGCATCCTTCCCCCTCTCCCTCTCAGTTGTGTTGGGGCCCTGGTTGCCTGACCCCTGGTGTGGTGGGAAGAAGAGAAGGAGCTTTTGTGTTCTCTGCCTGGGTGTGATTCATGTGGCAGGGCGAGGGCCCTGTCTCAAAGTGAATGAGCAATTTATCCAGAGCTTTGACTGGTGGACTTCGTCTAGGACGTGTGTAGAGACCCTGTAAGCAAATACTAAAGGGTGTTTGAGGTTTTCTGGGGAAGCTTTTCCAAGCAGTGTCTGGGGCTTCTGCTCTGCGGAGTACTGTATAACGAAAGGTCAGGGACCTTCTCCAGTTCTCTCCACCCAGCTTTGTGGCTAGGGGCTGAAAGGACCTCCCTCTTAGCTCTTCGAGACATAAGTCCATCATTGTAACTCTCCCATTCTCCTCCCCACCCCGCTCCCTCTGAAAAAAATGACTCCAAACCCCAGGACCTCAAGGGTCTGCCTTGTTACTCGTCTAGAGGAGAAGCAGAGCAGGGAGGGTTGGTTGATGAGTCCTTGGCTGAGTCTCTGGGCAGCTTCTTTCTGCCTAGCTCCAGGAGGCCCGATGTACTGGCTAGAAATAGCTTTTGGTTTTTGTTCTCCCTGTTCAGCATCCTCTAGGGACCGCGTGAGTCTGTGTACTGGGAGACTATATATAGACCTTCTTATGCCTGGGATCAGAGTTATATCTGACTGCTTACCTTCCCAGGGGCAGGTGCTAAATTGGATAGAATTTGGACTCTCCCACCTTCTGCTGACTTGGTGATGGGGGGAGATAGGGGGAGAGAACATGGCTTTCCTTGCTTGGGTGGATTGTATAAATTACCCCCAGGTCGTCAGTTACAAACACAGACCTTTTGGAATGGATGCACCTTTAAATAGCTCTATTGGAGGGTGGAGGAATAGGTTTTTGAGATATTTACATTCTGTTCCCAAGATCTTAAGTCTTAAATGGCATTTGGGCATTTGCCAGTGGCCTGTGGGGTCACTTCTTAGAGAGGCAGCATGATGTCCTGAGGGGAAAAAAACCAAAACGCTGAACTTGGGAGTCAGGCAAGATCTGGGTCAGAATCTCACTTGTGACCAGGCCACTTAGCCTCTTTCAAAGCTCACTTTTCTCATTTGTAAAATAAGGATGATAATAACCTTTGCTACCTATTTCACAGGGTTTTGGGGCTCAAATAAAAATGTAAAGTGCTTTGTAAACCTTAAATGACTACAGAAATGCTGACTGTTGCTGGTACAATCAATGGCTTATGCCTTCTGTGTGATTCTTTTGGGAGGTCTAGGGTCAGAACTGGGGGAAAGGTACCAGCCCCTCTTTTCACTGGTCTGGCATCCTGGAAATCCGTCCATTGTACTAGCTGAAGATCAGCCCATTTTGGTTGCTCTCTTCAGGGGCCTCCCAGTGGGGCATCTGAGACTTGGGAGAGAATTCAGGGGGCCAGAGATTATAGTAGAACTTGTGTGCCAAAGCATGTCCCTGCGTTTGCCTGCCTGGCAAGATTTTGAATGAGAAATTCCGATTGAACCCCCCAGTGGTTTTGTAAAACTAACTGTCCAGGGTTGGTTACACCTGAAACCAGTGCACCTATGGCCTCACTTGTGACTAAATAAGGGGTTCTTAACCCTTTTTTGTTTCATTGACCCCTTTTGGCAGTCTGGTGAAGCCCCTGGACCCATTTCTCAGAATAAGTCTTTTAAATGTGTAAAATAGGATACATAAAGTTACAAAACAAACATTCTCTTGAAACAAAGTTGGAATATGTTTCCCTCTCCAAGTTCATGGACCCCCCTCAAATCTAGTTACAAATCATTGGCTTCACGAGAGAATGTTGATGATAATAAAGGCTGAGGCTTGAGATCTGGGAGCCCCACTGGTAGAACTGAGTTAGTGTATGCCTTCTGTAGGAGGAGAGTGCCCATGTCTCTTCTGGGGAGGGAACTGCTGATTTACTGTTAAGGTTTGGCAAGCCTGGGCTACTGGATGTTCCCAAAATAAAACATTAGTCAGAACTGAAAAAAAAACCCAACAAAAATCCTAAACCACCCTTTTAAAAAATTTAACTTTTTCAATAAAAAAAAAATCTCTCTTTCCTATCTCCCATTAGAAAAGAAAAAAGAGAGAAAAACAAGACCTTTGTAACAAGTATGCATAGTCAAGCAAAACAGAATCCTAAATTAGTCATGTGCAAAAGATACGTCTCATTTTGAACCCCGAGTCTATCACCTCTCTTTCAAGAGGCTTCCTGGAATTGTGGCTGGTCGTTTGTGTTGATCAGAATTCTTAAGTCTCTTAAAGTGTTTTGTTTTTCTTTCCTGCATTGAACAACCCCACCCTTCAAAGCCATACATTCTAGGGGAAGCCAGAGCCCCCTTTTCCTTAGCCTGCTTCCTATAGTCATGATAGCGGAACACCTTGAACCAGTGGGATCTGGGCTTACTCCTGAGGCAGTGAGCACTGCCCTCCTCTCCCCGATGTCACCCAGGATGTTTCCTGGGTGGGCTGGTCTTGCTGTGCACCAGCTAAATTCTCTCATAGTATGGGTCATCAGAGAGACAGAGAGACACAGAGAGAGAAACAGAGACAGAGAAAGATAGAGAGAGAGACAGAGAAAGATAGAGAGACAGAGAGAGAGAGAGAGAGAGAGAATCCACCTTCCACCTTCCAGTAACCACTTTGCAGAAGTAGAGTTACTAAATTGTGTTTACTAAAGAAAGCCTGCTGGAAAAGCCCATTTCCTCTGTGCAAAATAAAGTGCCTGTGCCTGGTGAGTTCATGTATGTGCATGTGCGGCCTTTAGCAGCTGCCACTAGGGGGCCAAAGCCTGCCCTGATTGCTTTGGTCAAAAGTATGTGTAATCTCCTGAGTTCATCCAGCACTTCTGTGCTACTCATTTAGATCATATTAGACCAGTCCACTTTCTTTTCTATTCCAGTTTTCTCCAATGAAAAGAAAGAAAAAATTGTTTGTAATGAGCATATTGGGTGTTTGTACCAAATAGCTGCAGCCCAGTACCTGCCAAGCTTACGTTCCTTTATCAGAGCTGTCCGTGACACTGCTCCTCAGAAATCTTGGGTCATTCTTTATTGAATCTAGGCTTAGAACGCAGACTTCTTAGCATGGTGGCTAAAGCCTTACACAATCTGGTTCCCACCTACTCCTCTAGTGTTTGCTGTTGTTATTCAATTCTTCTGTCCCGCCTTGGGATTTTCTTTTGGCAAAGATAGTGGAGTGGTTTGCACCATTTCCTTCTCCAGCTCATTTTACAGATGAGGAAACAGAGGCAAGCAGAATTAAGTGACTTTGCAGGGGTCCCACAGCTAGTCAGTTTCTGAGGCCAGATTTGGACTCAGGAAGATGAGTCTTCCTGACTCCAGGCCCAGGGCTCTGTGCCCTTTGCTACCTCGATGCTGTTTTCTATTATTACTTCAAGATATTACCTTTCATTAACGTCTGCAAGCAGTAATTAAGTACTTACCTTGTGCTGGGGCTCTATGCTAAGTGCTGGGGATAGAAAGGCAAAAACTTGGACTATCACCTCAAGAAGCTTACATTCTAATGGGTGAGACAGCATGCAAACAGTTATTTATGTAAAAGAGAGAGAGATAGCGGGGAGAGACAGAGACAGACAGAAAAGAGAGAAAATGGGAGATATTCTCCATTCTAGTCATATTAGCCACCAAGCAGTTCCTTGAATGCCAGGTTAAATGTCGCCTGCCAAGGATAAAGTCATTTCTAATCATGGCTCTGATAGTCTGTTAGGAAATCAGCTTTAGAGAGAAATCTTAGTAAGGGGGACAGGTTATATATTTATTAGACTGTTGTTAATTCTTCTTCCTCAGTAGTGGAGGGGCATTAAAGCTACTGGCCTCTTTCTTTTCAGAAGGCTTAACTCTTTCTACCTGGTCTGGTCTGGTAGAGGGGAAGAGGCCAAAGTTAAGCACTGGAAAAGAGGCACTGGGTTTGGAGTCAAAGGATCTGAATTCAAATTCTGGTTCTGCTACTTACTACCTGTGCAGCCTTAGGCAAGTGCTCTCTTGACCTCAGTTTCCTCTTTTGTAAAAATATGGAGTTAAATTTCGATGTCTCTTTTGGATAAATCTTTGAAATGACAAATGTGTGTGAAAGACAACATGGCACAGTGTATAGTGACCTGGCCTGTGACACATCCTGGTTGTGTGACCCTGACTAAGGCATTTAAACTCTCACTTCTAGGTAGACTAAGACTATAGCCTAAGATTATAAGTTTCAGAAAAGGTGCCAACCTGCTTTAGTAGAAGAAATGTCTCTCTTGGAGCTTCCTATACCCATGAAATCATGTCTATTCCCTGTCCCTATGTATCATCCTATTGTGAAAATAAATGACATTTTTGTTCTCTCCAAGAGAAGTAAATAAAACCAGATTTAGGATGGATTTGACTAGAACAGAATTGTAGCCTTTTTTAAAACCTCCAAGGTACACACCCAACATTTTATTTTTCTGGAGGCAGTTGAGATTAAGTGACTTGCCTAGGGTCACATGGCTAGTAAGTGTTTGAACTCAGGTCCTTCTGACTCTAGGGCCTAGCTGCCCTTACACCCAATACTTTATTTATTTATTGACCCCCCCCCTTTTTTTTTTGGAGGGCAATTGGGGTTAAGTGACTTGCCCAAAGTCACACGGCTAGTAAGTGTGTCAAGTGTCTGAGGCTGGATTTGAACTCAGGTCCTCCTGACTCCAGGGCTGGTGCTCTATTCACTGTGCTACCTAGCCACCCCCCACCCAATACTTTAAACAATGTGTATGTTATGTATATGTGTGTTTGTGGGTACCCTCCAGGCCTGTGGGAGATGTTCTCCTAATGGGCTTGCCATGGAACCCGGTTTCCTAGGGATCCTAATAGATAAAGTCTATGAGAGGGCCCAGAGGGTCCTTCCAGTCCTTGAGCATTTGCAGCCTCCAGGATGTGAGAAGGAAATTTCATGAGGTGGCACTTGTTTTGTGACAAAGGAGATGTCTCCGTGCTTGGGATGGTCAAGTATTCTGGCCTGGCGCCCCAAGGGCCTTTGGGCATGTAGGGTCATTTGATTATGAAAACCCATCCAAATGGCCTAGCATTAATGGGTTTTTAGGGGAATGTGACTGTTCCTAAGAGCAAAAGGAAGAAGCCTTTTTGGTCTGGTGATAGTTTTGCTGTTGACATGCTAGCTTCCTGGTCCTTTACAGACTAAACTCTGTTGAAACTTCGAATTGACTGTTTTGTGCTTTAAGAGGGGAGGAGGAAATATCAGGGGCAGGATCGATTGTTGCTCAGCTTCTCCTACTCACACTCTCACCCTGGCAGAAGTCGAGCCTAGGTCCTAGCTGGTAGATGCTAATACCCAGGCTTCCCCCTGAGTTTCTGGCGGCAATGGAATGAATGGGACCATGAGATCTAGAGCAGGGCTTCTTAAACTTTTTCCATTCTCTGCCCCTTTTTTTGGGAAGGGGTAAGGCAAGGCAATTGGGGTTAAGTGACTTGCTCAAGGTCACACAGCTAGTAGGTGCGTCAAGTGTCTGAGGTCGGATTTGAACTCAGGTCCTCCTGACTCCAGGGCCAGTGCTCTATTCAGTGTGCCACCTTAGATTCCCCCCTACACTTCAGTGCTTCTTAAACTGTGACAGTTTAAGAATTGCTGGCCTAGAGAATGGAGGGAGGGTGACTCCTCTTCCGCCAGCAGGGCCTGCTCTGCCCCCTCACCCTCACTGATCTCACCTATCCCTGACAATTCCATTTACAGTAGGAGAATTGTTAGCAGGCTTGTACCAGGTCCTGATAATCCTCCCTGGCTTTCTTCTCCTTTGTGGTTTATCTTCTAACCAACCAGGCTCTTCCTGCTTTTAATACATCAGGTTTTTTTATTCATTCAATAAGCATTTATTAAACACCGATTTTCATGTAACTGGGAAAAATTAAATACTAAATAAATTTCTAAAAATCCACTGGGAAAAATTAAATACTGAACAAATTTTTAGAAAACCTCACCTACTTTGTGTTAGACACTGTGTTAAGTGCTGGGGACAAAAAGACACACACACACACCATCCTTGGCACGTGTTAAATCAAGATGGTTGGTGGTTAACACATCAGTAATTTGGAGTAATCAGTGATGATGTTTCATTATTATAGACTCATTGTCTGACTCATTGCCAGACTCATTGTCACTTAAAAATTCCTGTATATTTGTCTGTGTGATGAAGGTTGTGTAATGGCATGTGCCATGGGTAGGATGGAGTTAATGAGACCAGCTACATTTCTAGCTCATTGATTTCCTAGGAGGTTTGAGGACTTTTCCATTGACTCAAGGATAATGTCTTAGCACTTGTGAAGGAGATATGGTCCAGCCGGCTCCTTGAGGTCATGTGAGGTCTCTGGCTATGTCTGTAGAAGGTTAAGCTGTTAAAGTTCTCCTGTATCATATCCATGCCTGATGGCGGCTCTTGATGTGTGTTGTGTGTTTGAGGGGAGAGGAAGCTGAGAATGCCCACATGTATTCCTAGGGCCTTATCGACTCTTTCTCTTTTCTGTTCCTCAAGAACTTTGAAGTGGCAGCTGATGATTTAGTATCCATTTCAGAGCTGGGTCGGGGTGCCTACGGTGTAGTGGAGAAAGTTCGACATGCCCAGAGTGGAACCATCATGGCTGTCAAGGTAATAAATGGATCCCCAGGGTGAGGTGAATGATTGTGGGTGGTGGTGTGTAGGCATTAAGACCTATTGCCTAACCTGGCACCAATTATTACTGCTCTAAGATGAACCTTACCCAGAGGGGTGGAGTATTCCGAAAGAGAAGGATCTTCATCTTGGAAAATAGTAGGAAAATGGGGTTCTGCTCTTGAAAAGACTCAGGTCTGAAAAGGGCTTGAAAAAGTCCTTTGTTCATTGATTGGCCTTTTGGTGAGATAGCTGTAAACTCCCATAGACCAGGTGAGACTGTCTGCTGTTGATGGCTTTCAGAGGAGATGCCATCTGCTTCTTGTATTCCTTCCCACCTGTGATCACAGCTAATCACAGTGCCTATATGCATTGGGCTCTGTAGCGGCAAGCACCCCAAGCATGTCCTCAGGGTTTGTTGCCACCACAGGTTCTTGGATCTGCTTTGATAAAGGAAAGCAACTCAAAATGGGTTAACAAGCTTACTTTAATCAGTCAGACATATATCGTTTACCTTGTTCAGGGGGAAAAGGTCAGCACCCTGAACTTCAAAGCATACAGGCAGAATTATCAAGACAGAAACAGATCAA
>NW_027185764.1:7391513-7438365 GCF_028583685.1 Petaurus breviceps papuanus
TTTAGCCTAGGGGCAGGGAAGATCTTCCAAATTTGCATTCCCATTACAGGCTCCAAGAATAGGATTCACTTAGGGGCTATTTCCTTTTTTTTTGCTTTTTGGAGGGCAATTGGGGTTAAGTGACTTGCCCAAGGTCACATGGCTAATGTTTGTGTTAAGTGTCTGAGGCCAGATTTGAACTCAGGTCCTCTTGACTCCAGGGCCGGTGCTCTATTCACTGCGCCACCTAGCCACCCAACTTAGGGGCTATTTCAAGTTGTCTCTTCCCTCCCCAGAGGATCCGAGCGACCGTGAACACTCAGGAACAGAAGAGGCTTCTCATGGATCTGGATATCTCCATGAGGACTGTCGACTGCTTCTACACTGTCACCTTCTATGGGGCCCTTTTCAGAGAGGTAACAAGGGGGGCACAGACAGATGTGACTGAACCACGACTTTCCCCAGAGCTGAGTATGGATGGATGGGGCAAATGGGATGTCAGACGAACAAAAACTCAAGTCAAGTCAGCAGGCATTTGTTAAGTGCTGGGGAAAGGCAAAAACAGTCCCTGCCCTCAAGGAACTCCCAATCTGATGAGGGCATACAACATACAAACAACTATGTACAAACATATACACATGGGTATATACGTATATGTATAGTGTATGTATATGAGTATAGATGTGTGTGTGCGCGCACACACATAATGTAATATGTGCATGTGTGACAAAAAAAATATGTGCATTGTGACAAATCCACTTCTCTTCCCCTGTGATCAGATCCAGTGAACAGCTTGATTAGTCTTGTATAAAATCCCATAGTAACTAGCCCTTGGATCATTAGTATTGGAAGGGATCTTAGAGGTCATTGAGTCCAGCCCCCTCTCTTTACAGATTAGGGCACAGACAGGCCCAGGATCCCATAGCTACTAAGTGTATGAGGTGGGATTTGAACCTTGGTCTTCATGATTTCTAGTCTAGTTCTTTCTCTCTTTTCTCTTCTCTTGGTGATAAACCCAAAGACCCCAGTTTTTGGGATAAGAACTCACTGTTTGACAAAAACTGCTGGGAAAACTGTAATATAGTATGGCAGAAACTGGGCATAGACCATTATCTAACACCGTATACCAAAATCAAGTCTAAATTGGTGCACAATCTAGGTATAAAGGCTGATACTGTAAGCAGTCTGGGAAAGCAAGGAATAGTTGACCTGTCAGATTTATGGAGAAGGGAAGATTTTATGACCAAACAAGAGTCAGAGAGCATTACAAAATGCAAAATGGATAATTTTTATTACATTAAATTGAAAAGTTTCTGTAGAAATAAAGCCAATGTAACCAAGATTAAGAGGGAAGTGGGAAATTGGGAAAGAATTTTTACAACCAGTATCTCTGATAAAGGCCTCATTTCTAAAATATACAGAAAATTGAGTCAAATCTATAAGAACACAAGTCATTCCCGAACTGATAAATGGTCAAAGAATATGAACAGATGATTTTCAGAGGTAGAAATCAAAGATATCTATAAGCATATGAAAAAATGCTCTAGATCACTATTGATTAGAGAAATGCAAATCAAAACAACTCTGAGATACCACATCTCACCAGTCAGATTGGCTAACATGACAAAACAGGAAAATGACAAATCCTGGAGATGTGGAAAAATTGGAACACTAATGCATTGTTAGTGGAGTTGTGAACTGATTCAACCATTCTGGAGAGCAATCTGGAACTATGCCCAAAGGGCTATAAATAATTGCATACTCTTTGACCCAGTAATAACACTTCTAGGGTTGTATCCCAAAGAGATAGAAGTGGGAGGAAGACCCACATGCACAAAAATATTTATAGCAGCTCTTTTTATGGTGGCAAAGAATTGGAAATTAAGGGGATGCCCATTAATTGGGGAATGGCTGAACAAGTTGTGGTATATGAATGTAATGGAATACTATTGTGCTATAAGAAAGGAGGAGCAGACAGACTTCTCTTCTCTTGGAAGTGATGTTTCTGCCAGACGTTTGGCTTAGTATAGCTACCCTAGGGTTGAGCAGGGAGGTTGGGGAGTGCTGGGGGTGGGGAGGGAATGTTAAGGTTTTCCTCTTGATTCCCATGTTCTCTGCTGTCACCAGGGTGATGTATGGATTTGTATGGAACTGATGGACACATCCTTAGACAAATTTTACAAGAAGGTTCTGGAGAAGGAGATGACCATACCAGAGGATATTCTAGGCGAAATAGCAGTGTCTGTAAGTGGCCGAGTTGCCCCCTTTAACCTTTTGGATTTGGGGTACTGAGAGGGAGGGTGATGGACGAGGAGATGGTGCTTGCCGTCTTAGCACACTAATCCCATCAAGAAATAGCCTTGGGATGAGAGGGAGTGTGAGGATACCAGCCTGGGAAGAATGTTCCTGGGAGATCTGGGTCTGCTTGACACAGTGTGCTAAGCATTTAGACTGGTTAGTTTCTCAGTCACCCTTTGGTTCCCATGGGTTCCAGGTTCCTTGGCTCTTGGATGAAAGTCTTCTTGGTTTGGGACATGTCATGCTGATGGGTGACATGGTAGTTTTGGCATATTGGGACTTTGGGGATTTGCAGTGAGGGTGCTTTACAACTTTGAAAAGTCTTTGAAACAAATGAGCTCCTGACCTCCTTCACTGTCATTTTCCAGCTCACTTAACTCTAGGTTCCCATTATTTTAGGCTCAAAATTGCCCAATGCCTCATCATTTGAACTTGACTGCTGAGCTGCCATGTGTAAATGCTGAGCAGAGATACTTTTTTCTTTCTCCTTTAAGTGTGAAATGTGTTGCCCCTCCTCCCCTTTAAGTAACCTGGTCAGCCTTTTTATGCTTGAATAACTCACATCTCCCTTCCTTCCTTCCTCTTTTCTTCCCCTATGTCATCCCAAAGATTGTTCGAGCCCTGGAGCACTTACATAGTAAACTATCTGTGATTCATAGAGGTAAGTGCTTCCCTTGTGCTGATTCATTCATTCATTCATTCATTCATTTATCATTCTGTAATATTGAATGAACTAACTGTGGATGGTTTGGAGAGGGTAGGTGCTTCTCTTCCTTGTGCCAGTTCCTTTGAATCTTCAGAGTCTAAGGAGTTAGGGGGATTTAGGGAGTGGAGACCCTTCTAGACAGGGAGCTAATCTTTTATTGAGCTCCTTTTGTTTACCTGTATTATCTTGGCCAGGACCCAGGAGTGCCAGAAGACAAAGGGGGAAGCCAACTTGGAATGTGGCACCATTCTATTGTTACCAGTGGAGAAAGGATGGTGTGTGTGTGTGTGTGTGTGTGTGTGTGTAATGAATGTTGGACATAAGGGTCAGGAGACCTGGGTTCAAATCTTACCTCTGACATTGGCTAAACTGTTAAGTCATGGAACTTCTCTGAGACTCATTTTCCTCATCCATAAAATATGGAAAATAATACTTGTACCAACCACTTCATAAGAGTTGTCTTGGGAAAAGTGCTTTGTAAATCTTCAAGTGTTTGAGAAATGTATTTAGAGGGTAGAGCCAAGATAGTAGATTAGAGCCGGCTGAATTCTCCCATCATTCCTCTCCAACTTTAAAATAATGCCTTGAAAAACTTTTGGAGAAGCAGAGTCAGCAAAAGGGTGAGACATTCTTCTAGCTTAAGATAACTTAAGAGGTCAGCAGGAGAGGTCTGTAACACTGGGGAAGTGGGTTGGCCTGGAGTGGACACAGCAGTAGGTGACTGTGACAGTAGTTTCAGGAGCTCTTAGCCCAGAGACAGTAAGGGGTGGGGGGCATTGGACAACTGGTCAGAAGGAGATTACAGGGGACCCTTTATTGGCACTGTGTGTAGTTGGCACTAATTGTCAACTCTTGCTCATACACAGTTCTGGTTTGCAGTTCCAGGGTGGAGAGGAGAGCTTGTGATCAGTCAGTCACAAGAGAACCAGCGACCTTGGTTGCAGTTCCAAGGCAGAAAGGAGCACTAGCACTTGTAGCTGTAGGGGAACAGGGGACCTGGTCCCAGTCCTAGGACTAAGAGGAGCATTAGAGCTCATGGGTACAGAGGAGCAGGAACCTTCCTAGGTAATAATCAGTGCAGATACCAGGAGAAAAGTGACCAAATCTCTCCCCAGATCACACCAGCTTGGAACTAGCTTTGAAAACAGCAGCACAAAAAAAGCCTGAAGCTTGGGATAGTGCTTTCCCATTTCCAGGTGAGCAGAGCCCAACTTTAACATAAATTTCAAAGTCAAGAAATAGACTGGGAAAAATAGAAAAACAACTTGACCATAAAAAGCTGCTATGGTGGCAGGGAAGACTAAGACACAAACTCAGAAGACATTGTGAAAACAATTACAACCAAAGTCTTGAAAAGAAAATGTTAATTAGGCATAAAGCCAACAAGAATTCCTGGAAAAGTCAAAGAGATGAGTAGTAGAGGAAAACTTTAAAAAAATGAGAATCATTCAAGAAAATTATGAAAAGAGAATTAATAGCTTCATAAAAGAGGCACAAAAAATACTGAAGAAAGTAACACTTTAGTTTTTTGGTTTTTGGAAGCAGGGCAATTGGGGTTAAGTGACTTGCCCAAGGTCACACAGTGAAAGTAATACAGACAGAATTGGTAAATGGTAAAAGAGGCACAAAAATTTGAATCAGGCAAGTGGAAGCTAATGTCCCATGAGACATAAAGAAACAAAACAATGCCAAAAGAATGAAAGAAAAATATGTGAAATATCTTGCAAAACCACTGACCTGAAAAATAGATCGAGGAGATAACTTAAGAATTATAAGACCAACTGAAAGCCATTATCAAAAAAAGAGTCTAGACATCATACTTCAAGAAGTTATCAAGAAAAACCACACCCCAGTATCTTAAATCCAGAGGGCAAAATAGAAATGGAAAGAATCCACTAATCACCTGCTGAAAGAGATCCCAGAATCAAAATTTACAGGAATATTTTAGCCAAATTCAGAGATTCTGAAGTTCCCAGGTCAAGGAGAAAATACTTCAAACAGCAAGAAAGAAACAGTTCAAAATATCATGGAGCTGCAATCAGGATCATACAAGATTTGGTGGCTTCTACGTTAAAGGAACAAAGGACTTGGAATATGATATTCCTGAAGGCAAAGGAGTTAGGATTACAACTAAGAATAACCCATCCAGCAAAACTGAGTATAATACTTCAGGGGGAAAATGAATATTTAATGGAGTTGAGGACTTTCAAGTATTCCTGATGAAAAGACCAGAACTGAGTAGAAATTTTGACGTTCCAACACAAGATTCTAGAGAAAAATAAAAAAAGCAAACAAGAAAGAAATCATGAGACTCAGTAAATTTAAACTGTTTACATTCTATATGGTAAGGTGATACGTGTAATTCCTTAGAACTTTATCATTATTGAGCCAGTTAGAACTGTCCTACAGAAGGAAATTGCAAACCAATCCAGTATCTCTGCCAAGAAAACCGCAAATGGGGCCCCAGAGTTGGACAGAACTAAAATGACTGAACAACAATAACAAAAGAATCAGTCTACTTAGGCTTGGATGTGAATCTCTGATGTCTCAAAAGAACGAAGGGGTGAGGGGCGGCTAGGTGTTGCAGTGAATAGAGCACTGGCCCTGGAATCAGGAGGACCTGAGTTCAAATCTGGCCTCAGACACTTAACACTTCCTAGCCATGTAACCTTGGGCAAGTCACTTAACCCTAACTGCCCTGCCCTCCCCCTTCCAAAAAAAAAAAGAATGAAGGAATGCGAAAGAAAGATGCACTGGAAGAAGGGGGGAAGGAGGTAGCATGGAGAAAATTTATCTCACATAAAAGAGGTGCACAAGGAAGAGCTTTTACAATGGAGAGGAAAATGGGGGGGTGAGGTGGGCAATACTTGAACCTCAAAACTCACTGGAACTGGTTTAGTGGGGAAAAATGTGTGTATATGTATTTATATGTATATGTGTGTATATACATGTGTTTGTGTGTGTATATATACATACACATGCTCAGTTGTGTAGAGAAGTCTATCTTACCCAACAGGGCAATAGGAGGGGAAGGGCATAAGAGAAGGGGGAAGGGAAATAATAAAAGGGAGATCAGATTAAGGGAGGCAGTGATCAGAAAGAAAACAGACTTTTGAGGAGGGACAGGATAAAGAGAAGAATAAACAGAGGAAAATAGGATTAGAAACCAAAATCCAACAATATATTTGCAAGAGACATGCTTGAAGCAGAAAGACACACAGAGTTAAAATAAGGAGTTAGAAAAGAATCTATTATGTTTCAGCTGAAGTAAAAAAAAGGCAGGGGTAGCCATCATGATCTCAGACAAAGCAAAAGCAAAAATAGAACTAGTTAAAAGGGATAATTAGGGAAACTACATGTTGTTAAAAGGTACCATAGACAGTGAAGTGATGTCATAAATTTTTACAGAAAATTTCTCAGATAAAGACCTCTTTTCTCAAATATATTGGGAACTGAGTCAAATTTATAAAAATAAGAGCCATTCCCCAATTGATAAATAAATTGTCAAGGCAGTTTTCAGAAGAAGAAATCAAAACTATAATTATGAAAAAATGCTCTAAATCTCTATTGATTAAAAATTAAAACAACTCTGAGGTACTACCTTATCCATATCAGAAATGACAAATGTTGAAAGGGATGAAGAAGATAGGTACACTAATGAATTGTTGGAGTTGTGAACTGATCCAACCATTTTGGAGAACAATATGAAACTGCCTAAAGCACTATAAAACTGCATACCATCTTTGAACCAGCAATACCACTACTAGGTCTGTATCCCAGAGAGGTTAAAGAAAAAAGAAAAGAATCTGTATGTACAAAAATATTTATAGCAACTTTTTTTTGTTGGCAAAGAATTGGAAATTGGGGGTATGCCCATCAGTTAGTCATTTCGGCAGAACAAGTTATGGCATATGATTATGATGGAATACTACTGTGCTATAAGAAATGATGAGGGGGATGATCTCAGGAAGACATGGGAAGACTTATAGAAACTGATACAAAGTGAAGTGAGCAGAACCAGGAGATCATTGTGCACATTGTTACACATTGTTATTATATAACAGCAATGTTGTAATGATGATCAACTATGAAAGACTTGACTACTCTGATTAATACAATAATCCAAGACAGTTCCAAAGAACTTGTGATGAAAAATGCTATCCCCCTCCATAGAAATCTTTCTCATTTTTATTTTGCATTTTTGTGTGTGATGTGATAAATATGGGAGTATATTTTGCATTATTTCACATGTGTAATGAATATATAGTTTGCTTTTTCAGTGGATGGGGGAGGGGCGGGAGCGAGAGAATTTGGAACTCAAAATTTTTTTAAAATGCTAAAAATAAATAGCAAATGTTTAAAAGGAAATATATTTAGAAAAGCTAATGCCACTTATTCAATTAAATAAGCATTTTAAAGAATTTACTAGGCACCGAGGATACCAGAATAAAGTGTTTTTGGCAAGAGAGTTGTGTCCCATATCTGACATAACCTTCCTTTTACTATGGGTGATGGACAAGCACTTGGGAGTTGGCATAACTTGGTCCTAGTCTGCCATTAGCTGTGTGATCTTGAGTAAGTGAATTCATCTCTTTTGATGGGCTTGAGTTTGTGATTTCATCTCTTTTGATGAACTTGAATTTCTTCCTCTCTAAAATGCAGGATTAGATTAAACGAAGTGGAAAAAGCCTTGCATTAAATGTCAGAGAACCCGAAGTTTTTTTTTTTTGAAGAGGGAAGGCAAGGCAATTGGGGTTAAGTGACTTACCCAAGGTCACACAGCTAGCAAGTGTCAAGTGTCTGACGCTAGATTTGAACTCAGGTCCTTCTGACTCCAGGGCCGGTGCTCTATTCACTGCACCACCTAGCTGCTCAAGAACCTGAATTTTGAATACTGTCTCTGCTACTTAACCAGCCAATGAATGTTGAACAAGCCATTTCCCTTCATCAGGCCTCAGTTTCTTTTTTGTGAAATATGGCAGCATGATCCAGCGCAGAGATGTCAAATATGCTCCTTGAGTGACCCAGGAGTTCTGCAGGGCTCCCAGTGTGGCCCAACCAGATTAAAATGCAATTGATCCCCAAACCTTAAAGTGTCATATAAATGTCATTTTTGATGTTAAAGCCTACAGTAATAGGCTTTAACACCTCCCTCTGCATAACTGCCCATTGTCACTCTAGGCTTGTTGACCTTTCTCCTTTCTAAGTCGCTTTTAGGCAATACATATTGAGAGGAATCCCTTGAACCTCTCTTAGCAGGTGGTGAAGAGTGATGAGGTTCTCTGATGCAATAAGGACATTGATGTGATTCCTTCCTTCCCTTCCTCTCCTCCCATCCAGTAACTTCAGTGGCTCCCTATTACCTCTGGGAACAAAATTAAAGTCCTCTTTATCGCCTGACCTCTTCCTGCCTTTCCAATCTCTTTTTTTATGCTTTGCTCCCCTCCTTGTACTCAGAGCTGCTTGCTCTTCTTTGCATAGGACCCTCTAGGCCTCCCACACTATCCATTGTACCACCTAGCTGCCCCATTCACGTTGCTTATTAAATGTTATCTTCTCCAAGGTAAACCAGCTTCATTTCCATTAACCGTCCTTCATAGGATGCCATTCTGAACACACTTCCTTTGCACGCACTCAAGTTTGTCAAGGTCCATTCTAAAATGTGACTCCCAGACTTGAAATCAAGTGTGACCTAGCCGTGTGTCATAGTAGCGATCTATCTGGGAAGCAGGAATCTGGGTTTTAGCTCTGACTGTCACTAACTGTGTGATCTGGGGCAAGCTATAACCTGGAAAGCCTTTTCTTTCCCTAGCCTCTTCTTCAGGCCATCAGTCCTGAACTTTTTCTCTGGCCTTATTTCCTACCCTTATACTTCACCTTATGCCATTTTCAGTTATTTTTTTTTTGCCTTTTAACATTTTTGACCATGTTTCTGTTTCCCTTTCTGGCTCCTATTAGATGTCAAGCCATCCAATGTTCTTATCAACAAGGAAGGCCATGTAAAAATGTGTGACTTTGGGATCAGTGGCTACTTGGTGGACTCAGTCGCCAAGACGATGGATGCTGGTTGTAAACCCTACATGGCGGTAAGTGGAGACGCAGTCTATTTCAGAGAGAGGGTCTAGTTTATTTGCCTGTCCTCTCAGAAAAGGATAGTGGCCTCCCAGGAGAAGCTTCTGGGCCACTGGGAGCAGATATAAAGCTGTGAGCTTATAAATCATTTCTGTGTCTGTTAAATGGAGAGAGTGAAAGTTACTGAACCAATAAAAGCCCCATGCTGTGGGTTGTGGGTTTTCTTTTTCTCATTTTTTTACTCTAATTGTGACACTCTTGGGTCCTGGAGCCTTGGGCTAAACTGGATGGCTACCTTGGAGAGAGAGCTTCTGAAAAAGCCCTGAAGATGAGACGCCCAATTGGGAATTGCTGTGTGTAGGTTATTGGCCAGGAGGATTGCCCACAGCTAATTTTGAACCTTAGATCAGCTTTCCCCCTTCCATCAAGTGGGCTTCTAGCTTCCCTCACCCCTCCGAAGCTTGTGTCTGTCTTCTCGGGGACTGCATGTGCCAAACTAAAACGTAATCAGGAATGAGATTTGGGGGGAGGGCAAGGAAATTTTTTTATCACAGAAGCCAAGTAAGAAAGACTTTTGGGTCATCCACTCTCTGGTGTTGTCGGTCCCTCCGATTCCTTTCACTGGCATAGCGGAATGAAAGTTGCTAAATACGTAAACTACAGATTGCATGATTCTTCACTGTGAGAGGGACATTTTTATTGGCACCAAGTGGTGACACTTTTCCTAATATCTCCTGGGTATAAACAAAGTCCTTTGATTTATTTATTTTAAAAAAATAAATATGCAAAGAAGAGTAAGTAGTTCTGAGTACAAGGAGGGGAGGAAAGCATTAAAAAAATAAAAACAATTAATTAAAAAAAATAAACACTACCCATTAGGATGACTGTTCCTGACAAGCTATGCAAACCTTAGGCCATAGTGAGGGAGAAAGGGGAGTGTGGTATGATGGAAAGGGAACTAGGCCACACACTGCAGGGGAACTGGGTTCTGGTCCCCTTTCTTCTGCTCACCGTGACATTGAACAAGTCATTTCTTTTCCCCTTTGGGCTTAAAGTTTTCCCTGTAAAATGAGGGTCTTGGTCTCCATGATCTCTCTGAGGTTCCTATCAGGTCTCAGGTTTGATTCTCTGGGTATATGTTACGAGCCTTCTTGAAGCCTCTGTAAAATGGGGATAATACCTATCTTCAAGGGTCACCTTGAAGATCAAATGAGGTCTTCTAGGTAAAGTACTTTGCGAATTGTGAAGAGGTGTATGCATGCTGGCTGTTGTTTTTGAAGACCATTATTGTTATTGAAGGCCATTCAGAGTTGGCCCCCAGCTTTTCCCCTCTTCTTCCCTCCACTCTCAAGTGCCCCATAGCTCTCCAGAGAGGCTAGCGTGGCCTGTATCGAGCTTTGGTCATTAATCTGCTGGGTATTTTCTGCGGGCTTGTTGTCTTTGGATGGACTCTGGGGTATGAATCCTCCTTGGGAGTCTCAAAAACAACTAACTGCCTTAATTTCTCACCTCTCACTCTTACAGCCGGAGAGAATCAACCCAGAGCTGAACCAGAAAGGCTACAATGTCAAGTCCGACGTCTGGAGTCTGGGAATCACTATGGTAAAGATGTCCCATGAGATGTCCCTAGCCGAAGCTTCCTCCTGTGGGTCATGTGGGGCTGGGAGGGAGGGGAAGGAAGAAAGCTTTGGGAGTTCCCCGGGGTCTCCATCATCCCTCCAGAAGTCAAGTAAAAGTACTCTATTGTGCACTTGGGGAAATTAGAAGTGATTGGTTTTGTCAGGTATACTGGGCGGAAGGGAGATACAGGAATGAGGCTGAATATATGTGGCAGCCTGGGAAAGGGAAGAGGAGGCAGCCTTGTACAGAAGGAACATTGAATTTGTAATCAGAGGACTTGGGTTTGAAGCCTGACTCTTGTGTGAGATTGATCAAGTCACTTTAGCTTCTCTGGGCCTCAGTCATCCTCATCTGTGAAATGGGGGTCCAGGGGTGGGAGGGTTAATTAGATGGGCTCTAAGGTCCATTTCAGCTCTAAATCTATGAGCCTGTAATTTTATCCAGGGGAGATCAGATTAAAAGGAACACCGAGGTTAGCCTGGAATAAAATCACAGCAAGGTAACAGGCAGCTGTACTCAGTAGGGTGGGTGCCTGTGCTAGCACCAAGGGGGATTTTTCTCTTGGTGGGGGATATTATGGAGCGATTGTGTATATGGGCCTCAGATCTTTTCTAGTGACTCCTTCTGAGTCACTGTCCTGTGCCATCAGCATAGGACATGGCACCATGTAGTAGAAATGAATGTAATTGGATTTGCAATCAGAGGACTTGGATTCAAATGTTGACTCGGCAGCTTCTTGCCCTCTGGGACCTTGGGCAAATCGCTTGGGCAAACTTTTGGCTGTTTCCTTGTGAAATGAGAGGGCTGGATTATACGATCTCTGAGGTCCCTTTGAAATCTAAACCCCAGCTTTCCACCTGCACCTTTTTTACAGCAGATGCCTGGGAGTGATCACCCTCATTTTGAGCTCTAGGCATGGCTCTGGTTGTAGGTCCCCTGAATTCTCTCACACCAGTGTTTTTGGGGAGGACTTTTTTCCAGCTTAGGATAACTTGGGCGTTTCTCTGTGTTTAAAAATAGAATTTAGGTGGTGCACTGTTGTTCAAGGGAAATTCTGGGCATGCATTAATTAATATGGCATTTAGGGAGATTCTCAGACCTTTGGCATTGACTCACTTCCCCTTTCTCCTACTTTATGGGGCTAAGAAAGAGGGAATGAATTTATACTTCTCCCAAGGGCCTTTCAGGAAGATATTTCATTTGTCCAGTGGATTTCCCCCAGACCCTTCCCTGGCATTGTTGCTGGGATCACAGTCTCTCCCAAAGAGCCTTCCGGCTGAGTTCTCCAGAATTTCTCCACCCTCGTGACTCTGCTTTCAGTCCAAAACAGTGAGCTCATGGGCACCTTTCACTCTGCCCTCCCCCAGTACAGGAAGTGCCTTAACATTGGTCCCTGAAGAACAAGACCAACCAGATTGCCTTGCAGGAACCCCAGCTGGTTTCTGTTGTGGAACAAGGAAAGCCATTACTTAAGGCTGCCCTCCTGTGGCTGCTTCTGAGCCCATTTCTAGGTTTTCTCAGATGCATGTGGTAGGCCGGGTGCCATATATATCCTAGTCCAGCTCCCCTCCCTTCCTCCTGCCACATGGCTTTGACCCCCTGCCTGAGTGAGGGAGAGAGGCAAGGGACCGTAACCAGTGGTCTAAAGGGGGAAACTGCCGAGTCTCCTTCCTTGAAATAAGTACTGTAAACATAGGACCTGGGATTTAGTAGGGGACCTTAGAGATGGTCCAACCCCCTTGTTCTTCTGATGGAAGGCCAAGTGACTGCAGTGTTAGGGTTAGGTGTAGAGGTAGGGTGTGTATGGGGGTGTGTGTGTGTGTGTGTGTGTCTGTCTGTCTGTGTCTGTGTGTGTTTTGATGAGCAAGATTTTTGACTGCAAGAGATGTTCAGTTTCTTCAGTACCTTCTTTTGGTCTTTGGTCAATCAGCAAGTGTTTATTGAGCACCTACTATGTGCTTTTGAATGGTTTTGACATTTTGCTTGTTTATGCTATTGATTTCTGAGCAGACCTTTTTTTGCTTCAGCCTCTGCAGAGGCAAACTTCACCTTGTATATGGAATGACCTCCATTTCCAGAATGGTGTATCTGAATGAATTAGGTATTGTTGTCTGAAAGTGATACATGCACACATGTGTATAGACACATGTATGTATAATACAGGTATACTCACATGTACATACATGTAATTATAAGCCCATGTAAACACTCTACACATGCAATACACATTATACAATACAATTACATATAGTTAAGTGTACAGTACGATGCTAGATTTACATAAATTATAAACACACATAATATTATGTCTTTTGTTTGAACATGGAGCTTGAGCTGATGTCAGTGTGGAATTGGCAAGCTCACTAATTAAGAGCGTGTTTACCCTTTTATTTCCATTTCTAATCATTTGTTTGAACTGCAGTCTCTTGAGCCCATTATTCATTCACTTGTGCCTTTCAGTAACAGCTGCTGTTGAATTTTAAAAATTCTCTGGTTTTCTTACTCCTGTATCTTCTAGCATGGTTCAAGGGCAATTTGATATTTTCACATTGATGGTGGTTGAAGTCTAAGGCTTAAAGCTAATGAGTAATTGCCCTTTGACATGGATGACCTTCATTTAATGAAGATGCTGTTGCTTCTTAAGTTGAAAAATTAATTCAAGAGCCTGTTTGAAAATGATCTCTTATTTCATGTGTCTCTCTATGGCATGCAGTGAGTGTGAGCAGGGTTGGGACACTTCTTGGGTCCTGTGATCTTTGTATTAGGACTGGGAAAACTGCCCTAATGCCTATTTATTACTAAAGTCAAAATCTCCCCCCCTCCAAAAGAAAACCAAACCCATTGGGGTTCTTTCCTGTCCCCACTTTTTTTGTGTGTGTGAGGATTTTAACAGAATAGATTACATGACCTACCCTCTCTATCTGTCCAGCCTGATGGAGTAGCAGACCTGGTGAAAAAATAGCTAAGCAACTTGAAAACCCCAGTTCCTAGATGAAATCTGCCTTGATCAGACACTCTTTATTGGACCTCACTGGCTTAATGACCAAGTAGAAGGTCCCAGTCTATTTCTGCCTTCTCATTTCCATCTCAAGTTGAGCATATTGTCTCCAAACCCCCATGATCCTCTAGGAATCTCTCCCATAGGTTTGGGATATAAAGATAAGATCCTTGTGTGACCAGGGACCTGCCTTTGTGATATTTGAATGTGAAACTGGTGACTCTCCCGTCCTGGGATGAGAGAGGAATGTTCACCAGCTTAGCTATAAGTCCCAACAGGAGAATCCTGCCTTTGAGCCCAGCTCATTAGACAGAATTAATCAAGAGAGAAATCAGAAACCTGACCTTCTCCTCTGCTTCAACTGTCTTGGTCTTGGGGGCCTAAGCTTTTCTCTGAGTGCCCCAGTAGAGTGATACTGATATTTTGGCTTTGTCCCCTCTCATGGGTTCAGGACTGGGTGAGGTATGGCCTGTGTGGAATTGTGGAAGTCATTAATGAAAGGCCTTATTTCCTGGGCTGCAGATTGAGATGGCCATCCTGCGGTTTCCGTATGAGTCATGGGGGACCCCATTCCAGCAACTGAAACAGGTGGTAGAAGAGCCATCTCCTCAGCTCCCTGCTGATCGCTTCTCTCCTGAGTTTGTGGACTTCACAGCTCAATGGTGAGTCTTTTCTCATGGTTGCCTTGGTGGTGGTGGTGATGGCTTTTTGTGAGCTGAGGTTTTAGGTAAAATCATCCTCTTGGAGAAAGAGAGGTCTTTGCCCTTTCCCAGTGGGGCTGGCTAGATTTCCAGAGCCTTTTAGCCATGTGTCCAATGCATGTGTCTGTCAGGCAAAGTCACAGGTATAGGGGAGAACCATCCTTTATCTAGGCTATACATTTATCTTAGGGTAGTAGTGGTCTTGGAGGTGAAAGTGGGCAAAAAGCCTCCTTTCTAACTACTTTCATTGAAGGCTCAGGAACAGCCTTTGGAAAGTCCCTTAGAGGTCACCGTAGAGGTCCAGCCTGTGCTTAAACCCTGCCCTCTGCTTAAACCCAAGGTAGCCTAGTCTGCTTCTGCCTTTAGGACTTTGTACTGAGGCAACATGACATAGTACAGTGGTTCTCATTATTTTGTTCTGTAAACCCCCTTCATAAAAGGGTAATTTAATAACTACTCATATAGTCTGAAATGATTTACTGCTTAAGATGCTATTAAAGAATTTAGAGTGAAACTCCGAGGGATTTTCAGACCATGAAATGGGAATTGCTGCTATAGTGAATAGGGCCCTAGACTCGATGTCTGGGAAGACCTTGGGACACCTTGTTTAAATCCTGCCTTAGACACTTCATCCCAGTTTGAACCAAGGCAAGTCATTTGATGTTTCTGGGTCAGATTCCTTATCTGTAAAAAGTGGGTGTGGGTGAGAATGGACTTGATGGCTCTTTTGGGCCCTTCGACTTTAAATCTCTGGTCCTAGGGAAATCTTCCTCCTTGATAACTTGTGCTTTATCTTAGGCCCCAGACGCCATAAAATAAACCAGTTCTTTCTTTTGCCTGAGAGTCTTTCTTATATTTGCAGAGAGATAGTAATATAGCATTCCTCTGTGCTGGGCACTGGGCTAAGTGATAGGGATACAAATACACATAAGCAAGATAGCCCCTGCAGGCCCTCAAGCAGCTTGCCTTCTAAGACAAGACATAAAGGGAAGTTGGGAAGTGGAATGTTGAGGGGTACACATGGTGTATGAGATGATGGTGGGGGAGTGGTGTGGAGACCCAGTGTCCTCCAATGTTAGCCATTTGGTTATCTGGAGATATGTCCTTTATAGAAGATATCCCATGGTGCGTGTCTGGTTTGTTGAACCCTCTGGAGTCAGGGCTGGGCCCTGCTAATGGTACCAGCCTGGCTGCCCCAGCATCTCCTCTACCTACTAGCAAGGGCAGGCAAAGTCACTCTGGGCTTCTGGGGTAGTGGGGCCTTAGGACAGTGAAGGGCTGGGGAATGAAAGTATGATCACTGCTCTCCATCCCCTGCTTGGAGGGTTCATGTCTGCCCTGCTTTTTCATTGTAGCTTGAGGAAGAATCCTGCAGAGAGAATGAGCTACCTGCAGCTTATGGTGAGTCCTGGGGAACCAACTTGCAGATGCAAAAGCAATACTTTGGAAATGTAAAGAACATGGCAGGTGGTGCCAGGCTGGATATCAGAAGCAGTGACTGCCCTGGGAGGCAGGTCCAGACCCAGCTGGGGAGATACAGGAATACCAACCTACTCAGAAGGTGTTTAAATGGATTGTTTAGCCCAGGGTGGGGGTGGGGTAGAATGTGGGCTGAGAGCAGATTTCTTTTATTTTCCTTAAACATTTTTTATCACTGTCATTTCCAAGTATATCCCTCCCCTTCCCCATTCAAAGAAGTGGGTTTCTTTTTTTTTTTTTCTTTTTGCTGGGGGGAAGGCAGGGCAGTTGGGGTTAAGTGACTTGCCCAAGGTCACACGGCTAGGATTTGAGGCAGGATTTGGATTCAGGTCCTCCTGACTCCAGGGCCGGTGTTCTACTCACTGTGCCACCTAGCCGCCCCAAAGTGGGTTTCTTTTGATAAGAGCAACCTGCTCTTTCTGAGGTGTGCCTCAGAACTGCCTTTGGGAAAATGTGGCTATTGACTTACCCAGAAGTGGGAAGTCAGCAGGCACTGAACTGGAAAGGCCGAAGCTTTAATTAGCTCTGGGGGGAAGTGGCCTGGGACAGGAGGAGGCACGCTTGGTGACTCATTGACTTTCCTAAAGTCCCTGTGGAGCTTCCATATAAGCCTCAGGGGAAAATTCATATACCACAGCCTGGACCTCAAGAGTAGTTGGTTGGTCACCAGCTTGGTTCCTGGCTTGAGCCAGCACCAGGGCTGGGTTCAGTTCTGGCTCTGGGCACAGGATAAAAAAGCTCTCTCATGCACCAGAGATGGGCTGCCCACTGGGCCAGGGTCCCTGTGGTTAGTGGTGGCACAGCTGGAATGATACCAGCTGGAGCCACGCTCTTAAGGTGGCCACTTGGAGAATGGTGGATCTTAGCTTAGTTTGTGGGTTGTGGGGCCTTGAATTGATGGTGCCATAGCAAGGAGGGAATTGGCACTTAGGGAATTGATTCCTGCCTTTTGAGGAAGGCTTGTCTTGTTTAAGTTTTGCTTAACTCAAGGGGATAAAAGTCTGGTCAAGTCTAAGGGGATGACTTGGATCTACAGAAACCCTAGGGGGATCAGCCTAAGCTGATCCCCCAGGGATGGGAAAGAACTGACCTTAGAGGCAGAAGTTGAGTTCATCTCCACCATATAACTAAGTGTGTGATGCCTGGGCAAGTCATGTGACATCTCTGACATCTGAGCCTCAATTTCCTTTATTGTAAAGCGGGAAGAATCATACTCAAGCTGCCTTTTTTTTTTTTTTTTTGGTTTATTTTTAGTTTAAAGCTGCTTTTCTTTATGGGCTTCTTGAAAGCAGTTAGGAAATGGGAACTATCACCAGCAAGTCTTTGTTTTCTGAGACCAAATAAGTCTCTGAATCTGCTGGCTGTCCACCCCTGGGGAAAGAACATGGCCTACTCAGGGTTCCTAGAATTGGAATCGGCTGTTGCTTCAGCTCAGGCTCGTGGGCTTCTCCAGGGCCTGGGAGATCCCCTATGCTGGACAGACTGATGGACATGAGTAATTGCAGTCAGAGGAAGGGGAAGAGTAGCAGCTACCCACATGTCTATCGGGACAATTCCTGCTCTGTTGGCTTTTCAGAGCTGTGAGGGGGTGGTTATAGAGAAAGTATTTAATTTAATCAGCATAGTATTCCACCTACAGTTGGGAGATACAAAGGAAAACATGCCTGCCCTCATAGACCTTGCTTACACTCTAGTCAAGTAATCAGGACTTTTACACACACATACACACACACACACACACTCTCTCTCTCTCTCTCTCTCTCTTACTCACACTCACCTTTGAAGGAAATTAAGAGGTAGAGGTAAGGAAGGAGGGAGGACCAGCCCGTGCCAAAGCCAGATGTAGGTAGGAGAGATGGAATGCTGTGTATGGAGATTCTGACAGCAAGCCAGGTGGCACGTGTATTATTTATTAACCATATTTTGCTGATGAGGGCTTCCCCAGATGTTCTCAAACCCAGAGATTTTTGACTTCATATCATAGTGCTCTTCTAGAATGATACAGATACAGGATAAGGATAGGGACTAGATCTGTGCTTTCACTGATGTAGGGAGTTTCTTCTCTGAAACTTACAGATTTGAGGAGTGGCCTGGAGCCCTGAAAGTCTCCCAGTGTCTCACAGCCAGTCTGTCAGAAGTGGCAGTTGCGACTTCTTTTCTCTGCACAGTTTCTCAGTAGAGTGATATCCTTGTTAGAATGTGTGTTACAGAGGGTACATACAGGGAGCCATGAGGAGGGGAGCCATCATGGGTGGGAGCCATCCAGGAAGCTTCCTGAGGGAGGGTAGGGTTTGGAGGGAGGAGGATGTTGTTCAGGAAGAGAGAACAGCACCAGCGCCTCCTCCTGTGCTGTTAGTGATGAAATGACCCAGCCTGGCTTCTCTTTCCTCCCTGATAGGAGCATCCTTTCTTTACTTTGCACAAAACCAAAGAGACAGACATCGCTGCCTTTGTGAAGGAGATCCTGGGTGACGACTCATAGGAGAAGGACATTACTGCCCTGTGAAGCGCCCTCTTCCCCTCTCCCTGGAAAACGGAAATGAGGAACGACGTTCTCGGTGGTTTGCACAGATCGCGTAATCCCCAGCCCTGTCCACCTTCAGCCTGGAGCACGGTGTTAGTGTATCCTCATGTCATCCTGTGTATCTTTGAGCTAAGAGAGTATCTAGCCGGCACCACGGAAACCCAAGACCAAGGACAGTGTTTGGTCACTGCTCCCACATGGCATTGGGCATGTGGACCTTCTCCACTGGCGAGACTCTCATCACCATGACTCCTGCGGTCTGAGAAACCAGTCCTTTGCTTAGCCAGGAACTGAGGCCTGAGGGGTTAAGATGTGGGGGCGAAGGGGGCTCTGAAGGAGGGAGGGCAGGTCCTTCAGGCCTTGCAATGTGCCATTTATCCCAAGTGCCAAGAAAAGTGACCCAGTAAGCAGAGCTGCCCAATGCTTTGAGTAGAGTGAGTTTCTGAGACTACCCGCTGTGTAAATCTTTTGGTTCATTCGTTCATTCAGTACTTCCCCCAGATCTGTTTCCTTCTCTCAGTCTTACAGGAATCTGTCCTCCCCCTGACACCTCTCTAAGGTGTAGCAGCATCTGCCTCTGTATCAGAACCCTCCACTTTCCCTTCCCTAAACCTCCCCCCCCTTTTGTTTTTTGCTTTTTGGAGGGGGAAAGTAGGGCAACTGGGGTTAAGTGACTTGCCCAAGGTCACACAGCTAGTTGTTTTGTGTGTTAAGTGTCTGAGATCGATTTTGAACTCAGGTCCTCCTGACTCTAGGGCCGGTGCTCTATTCACTGTGCCACCTAGCCACCCCCCTAAATCCCCTTTCTTTAGACTCTGGTCTTCCCACCATTGGAGGGGAGGGCTGTGAGTTGTTGGAGACGGGTGGTGAATGGGATGGTGTTGGCTAAGTGGCCTTTGATGTCTAGTAAGGCTTTGGGAAGAAGCCTGTCCTGGCCAGTGATAGGAAGCTTACTACCGAGGACCCTTGAACAACAGTGTGGTCAGTTGATGCCTGTCCCTTTCCCTCTTACTGTTTCTAGCCCAGCACACCTCATTTCCTAGGGCCTGAGGGTGTGGATGAGAGGTAATGGGCGTGGGAGGTGAGCATTTGATCCTGCCTCCTCATATCCAAGGTGCCAGGCTCTAATGCTCCCTTAGTTTCTTTTTCAAAGGCCCTGCAAGTTCCCCTCATGGCCCAATGACTTGCACAGCCTCTCCAGGATCCACTTCCAAATCATCTCCTCCATACCAGCCTTGGGGATCAGATCAGGTTCCTTTTTTTTTGTCCCTCTGACAACCCGAGAGTGTTATGAGCCTATTAAACAGTAAATTGTATAGGGTAGGCAGAACATAGGTGTATTATATTTTTTATATCTATATATAATGAACTTTTAAAACTGTTTCCTTGTTTTAATCTGATGGCAGATATAGTCCTCCCTCCTGGGGGATGGGCTCTGGGGGTCATGCCTGATTACTGTGAATACCAGAGGGTTGGTCCCACCCCCTTTCAAGACTCCCTCCTTCCCTCCATCTCTTAGAAGCCCTCGCTTCCTTCAAGGACAGCCTTCTACATGAAGGTTTCATCATTTCCCTGCTTCTTGGGGAAACTTCCCTTGGGGGTGAGAGAGCAGGAGGTGTCTGTTCCAGGAGGGGCTGTCTGTCCAGCCAGAATTATTTGTGGGTTGCCTACAATTTTCAAGGGCAGTGGGGGTGGAAATCAACTTTAGGACTGGTGATTTTCTTTGAGGAAGTGTGTAGTGATCTTTGAAGCTGCTGGGGGTGGAGAGGGGGAAAGATATAGTATGGATGCTGTAAAGTTGGCTGAAGCACTTGGTCAAGAAGCTGTTGTACACATGTTAGTTGAAAAGATCTGGGTGGCTACCTCTGGGTGGGGGTGGGATGTCCCTGATGCTTTGGGTCTGTCACTAGATCTTGCCACAAGCCTCCCTCCTTCCCCTTGCTCTCCCCCCCCCCCCCCCCCCCAATTAAACTGAAGCCCTTCACCCTCTGTTGAAGGGTAGGGGGTCACCTTGTCTATAAGGATTGTGTGATCCAGAGGGGTTTTTAAATGACTCATTGGAGAGAAATGGAGTCCAGTCCTTGCAACTGCAGGAACTTCACCATCTGAGCTAGGTGGTTGGGTCTGGATGTTTCCGGTGGTCCTGAGAATGGGAAAGAGGCCTTTTTTTCCTCCCCTCTATATTCTTCCTTCCTTCCCCTTTCCCCCAAGAAAAAAAGAGTAAATGTGCAAACCATCCTGACTCTTTGTAATATGTGTGGGTATCCTGCTAATAGCTGCCTGCACTAGGGAGTGAAGTCTGGCCTTAAACTGTATTAACTTGCCTGGTTGTTTTGAGTTTTAATTTTTTTTTAATTTATCTTGAGTTTTGTTTTTCTCTTGCTTTGAGGGTTTGGCTATTTTTTCTTGCATGAATTAGATACCTTCCACTCCCCACCAGGGGGCGGAAGCACACCCAGGTACAAGGCATTGCCCTGCTGCAGTGTCTGTCTGGCTGGCTGTGGGCAGTGACGGGGGTAGATGGGGACATTATTGAGGCCCCAAGGCCTCTGTTCAAAGAGGAGGTTGGGGCTGGAGTGAGGGGGAGGCGAGTTCTACCCATGAATACACAGCTCCTGCCCTGTGGATGCTGGTGGGAGATGTGCTTTGTATTTATTTCCAAGGGATATATGTTCTCTCACTGTGGATGATTTGCTTCATGGATTGTTCAAAATAAATTTTTTTTAAAGAAATAAATTGAAGGGGAAAAGGTAAAAAAAAAAAAAGCAGAATTTTGAAAATGCCTGTCCCAGTAAGGAAGTAGAGCCGTCCCACTGCCTTGGTCCCTGCCTCTCTGTTCCCTGAGAGGGAGCTGCCTAGAACCTGGTTGCTGTTTTCAATAAAAATGAAAAAAGAAGAAATAAGGCTGAGTGTGAGCATATGTCTTTAACCACCACAACTTATTGATAAATGTTTTCTTTGGGGATTGTCACAGAAAAACTGCATCCTTCTAAGACCTCGGGATAGTATACTTACTTGGAGAAGCAACCTGAGGGGGTTTCCCTTTGGTTCCACTCCTTCCAAGGCAGTTAAGACTGTTGGGAGAAGATACAAGATCATGGCGTGTTCAAGCTGGAAGGGGCCTTTGTGACCAGCTAGTTCCATCTTTCATTTTACTTTTTTTGGGGGGAGGGCAGTTGGGGTTAAGTGACTTGCCCAAGGTCACACGGCTATTTTTTTGTGTTGTGTCTGAGGTCGGATTTGAATTCAGGTCCTCCTGACTCCAGGGCTGGTGCTCTATTCACTGTGCCACCTAGCCACCCCCTTCTTTCATTTTAGAGATGAGGTCTCAATTCTCTAACCCCAACCCAGTCCACCATGTTCCCCAGGTGAGTTTTCTCCCCCTGGGAACAGAACACTCTTCTGTGAATGTAGATTCCGTTCCAATTTGGAAGCTAGATGGTCTAGGGCCCAATGTTAGCTGACAATCCTGTAGCATTTAAAAGCTTGCAGTGGGCCTCCATGACAATACTCTTGTGAGTTAGGCAACGTAAAAATCATTCCTTTTTTTTTGTTCAGTCGTATCTAATTATTTGTGAGCCCTTTTGGGATTTTCTTGGCAAAGATACTGGAGTGGTTTGTCATTTCTCTATCCATTTTTCAGATGAAGAAACTTAGGCAAACAGGATTAAGTGATTTGCCTAGGGTCACACAGCTAGTATCTGAGGCTGGATTTGAACTCAGGACTTCCTGACTCCAGTCCAGTCACTCTATTCACTGGGCCACCTAGATGCCCCATTTCTCTTTTACAGATGTGGAAATATCCCTGGTTAAGGGACTTCTCCAAGGTCACATAGTTGATTAGGTGTCAGAGGGGAGATTTGTACCCAGGATTCCTGAACATTTCAGTGGTTCAGATGTAGAATTGGAAAAAGACTGATTAGAATCTATCCTACCCTCCTCCTTCCATTTTACACAGGGGGATAAGCAGCTTAAACAGAGATTAAATGATTTGCTCTGGGTCACACAGCTAGGAAATGTTACAAGGAGGGTTTCAAACTAGAAGTCTGTTTGCTTCATATGGTGCTCAAATTATGGAAAGCTAATAGGTGGTAATAAAGGATTTGAACTTGGGTCTTCTGCCTCCAATTCCTGCACTTTCTGCAGTAATAAGGCTCTTTCTGCTGCTTCACTCAACACCGTAACCTAACTTGCAAAATCATCATTCCTGATTTATGACCCTGGGCTCTGATGGGGGGCATTAGCCTTATCTTACCCAGTCTCAATCACACTATATCACTTCTGGCCTGTCTTTGGGCCATGGTCTACTCTCCTATTTCCAACTCCACCCCTCCAGCCTCAGAAAGGATGTGCCATTCACTATCCTATGACTTCAGTCACTATCTCTGTGACTTCCCTGTTCAAAGCATTCTTCCCTGGCTACCATCCCCATATATGTTTTATTCCCCAACCTAACCAACTGTCACCAATGGGACAGGAAGGCCAACATAGCTGGAGCAGAGCACCCTGAGGAAGAGACGGGAGGCAGCATGTTGTCAGGCATGTCAAACCACCACCATCGCCTTCAATACTCCTCCTCAGACCCTGAGGGAGGCAGCCTGGGACCCTGAGCCAAAGAACCTCGTGAATGGCAGTGTCCCCCAGACCACCAACCCTGCTTGCAATCTGGTTCCAAGAAGCCTTCATCCAAAGAAGGAACATTTATGGAAATGTGACATACCAAATGTTTCTGCATGTGCTCTGGAAAAAAAAATTCCTAAGACCTTTGGCCTTGGTGCTGCCAAGTGAGCCAACATCAATAGCAAATATCATGACATTAAAGAAGACATGCCCTGAAGACAGTGTGCCATCTGGCTTGAAGCTGAAACCCATATGTGCTGTGTTCTGGTATTAGAAAGAGAGTTCCTTGAGAGCAGGGAGAGTATGGCTTGTTTTTGTATCCCCCAGAGCTTAGCATGCCTGATTACATAGTTATGTGATTAATAAATGTTTCTTCATCCATCCATCCATCCATCCATTTTCCTGACATGTCCTGAGGCTCCTGGACTCCTCAGACTTGAGGGGTCCTAATTCTTGATTCCACCTCTCTGCCCCAGGCCCGGAGAATAGCACCTCTCTATCAGCCCCAGGATAATAACATGAGCTGGCATTCACAGAGCACCTCTAGGTTGCCAAAGACCATTACATACGTCGTCTCACCTGATCCTCACAGCAGTCCCATGAGGTAAGAGCTACATACAGATGAATAAATCAAATCTCCAAGAAGTTAAATGACCTCATTGGTGCCCGTGATCACATGACTTTTGGGAAGGGGTCTGGGCTAAGGGAAGCTCTTGGTGTGGAGACTCCCTCCCTCAATGTAGATAGGCTGTAACTTAGAGCATTGCCTGACACAGTGAAAGTTTAGTCTTGCCCTCGCTCACACAGCTTGTGTGTGTTGTCAAGAGGTAAGACTTGCACTCAGGTCTTCCTGACTCCAAAGTAGTCCATGTTCTGGTCATTCAGTTAGTGAGGATCAAAGCTGGGATTTGAACCCAGTGCTTAGCACAGCAACTGGCACATAGTAGGCACCTTCTAAATGCATATTGACTGACTGACAGATTTCTCCTGACTTGTGTACATTTGTTTACCTGTTGTCTCTCCGTTAGATTGTAAACTCCTTGAGGGCAAGGACTCTCTTTTGCCTCTCTATGCTTAGCACAGTACCCAGCCCATAGTAGGTACTTAATAGATATAACTGATTGATTTTCTTCAGGTCCAACATTCTTTAGCTTCATCACACTTCCCCAAACTCTTGATCTGTCTGTTTTCCTCCCTGAGATACCTGCCCCTGAGGCTCTTTTCCTCATCTGTCCAGGTGAGATCTTTGTGAGCAGCTGCCCCACACAGTTGTCTGATCACTGTAAACTAGAAAACACAAAGCCTGTAACTATGCCTGTCATCTACCTATAACCCCAACTTAATCCTATTTAACTCCCAAATCCTTGCCTTTCTTTTGCCTCTGGTCTCACAGTTTCATTTCAGAAATATTTCTCAGGGCATTGAATACCCTTGAAATGCCCACGTATATTTTTTTATGAGATCATTTCTATTGGTCATTCTGTTTTCCAAATGTTTATTTCCTTGCACCTCAGTTTCATTATCTGTTAAATGGATCTCTCAGTCTTCACCTCTGCCTCCCGGCTTCCCTGGCTTTTTTCAAGACCCAGCTCAGATTCCACTTTTAGCAAGAGGCTTTTCTTGGTCCACCCCACCCCAATCAGGGCCTTTTCTCTGAGATTACCTCCCTCTTAAAGACCTTGTATATATCTTGTATGCTTATAGTGCCTTGCATGTTGTTCCCCAGTTCGAATGGGAGTTCTCTGAGGACAGGGATCATATTTTTTTTTTTTGTGAATCCTTGCTGCCCAGTACATAATAAACCTTAAAAAATGCTTGTTGCTTGGCTAACTAACTTTTTCCATCTTTAAGCCTTGAAACAGAAATATAAGGGAAAATGGGGCGGGGGGCACAGTGGATAGATCATTGACCCTGGAGTCAGAAGACCTGAGTTCAAATCTGCCCTCAGACACTTGACACTTACTAGCTGTGTGACCTTTATCAAGTCACTTGACCCCAATTGCCTTGCTTCCCAAAGTAATAGTATTAAGGGAGAAAGGACAGGTTGGGTGAGATTGACTCCTTCTAGGTAATGTAATTTATTAGAAAGGTCCCACACAGTGAGTTTGGAAAGGAAGGAGGACTGAGTCATTGAATGCAAAAGACAGAAGATTTTTTTTCTGGTCAAGAGCCAGGTGCAAAGTGCCCAGGACCTGTCAGCACTTGGGGAAGGAGCAGCCAATCTCCTGTAACCAGTCATCTATTTACAATATTCCTCTCCCCCCCCCCCATGTTGTAGGGTTACAGATGTGGGAGAATCCCAGGTGCTGAGGAGCCTAGAGCCCTGGTCCCTCCCAAGCTTCTGCCCTACGTGCGTGTTCACATATCCAAGTATGCGCACCTTTAGATGTGGTTCTGTGCATGTCAATCTGGGCCAGGACTGATGAGCCAGTGATGCAGGAAAGCCACCACTTAACCTCTCCATGTCCTGGTCAGTCAACGCCTTGAGACTATGTTACAGACTAGCTGTATGACCTTGGGAAAGTCATTAACCTCTCAGTGCCCCCAGGCAGAAATCTAAGACTAAGTTGTTGATGATTTTCTGCATCTGCATTGAGTGGAGAGTTTCCATCCTGGGAATGCCCTACCACTGTGAAATGATAGGTGTTGCTTATGTCCCTCTCCCACTAAGATTTTAGATACACATACATTATGTTTCTGCATGCGTGAATAGTGAGTGAAAGGGGTGTGTGTGTGTGTGTGTGTGTGTGTGTGTGTGTGTGTGATGTGTGACTCTCAGGTGGCTGTTTTCTGCCAGTCTGGTGATGCATTGGGAAGATGTTTTTGCAGAATCAGAATCTCTAGGCTAAGTCCCCTTTCTTGCCTCTGGGTGGCAGCAGAGGCCAGCTTTTCTCCCTTGCCCCTGAGCTGACGCAGCTGAGAACTTAAAAGTTTCAGGGCTTGGGTTATGAGGAAACTGATGCTCTCTCTCCCTGTTTAGCGGTGAGGGAAGCTGGATTGTGGGGCAAAGCTTCAACCGGACTATCAATGTTAAGCAAGGTTATCCAGTGCACAGGGTCCTTCCTGAGAATCAGGGCTGACCCAGGCTTGGTCAAGATTCACTGGACCCCTTGTAGCTCCTCCCCCAATGCACAGACTGAAATTCACCTGCCCTAGGATCCATTCCATTAAGACTAGACTTTCTGGGGGCAGCTAGGTGGCGCAGTGAATAGAGCACCTGTCCTGAAGTCAGGAGGACCTGGGTTCGGATCCAGTCCCAGACACTTAACACAAAACCTAGCCATGTGACCTTGGGCAAGTCACATAACCCCAATTGCCCTCCAAAAAAGGAAAAAAATTAAAAAAAAAAGACTAGACTTTCTGTGCTTCCCAGGTGATGGCTGGCTAGTCTGATGAAAACACTTGTGAGTGATTGAGCTAAAGCCCTTCCTCTCTCTGAGTCCCTTCCTCTCATCTGAGCGCCATCCCCAGATCTCTGACCAGGGCCTCTGTGCAGGGTCTTGCACTGATGTGCTCTAGCAGTAGGCAATGGTGGATTCTTCATTATGCCGGGTTTGCTTAAAGGGAGTGGTAGCAGAGGAGGTGGGCAGAGTTGGGGACTGGGACTGAGGGGGAAGAACAGGGAAGCTGTGTCATATCTGGGCAAGGTGGGGGCTTCTCTCCTGAGGGAGTCTGGACAGAAGAGTGGGTTCTACAGAAGCATTTTGGACAGCTAGGTGGTTCAATGTATAGAGTAATGGACCTGAAATCAAGAAGACCTGAGTTCAAATCTAGCCTTAGACTTTTTAGCTCTGTGATCCTGGGCAAATCACTTATCTTGTCTATAAAAATAGGAATAATAATAGCACCTGCCTCCCAGGGTTGTTGTGAATATCAAATGAGATAATATTTGTGAAGTGCTTTGTAAACTTTAAAGTGTTAAATAAATGCTAATAAAATTAATTAAACATTTAATAGGCACCTAATGCGTGCAAAGCAGTGTTCTATATACTGGGGGAGACAAAGTTCTTTTTTTTTGGAGGGGGGTAAGGCAAGACAACTGGGGTTAAGTGATTTGCCCAAGGTCACACAGCTAGTAAGTATGTCAAGCGTCTGAGGTCAAATTTGAACTCAGGTCCTCCTGACTTCCAGGGCCAGTGCTCTACTCACTGCACCACCTAGCTGCCCCAGGATACAAAGTTCTTATAAAACAGTCCCTGTCCTCCTGGAGCTTATAGTTTAGTAAGGAGATAAGATACCTACTCAGATAACTGTAACACATAGTATTACAGCATATGGGAGAGGTAGGTGGTGCCATAGTACACAAGAGAGCCTGGCCTGGAGCCAGGAAGATTTATCTTCCTGAGTTAAAATCCAGCTTCAGACACTTACTAGCTGTGTGACCCTGGGCAAGTCACTTCTCCCTGTCTGCCTTTGTTTTCTCATCTGGAAAATGAGCTGGAGAAGAAAATGGTAAAACCACTCCAGTATCTCTGCCAAGAAAACTCCAAATGGGGTCACAGAGAGTTGGCCACTACTGAAAACGACTGAACAACAGCAACAATCGTAGCATAAGACAGACAGCATTGAGCAGTGAAAAGAATGTTGAATCAGGAGTGAGGGGAACCTGGGTGCAAATCTTGCCTCTGATGATAACTATTTGTGTGTACTCAGGCAAGTGATTAAAGCAGTTTCTTCATCTGTTGAATAACAATGGGAATCTTATAAACACCTGTAAATGTAAGCTCCTTGAGGACAGAGACTTTCTGTCTTTACAAGTGTTTAGTAGGTGCTTTGCACATAGTAGGTCTTTACTGAATTCTTCCTGAATTAGCAAGTGCCAGAAAAGTGCCATGTGAGATCTTGTATGATGAAATCCATGTTTCTTGGTGATATTGGAGCTGTGAGTATTCAATTATCCCAGGATTACTTCCTTGAAGTCAGAGGGAAGATCTCCTGAGGGAAGGTATGGGAGGCATCCAGGCAAAGCAAAGGCACAGAGGTGGGAAAGTACATAGTACAGTTATCCCTTCTATATCATGACTTTCTCCATACACCATATTTCATGGCATAATCTTTGCAAATTTTATGCCAAATTTTTGTAAAAAAAAAAAATGGGGTGTGACCATTGTGTGAAGCTTTTAAAAAAAATGTGCCAGAATTACTTAAAAATAATTTATTACTAAACTCTCTTTGGGGCAAGATTAGGATGCATGGAATACTGGTGAATATATGTTAAAATCGAATACCACCAGTGTGTGTACTCTGACAATTTTAGCTTGCTAGCTCTCAATGTGTGAGAGATAAATGTGTATCCATATGCTACAGGTGAATACATTGCAGCTCTGTTTACCTTTAAGCGATTTGATGAACAGAATTATACCATGCAACAATTATGCAATGAAAGGTTAAAAAAACCACAGTTTTGGATGGAAAAACAAGGCACAACAATTATGTGATGGTGATGATTATGCGGTGAAATACGGTATGGTGGGTTGGCATAAGAAATTAGATAGGAGTTTTGGGAGAGTTTTGTGGAAGCCACAGGTGACAGAGAAAAAGTTTAGAAATTCAGACATGCATCAAATAAAGTATTGTATAATATCAATATATTTCATCTTTTAATACCATAATAATTTAGACTTCTTCTCTGGTATGAAGGGAGGGCCAAAAAATTTTACGCAGATTTTCCAGGTGATGGAGCACCACATATCATTAACCCCCCACGTCCCAGATGTGGAGGGGATAACTGTATATGTTGAGGAGACAGAGAATAGTTTAATTTGGTTAGAATATAGTGTGTGGAGGGGGTAGAATTCTGCCAGGTTGGGGAGGGTCCAGTTCAGAGTATGGGAAGAAGGCCAATAGAATAATTCCATCCTTTATCCTAGCTCCCCCCAAATTGTGAAGTCTGAGAAGTTTGCCTTGGGCTCTTCAGCCTCCCCTTTCTCTGCCCCTCCCCCATTCTGTAGCCCTCTCCCCAGCTTTGCAAAGTTCTCATTCTATCCTCCAATCTAACCGAAGTTCCTATTGCATGTTTTAATAAATTCATTCTTACTAAAAGGCTGTGTGTCTGAGAGTAACGGTGTGTGTTTCCTTAGAGATTTGCACCATTAAAGAGAAGGCCAGTTAACTCAAAGGAATGACACTCTGGGTACAATTTCAGGCAGTGTGCTGCATGGTTGGGAAAGATACATAGGGAGAGATAGCATGTAAGTAGAATCCCTAGGGTGCCTTGAGTCATTGCACACAGACAATCATCTACTCTGCCTATGGCTTAGTACTTGGCCTAGGAAGTACTTTCAGGAGAATCAAGAGACTCAGATCCCTGGTCTGTCACTATTTGGCTGTGTGACCTTTGACAAGGCATTTTCCCTCTTAGGGACTCAGTTTCCTCCTCTATAAAATGGGGAGGAAGATGGGGTTAGACTAGCTCAGCGGTTCTACACATTCATGAACTTTCAAGAAAATCTTTTGAAAAGTGTATTTCAGTATAATTGGTTTTCTTTGCATCCCTGTGCATTTTATATTAGACATTTAAAAACATTCTGAGAAGGGGGTCTGTAGGCTTCATCAGATTCCCCAAAGGACCAATGACACACAGAGAAAAGGTTAAGAACCTTTGGGCTAAGCAGGGATGGGGAACCTGCAGCCTTGTGACCACATGTGGGCTTCTAGGTCCTCAAGTGCAGCTCTTTGACTGAATCCAAACTTTCAGTGAAGTTTGAAAATCTGTGGTTTGGATTCAGTCAAAGGGCTGCACTTGAGGACCTAGAGGCCCACATGTGCCCTGAGGTGGCAGGTTCCCCACCCTGGGCTCGATAGTCTCTAAGGTCCCTTCTAATTCTGGTAATTAGTTCGAATCCTGCTTCTTTTTGTTGCTGTTTGTCCTTCTCAAAGAGGACCAGTGGCATCACAAGGTTGATGCCTAGACTTGGATTTAAGTGAGGCCGAGCTGGGCAGTATCATTAGCCTCACTCTCTCCTCCAGAGTCATCGGAGTCCAGTGACAAGATAAAATTGTGTGACAAGTCAGTAACCTCACTCAGCCTCAGTTTCCTCATCTGCAAAATGGGGATAATAATACCCCCAACCTCCCAGATTGTTGTATCAAATGAGATATCTTATGTATGCGAGATCTATACAGAAATAAAATATATGTGTGATAGATATGCATATGCAAATGAGATACATGCACGAGAGACATGTATACAAGAGATGTAAATGAGATATCATATGTATGTGAAGTATGCATATGAAACATACATACTTAAATAAGATATAGGTATTGAGATATGCATATGTAAATGAGATATGTGTATATGAGATATACACATGTAAAAGGCATAACATATGCATTGAGATATGCATATATAAATGACACGATACATGCATATGAGATATGCATATGTAAATAAGATCAGTGTGAGACGTGCATATGTAAATGAGATACATGCATGTGACATGTGCATATATAAATGAGATAGCATATGCATGTGAGATAGACATGTAAATGAAACACATGCATGTGAGACATGTGTGTAAACGAAACATCACATTAATGTGAGATATGCATATGTAAATGAATATATGTGTGACATATGCATATATAAATACAATCTGTGTGTAAGATATGAATATGTAAATAAGATACACGTATATGATATACATATAAATGAGATATCTTATGCATATCAGATAAATATGTAAATGAATATATGTATATGAGATATGCATGTGTAAATAAGATATATGTATGTGAGGTATGCATATGTAAATGAGATGTGTGTACACAAGATATGCATATGTAAATGGCATGTGTGAGCTATACATATGCGAATGAAACACATGCATGCGAGACATACACATGTAAATGATGCATCACACATGTGAGATATGCATATGTAAATGAAGACATATATGAGATATGCATGTGTAAATGAAATGTGTGTATATGAGATATACATATGTAAATGACATATGTGTGAGCTATGCATATGTAAATGAGAGAACCTATTGGAAATCTTAAGGTGCTATCTAAACATTAACTATGATTATGTTAGGCACCTAAGATTCCTCCCAAGCTCTGGTATTCGGGGTCGCATGTGCTCATCACACACAGTTCCTGAGGAGGTGCTGAGTAAATGCTTTCTGACTTGATGACCGCTAATGTCCCTTCTGACTCTGACATTCCGTGGCCCTTTGTTCTCCGTTCTCTTCTAGCTCTAGGATTTATGTTCGAAGGCTCCTTCTATCTTGACCAGCATTCTGTTCTAAGTTCTAAGAGCTCCTCCAGCTCTGACATGCTATATGGGCTCAGGTTCCATGATTCTGATTCTCAATTGGATCTTTAGGACTTGATCAGCTTCTCCTCTTCCTCCTCAGTCGCCTTGGTTCCCACAGATAGAAAGGTTAGTGTGGGCAGGAGCCAGGAGGGCAGGGACCCTCATGGGCCTTTCTTGCTTTAGAAAGAGTTTTGGTCTGGAGGCAGGGTGTGAGTGGGGGCCTGGTATGGGGAGGGGACCGTGGCAGTGGAGCTGTCTCTGGTACTGATTGAACAAAGGGCTGCCAGTCATCCCCAGCTTGCTGATCTGGGGTCGCGGCAACACGGTGAGAACAAAACCATCAAGTTGGGTAATTAGAGAGACAGTTCCTCATTGTCTGGATGACTGAAGCTTGAGGAAATGAACTATAACAACCTCCAAGGGATTATGGGGAATAGGAGGCAGCATTGCTTGGAGGAGCACCCCCCCCCAACTCTCTTGGGTGGGTAGAATAGGAATTATTTTGGGGGGTGGAATGTGGGCTAAGCTATGGGAGACAGGGAAGCCTTTGCTTCAAGAAACCAAGGCATGTTTCCATTAGATTAGGGTCCCCACTCCCCACCTTTCATCTGGCTCTCACACTCGCTGAAAAGCCCCTGAAAATAGCTCTCATGCCTCAGTGTTCTGTTCTAGCAATGGAAACCACGCCTAGAAAGAGACAGAGACAGATAGGAAAGAAATCATTAGTGATTTCAGGACTTAGGATAGCGGTGTGGCTGGGAATAGCAAGGGAGAAAGTGGGAAGACTGAAATGGGGAACCAGGTATTGGCATCTAGGATAAAACCTCTTCCTCAAGGCAGCGGCAAAGTGCCTCATTATCATCTCTAAACCAGCAGATTTAGACTGGGAGAGCCTTTAAATGCCATGGAATCTAACTTCTTCACTTTGTGCATGAGGAAACTGAACCCAGACAAGGGAAGTCACTGGCCTGAGGTCACAGAGCTAATAAATTGCTGACCAGGGACTGGAGCCCATATTTTCTGACTCAAAATCTAGTGCTTTTTCCTCTGAGCTCAAAGAGTTGTGATGAGTTTTTGTAAACCCCTAGTGATAGAGGAATGTGAACTACTGTTATTTTTCAAAGCTTAGCTAATCAACAAACAAGCATTTATTAAGTCTAGGAACTTTATTAGACTCTGGGTACACAAGGATAAGCATAGCTAGGTGGCACAGTGGATAGAGTGCTGGGCCTGGAGTCAGGAAGACTCTTCTTCAAATCTGGCCTCAGACACATACTAGCTCTGTGACCCTGGGTGAGTCACTTCATCCTGTTTGTTTCAGTTTCCTCATCTGTAAAAGGAGCTGGCAAACCACTCCAGTATCTCTACCAAGAAAACCCCAAATGGGGTCACAAAGACTGAAACAATAGAACAATACAAAGACAAAAAAGGGTGTGGTCCTTGCCCTCCCTCTGGGAGCTTACATTCTACCAGGGGGAAACAACTTATACATATATAAATTGGTACAAGTGAGGCATAAGTAGGTACAAAATACATACAAGGTAATTTTGGGAATACATGGTAATTTGTAGTTAAAGGAGAAGTGCATTTGATTTCAGCAAATTAGGCATAATGACAATATTTATCTTCAAGGCTATGTTGCATAGTGAGTGACAGTGCTCCTTGAGTTAAAGGGAAAGGAGCTCAAGAAGGAAGGCTTGGTGGCAGCCCCATTGACTTGGTTTGACCTGGGTTTGGAGTCCTTATGCCCTGCTCTCTGCTCATCTTAGGAATCTGTGTGGTTTAATAACTAGGAGTGAATCTGAGACCAAAGCAAACCCAAAGGAGCTCGGGATGGGAAAGGGAGCTGAGTCATAGGCATTTTACTCTACCCTGGCAGACGAGTGGTGCAGTGGGATCTGAGTTCAAATGCTGCCACTGATACCAGTTACTCTGCCACTGGATTCCCCAGCTCTTAGAATGAAAGTTTTTGATGGCAGGGATTATCTTGCTTCCCCATTTTTGTATCCGCAGAGTTTAGCCCAGTGTCTGGCACAGAGCACTTAAATGCTTTCCCTGTCTCTGTCTCTCCTCCTCTCTTTTCTTTCTCCCTCTCTCTTCCCTCCCTTCTTTTCTTCTTCTACCCTCCTTCTCTTTTTCCCTCTTTTCCCCCCTCCTTCCCCTCTTTTCTCCCCTTCCTTCTTTCTCCCTCCCCTCTGTCTCTCTCCTCTCTCTTTCTCTCCCCATCTCTCTCCCTTCTTCCTTCTCCCCTCCCCTATCTTTTTACCTCTCTCTTTTCTCCTTCCCCATCTCTCTACCTCTCTTCCCCACCTCTCCCTTCCTCTCTCCCTTTCTATTTCTCCCTTCTCTTTCTCCCTCTCTCTTCTCTCCCTCTCCCTCCTTCTCTCTCTCTCCCTTTTCCTCTCTCCTTCCCCCTTCCCACTTCCCTTCCCCTCTTTTCCCCACTCTGATGTTTATGACCTTGAATAAGCATTTGTAAAGCCTGTGTGACCTTGGCCAAGTGATTTCACTTTCCTAGGCCCAAATTTCCTCATCTATCAGATGTGAGGTTGGACCTGATGACCTCTGATGTTCCTTCTAGCTCTTGGTTCCTGTGCTCATATGCATGATTCCATCCAGATACGGCAGTGTAGGCCCTCGGTTCTTTCCCACAGAGAGGTGGAGAAATCCTAGAACCACAGGACAGCTGAGCTGGAATGGATTTACAACTCATTTTGTTTAACTCTTTATTTCACATATAAATGAATGGAATGGAAGTTCAGAGAGGGTCAGTGACTTCTCTGAGGTCACACAGTGGCTGAACGATGGTTTTAGCTTGCTATGTCTAGAATCACTTTCTTTCCTCCTAATCCGCTGCTTTCCCACTTCCCTATTCTACTTATAACCTGATGTCCTTGGATTTCCTAAGGCTGAGAATAAGAGGGATGGGACTGGGGATTTCTGGAAGCGGGTTTGGGGGAGAGACGGTGTATTTTATCAAAGTGATATAAGAAAATGTGAGGAAGGAGACACCTATTTCAGCAGGGGTGAAGATAAGGGAGGAAATCCTGGAAGGTTCCGTGGAGGAGGCAGCCCCAGCCACCAGCTCTCCCCACCTCCAGCTTCCTCTGAAGACACTAACAGGAAGATCTAATCTCCCTGCTAGGCTCTGAGCCAGAGGGACACTGGGGAGATGGTGGGGGGCCTCAGGAAGGGCTTACATCAGAGAAGCTGGAAATGATCAATGTCTGAGGATGGCTGGAATCTGACAAAGCCCATCCTGACAAAGCTGGGTGAGGACTCTCTGTTTCAATTACAGCCTTAATAGCCACATCAAGTCACATTAAAAATGCACCAGCCCCTGTCGGAGGCGGGAGGCAGAGAGACAAGGGATCCTGCCCAAGTGGAAAACTCATTCGTTAAAAGTTCTTTGATGAGGCCAGAGATTTGTCTAGTCTTTTTTTAAACCTCGTGGCTGAGGAAAGAAGGTGGTAACAGCTACTCTGGAAGCAAGTCTCAAATTCCAGAGGTCATGGAATGTTGGGCACTCAGTTACTGGGCACTCTCCAGAAGGCCAGCGTGGCCTCAGTGCCCTAGTGTTCCAGGCAAACATCATTTAAAAGTGCCCACTGTTTGCAGAGTCTGGATTAGGAGGCATAGGCCTTGCCCTCACGGAGCTTATAGTCTAGTAGGGAGATAAGACAACGTACTACACTAGGCATATAAGGGTTTGGCTTGGTTTTGGTCGGGAACTATGCAGGAAACCTCTAATACAACTCCCTCCCCCAATGCAATTCAGCAACTTTTCTGTAACTACTATCTTGGAAGGTCACCTGGTGGGGGGAGGGCAGCTAGGTCTCTAAAAGGATAGATCGCCAGCCCTGGTGTCAGGAAAACTTGAGTTCAAACGTGAACTCAGACACTTACTACTAACCCTGGGCAAGTCATTAACCCTAATTACCTCCAAAAAAAGGTCACCTGGGATACTTAGAGGTTAAATGACTTGCCCAGGGTCACACAGGCAGTAGGTGACAGAGCAAGGACTTGAACCCAGGTTGTCCTGTCTCCAGTTCCAGCACCCTATCTGCCACACTGCCTCTCCTGTTACATGGAAATGTATGATAAGCCAATTAAAGAGGTGCAAGGTACCATAGGAGATCTGGAAGGAAAAGACAGGGAAGATTTCCTGAAGGAGATGGCCCTTGGTTTGGACTTTAAGAAAGGGGCAGGAATTCAGCAGGTAAAAGGGGGTGGGAGGCTGGAAGGAGGGTAGCATGGCCAGTCTGATCAGGGGTGTTGTGAGATTCAAATGAGATAATGGATAAAGAGTACTTTGCAAACCTTACAATGTCGTATAAATGCCAGTTTTTATCTTTATTATTAGCCTCCAGTCTGGAAAAGACTTTATTCCCTGACCCTTTTATTGCACTCCTGCTGGGCTCAAGCCACGTTTATAGAGCAATATGAGTGTGTTCTATTAAATGTTTAACGACCTGGCCACCTGTGGGGGAAATGTATGTACAAACACTGGGAAGTTTAATCTGCATTGGCAATACTTTCTTAAGACTAGACAATCAACAGAACGATACATCAAGCCCTGATTTGTAGTCATTGCTGATTTGTGAGGCATAAATGCTCAGAGTGAAACTTCAATTGGCTTGCTGGGTAAAACTGGTTTGAGCACAACCCTGAGTGTACAGTACTGTAAGAAGCATTGGGCCTGAAAGTCTAGGTTCAAATCCTGGTTCTTTTCCTTACTCCCTGTGTGATCTTGATAAATGTATATAATCTTTCTTGGCCTTGGTTTGTTAATTTGTAAATTAAAAGAATTGGACTCACTAGATAGTGTTTAAGGGTCCTAAAGGCATGAAGGTGGGATAGAGTAAATGTCTAGGGGGACAGAGAATTTGACTGAAATATAGACTATGGAAGGGGATAGTAGGGGAAAAACAGACTGTAAAGGATTGTTCATTCAGCCATGGTCCTGTACTCAGCAATATGGGGTATACAGAAGTGAATGATACGATCACTATCCCTAAAAAGCAGGGAATAAGCCTCACTTATTAGTTGCATGACCTTGGGCAAGTCATATAACTTCACCAGGCCTCAGCTTTTTTGTGTATAAAATGAGAGAGTTGGATTATAAGGCCTCTAAGGTCCCTTGCACCTCAAAAACTGGAAGCCTGTGAAATGGGGACTATAAACTATATTATAAGAAGTATAGGGGCTTCAGGTCAGGAAAAGAGGAATTCTGATTAGGGTGATGGAGGGAAGTTTCATCAAAAAGGTGGCATTGAAACTAGGCCAGAAAGGGTGGGAAGCATGTTGACAGTTTTGTCCTTAGGGAGCTTAAAAACAGAACCCTGGGGCAGCTAGGTGGTGCAGTGAATAGAGCACCAGCACCAGAATAGAGTCTGGAGAACCTGAGTTCAAATCCAGTCTCAGACAATTGACACATTTACTAACTGTGTGACCTTGGATAGGTCACTTAACCCCTATTGCCTTGCCTTTCCCCCCTTCAAAACAAAACAAAAAACAGATCCCTATTCTGTGGACAATTTTGATGCTGCCCAGAGAGCTGAATCGGGCCTTGTTTAGGTTGACCAGAAAGCCCAGATTCCCCAATCAAACCTTAAAGGTTTCTTTCTTTCTCTCTTCCTGGTTACAAGCAATTGTTACCTATCAGTCCTGTGCTTGTAGAGACAGGTAGGATCACTCCATTTTCCAGATTGGTGCCAGCACTGAGCTTCCAGAGACCCATTAGTAAGCCAGGTCTCTCTTCCCAGCGTTTATTATAATATAGGTTTCAAGAAATGTGTCACGCACTTGTGAAATGTATATAACATTGCATTTAACAATTACCTGGTTGAAGAGAGCCCCCAAGGGGAATTCTGCTCACTCCAATGACTGCTCACTAGAGTCAGGCATCAGCAATTTCCTTCTAGGGCTACAGATACTTGCCACTGAGCCTGGGGAGAGGTGGTGATAGTTAGGTGATTTCCTTGATTCAGGGCATGTAGACAGCTCAGTGGATCTGCTAGGATCCTGAAAGGAATTAAAGGAAGATTCTCAGTGTGTTGGATAGATCCTCTGTGGACAATTTATGGGAAGTCATGGGAGAAAATTATCAGGGTTGGAACTGGAACTGGGGAAAATTCAATTTAGGCGAGGTAGGTGAGGGCTGGAGATGAGCGATGTGGATTAAAGAGAGGGGAGGGCCCGTCTCCTAGAGATCATCCCGTACCCTGGGAGGCTCAGGAAAATGGGGTCCAGGAGAGGTGTCCAACGGGGTTGTGGAAGTGGACAGCCGAGGGCCTTGAATGGAGGTATGGCAATGATGGGTGATGTGGGGAGGAAGTATAGTGCCCCCTTCCCCAAATATCCTTAAGTATCAGGACCCTGAGTCAAAATCCTGTTCACTCTGAATAAGTTGTAACTCTAAGAATCACACAGGAAGAGAAAGTAATGAATTGCAACTTGTGTAGACAGAGAGAGAGCCATCATAGTCAGCATCTATACAGCACTTCAAGATTCACAAAATGCCATTGGTGCTATTGTTATCCCCATTTTACAGATGGGGAAACTGAGGCCGAGTGAAGTTAAACGATTTGTCCGGAGTTACACAGCTAACAAGGGTTTGGGGTGGGATTTTAACTCCTGCTCTCCTGACTCCGCGTATAGCACTATTCACAGAAGCACCTAGGTGTCTCACACAGTTCTAGTAGTAACTTTGTTTTTGTATCACCTTCATTGATGGATATTGCTCCTCCTCTTCTCTTCAACAAGTTATCCCTTCTAATAATAATGAGGGGGGGGGAGGGAGAGAGAGAGAGAGAGAGAGAGAGAAAAGCAAAATATAATGTTTCACACCTCTGGTCCCTGACCTCAGCTGGAAGAGAGAAAGCTCTATTTACTTATCACTTCTTTGGGGCTAATCTTAATATTCCTATCGACATTTCTAATGGCATATATTTTAATGCCAAAAACTTCTGCTCTCCTAATCCCAACCTTCCTCCCTCTTCTGAGTCTAACTAGATTCCTGGGATGGAAACCCCAAGGCTGTGAAGGTGCCTTACTCCATTTTGGAGGGAGCAAAAAGAGGCAGGGATCAGCAGGTGACCATGGGAGGGTGGGAATCCTGTGGCTTTGAGGCCACAAATGGCCTTCTAGGTTCTCAGGTGTGGCCTTTTGACTGAGTCCAAGTTTTACAGAACAAATCCTTTTATTTTATTTTTTGCTTTTTGGAGGGTAATTGGGGTTGTGACTTGCCCAAGGTCACATGGCTAGTTTTTGTGTTAAATGTCTGAGGTTGGATTTGAACTCAGGTCCTCTTGACTCCAGGGCCGGTACTCTATTCACTGTGCCACCTAGACGCTCCAACATATCCTTTTATTAAGGGGATTTGTTCTGTGAGGTTTAGATTCAGTCAAAGGGCCTCACTGGAAGATCTAGAGGGCCACATGAGGCCTCCAGGCTGCAGGCTCCCCACCCCTGGTCAAGACCTGGAAAATCCTCTTTGGTTTTGGCCCTATGGAGATGGGTCTGGAGGGCAGTGGAGGGAATGGTTGTTGATTCCTGGGGATTTTTGTAGCAGTTGCATAATATCATAGGATTTAGAACTGAAAGAGACTTTAGACATCAATTAGTTCAAGCTCCTAATTTTATAGATGAGGGAACCAAGGTTCAGAGAAATAAAATGACCAAAGTCACATTAATAGTAGTATTAATATTAATACTAGTAGTATACTATTAAAATAAGTATTATGTTAATTTCATAACACTAATTAGCAGCATACTACTACTTAGTAATATAATCAGTCATATAATGCTAATGAGTAATATAATTAGTAGTATAATGCCAATTAGTAATATAATCGGTAGCGTAATGCCAATTAGTAATATAATCGGTAGTATGATACTAACAGTAGTAACAGTATTACTATAGACAGTGACACAGTGGATAGAAGGAAGGAAACAAGCATTTATCAAATGCCTACTATGTGCCAGGCACTATGTTGGCACAGCAACCATGGGAGGTAGGTGCTATTATCCCCATTTTATGGTTGGGGAAATGGAGGCAGACAGAGGTTAAGTGACTTGCCCAGAGTTACACAGCCAGCTTTGAACTCAGGTCTTCCTGACTCCAAGCCTGGCACTCTACTCACTCTTCCACTTAGCTGCACATAATAGCAATAGTAATCCACATTCCACCAGTGAATGAATGCATGAAAAAGGCATTTATTAAGTATATATTATGTATTGAACTCTATATACTGGGGATACAAAGAGAGAATCAAGGCAGTCCTCATTCTCAAAAAGCATTCTAGTGATGGGGACAGCACATATATGAGGGTTCAGCTGCAAAGTGGAGGGAAGGGCCTGGTGGTCCTAAAGGGTGGATAACAAGGCCTTGGGAGGGGGGAAGGCAGGGCAGTTGGAGTTAAGTGACTTGCCCAAGGTCACACAGTGTCAAGTGTCTGAGGCTGTATTTGAACTCAGGTCCTCCTGACTCCAGGGTCGGTGCTTTATTCACTGCACCACCTAGCTGCCCCAGTGATCATACTCTTTCTACTGTATCACATATTAGGAAAGAGACCTTCCTTTTGCTTCTGGGAGTCCTCTGCCACTTTTAAAGGCAGCAGTCATTCAGAGGCAGCTGCATTCTCACGGGTGGACTGAACCACTGAGAGCTCTCCCATGGCCAACAAAGGGCCAAGCTCACCTCCCAAGCTCCCATTTCTCAAGGAGAGTGGACTGAGAGACAGACTGCTCAGTAAATGGCTGGAGATTTATGTTTTTTATCTGCAGTCAATAAGGAGGCGTCAGCCGTCCAGCAATTTGATTGACTGACTCCAATTTCCTTCGGTGCAATAGAGAATAATGAGGCTTAGAAATGCATCAGAGGAGCGCTGGCAACAAGATTTCTGCTGAGTGGAGGGAATGCTCTCCCTCCTTTCTTTTTCTTTGTGGTTCTACCTCCTATAAATCTTCTGATGTCTCGAGATACCCACTCCAGCCTGAAGCCCAGATTAGTGACTCTGTGATGAGGGCCAGGGGGCAGGGGCACCCAGGGCCTACCAGGGCCTATTCAAGGAAAAGACATTTTTGTGTCTTGCTGGTGAAAAGACACGACACAAATCAATCATGGAATCCTAGAATATAAGAGCAGAGAGAGACCTTAGACTATAGAAAATTGGAATGGGAAAGCAAGCACTCCTGGGCTGGTGGGTCCTCACATGTTCCTCTCTGCCTGTGGACTCTACCCCCTCCCCTCCTCCACCTTGGGGTTTATGTGCTGTGATAATCAGGAATGAGAGATGTATAGATACCATATATTCAGAGATGAGTGGGATCTCATAGGCCATCTAATCTAGTACCTCAATTTTACAGAAAAGGAAACTGAGGCTCAGAGAAATTAAATGTCTTACTCAAGTTCACATAGGTAGCAGTGCCAATTGGGGTGCTCTGCAGAGTCAATGAACTCTCCCTTTCTCCATGCTTAGAACATAGAAAGTTGGGCCTAGAAATAATCTCAAACTGTGTTAGAGTTAGAAGGAACCTTAGAACATAGAACCTTATAATACAATGTTAGAGAAGAAAACAGTCTCAGAACACAGAAGGCTGGAGCTAGAAGTGGATTTGGAACTTAGAAAGTTGGAACTGGAAAGGGCTTTAATGTCCAACTTCTTGGTCTAACTTTATTTTATGGAGGAAGAAACAGATTCAAAGTGATTTGACTGATATAGATGTGTAATGTATATGCATATGTTCACATGCCTATGTATAAATATACATAGATTAATATATGTGTATAGATACACATATGTGTGTATATATGTGTGTGTGCATACATATATATCTTTGGAACAAATGGCTTATTTGAGAACCTTTTTATTTTGGGACAGCTAAATGGCACAGTGAATAGAGCACTGACCCTGGAGTCAGGAGGACCGGAGTTCAAATGCAGCCTCAGACCCTTGACACACTTATTTCACTCCTTTTAATAAGGGTAATGTGCATGTAATTGGAAAACATAAAATATTATTTACAAAAAAATAATAATAAGGGTAATAAGTAGCATTTAGACTGGGAGGTAGAGGCTATTATTATCCCCATTTTACAAATGAGGAAACTGAGGCAGACAACGGTTAAGTGACTTGTCCAGGGTCACACCATTAGTAAGTATCAGGATTTGAACTCAGGTCTTCCTGATTCCAGGTTCAATGTTCTGTGCACTGTGACACCTGGCTGCCTTTTTCTAGAAGTGCTTTTAGTTTTAAAAAGTTATCCATCCCACTACTTAGCTAACTCTAACAATTTTGTAATCCTGTGAATTGTGTACCTCCAAATGCGGGAATTAACCTCAGTTTACTGGGCTTTACACCATGCAAATGTTACTCCAGATTTCCTGGGTGGGGGTTTCTAGTTAAGAGAATGGAAAAAAATCCCTGCAGGATATAGAGGGATTCCCTCTGTCATCAGAGAGACTTTGACAAAGGGCGGCCCAAGTGTCGATGACCAAGACCTCAGAGTGACAACAAACCCTTGAGAGGGAGTGTGACCTTAAAGTTGGGGAGCTCCGATTTCCATGAGATTTTTAATACAGCCCATGGGAAGAACAGAATGGAGACTGGATTGCACCCAAAGGAGGGGATGGGGTCAGTCACCCAGAAATCCCTGTTCTAGGCCTTTTTTCCGGAAAGTCACCATTCTCCTTCTACCTCTCCCCAACACTGCCCTGTGCCTCTGCAGCCCCAAATAGTCTATTCTGGTGGTAAATTGCTTTTTGAGTGGGAGAGTTAAGCTGTTCAACTCCACTTACATTTCTAAGCGGTTTCCCTAGCCTAGGGTCATCAAGGCCTCTCTCGGTGATTGGAAATGTGATTGCAGGAGGCAGAAGGGATGCTGCAGGAATTCAGGCTCCACAGAGAGCCTGAGACATCCCCTGGATAGGTGTTACTGCTGGTAAGGCCTGGATCTTGTCTCCTTGCCCTTAGCCCCTTCTACTGGGCCAGGGCCCTGGGGAGGGCTGACTTGGGTAGAGGCATGGGCAGGATGCATGGCAGATTGTCTGAATCTGCTCCTCCTCCTCCTCCCTGGTGACCTGCTTAAGAGGGGAAGGTGTGAGCCCCAGAAGAACTTAAAGGAGTGACTTAGCGAAGTGTGATGAACCTGCCCTGGATTTGTAGTCAGAAAGGCCTGCGTGGGAATTCTGCCTCAAGAGGGACCTTACCAGCTGTGTGACCCCGGGCCAATGACTTGACTTTGATCAGCCTCAGTTTCCTCACTAGAATAATGAGGGAGTTGGACTCCAAAACCTCTCTGAGACCTTCTAGCTCTAAATCTATGCCCCTATGATTCTGGGATTCCCTGTTCAGGTTCTAGGAGCGGTCGGGCTCCAGGGTCCCAGAGAAAGGTGATGACCTTGACTTCTCTGCTCAGCTGCTTCTGGCCTGGTTTCTGCATCATTCAGAAATGGGTGATATTGGGGCAGCTAGTGCCAACAGTGAGTGAATAGGCCTGGAGTCAGGAAGACCTGAGCTGAAATCCGGCCTCAGACACTTAACACTTACTAGCTGTGTAACCTTGGGCAGGCACTTAACCCTAATTGCCCTGCCTTCCCCCTCCAAAAAAAACAAAACAAAACCACGAATTAAAAAAGAAATGGGTGGGACTCTTTGACCTTCCTTGAGCTGTGGAAGAGGGAAAGGCCTACCTGTTCACAGGCATTTCATGGAGTTTTTCACAGCTGAAGCTTTCTGTTTGCATGAGTTTTATGTCTTGAAATGTCTTGTTTTGACACTTTCAGCTCAGAGTGATTTTTATCCCAAGAGGAGGGAAATTGAGGCCCAGGGAGGTCACACAAGTAATAAGCATTGAACAATCAATCAACAAACATTTATTAAGTGCCTTCTACATGCTGCTAAGTGTTAGGGAAACAAAAAGAGGCAAAAGACAGTCCCTACCCCCAAGGAGCTTACAGTCTAACTGGGGAGAGACAACATGCAAACAAATATATACAAGGATATATAGGGTATTTACAGGATAAATGGGAAATAATTAAAAGAAAAAAGGCACTAGAGTTAAGAGGGATTGAGAAGGATTACCATAGAGATGGGGCTTTAGTTGGGAATTAAAGGAAGCCAGGAAGGTAGACAGTCTAAGCAGAAGTGGGAGAACATTCTAGGAGCAGGGGACAGTCAGAGAGAATGCCCAGAGCTGAGAGACGGAGTGTCTTATTTATGGAACAGCCAGGAGATCAATGTCACTGGATTGAAGACTAGGTGTTGGGGAGTGAGGTGTAAGAAGACTGGAAAGGTGGCCTCAGGAACCTGGCACTTTCTAGCTGTGTGACCTTGGCAAGTCACTTAACCCCAATTGCTGTGCCTTCCACCTGCCAAAAAAAGGAAAGAAAGAAAACCAGAATGACCAAAAAAAAAAAAAAGAGTGGAAGGGGATGAGGGAGCTAGGTTATGAAGGACTTTGAATGCCAAACAACATTTTATGTTTGCTTCTGGAGGCAATAGGGAGCCACTGTAGTTTATTGAGGAGGGGTGGTGGGGCTATGGTCAGATCTGCATTTTAGGAAAATCACTTTAGTGCCTGAATGGAGGATGGAATGGAGTGGTGAGAGACTTGAGGTGGGCAGACCCTCTAGCAGGTGATTGCAGTAATCGACTTGAGGTGTATCAGAGGTCAGACTTGAACCCAGGTCCTTTGACTCATACAACTGTGTGAGTCTGGTTAGAGCCTCAGTTTCCCCCTCTACACAGCCAGCCTTTTGAATGAGAACACCTCTGGGGTCCCTCCAATCTAGTGCTCCCAAGCACTCTCCCCTCCTGCTCCTTTCTTTACTCTAACCCTCCTTGTAGGACGCTGAACTTGGAATCTGCAAGATGGGCTCAAATTCTGCTTTGGACACTTACTAGCTATGTAGTCCTGGACAAGTCACTTATCCTCTCTGTGTTTCAGTCACCTCCAAGATCCCTTCTTCCTCATAAAGTCCATGCTCTCATGATCTATAAGCCCATTCTCTAGCCTTTTCTTTGTCCTTCCAGGGCAATGAGATGACCAGCAGTCATTACTGGGGCCTGGGGTGAGGAGTCCAGGAAAATGCAGCTTGGGATCTCTCAGGCCCACAAGATGATGCTTCCATGCATGGCCCCATTCTGTGCCCACAGGCTCAGGAAAGGGCTCAGGGTGTGAAGGTTTTTGCCAACCCCCCCCCCCCCAGTTAAGCATGCCAGAAGGTCACCGAAAGAGGGACCAGGTTCCCAGGCCCTCTTCCGAATTTGGGGCTTGGAGATCGGAAGGTTAAGGTCACTCCCCACAGCAAAGGCTGTTTGGTGATGATTTCAACCATGCCTCAGTTTGAGTTGCTAGGTGGGTTGTAAGTGAGTATAAGTGTGGAGTTCCTGGGAGGGATTTCTTACTGGCTCCTAGAAAGAAAGAACCCATAACTCCCATTGACCAGGTGCCCTGTAAGGGATTGTTATTGTTGGTTGGTTGTTTTAGTTGTGTTTGATTCTTGGTAAAGTTGCTGGAGTGGTTTGTGCCATTTCCTTCTCCAACTCATTTGACAGATGAGGAAACTGAGGCAAATAAGGTTAAGTGACTTGCCCAGGGTCACACAGCTAGTAAGTGTCTGAGGCTGGATTTGAATTCAGGAAGATGAGTCTTCACCACCTTGACACCTAGGTATCTGATAACGGATTAGATTACTCAACTACTAGAGCTGGGAGGGACCTCAGAGATCAGGGATTATACCAAGGGAGAAAGTAAGTCCCCAGTCAAAGTCATGCTGACAGTAAAGCTTGACCCGGAACCCAGATCTCTACTAACTCCTTGTCTAATGCACTTATTGATCTATTCTAGGCTTGGCACTGCTTGCTGTGAGGGGAATGCTGGAAAAAGCACCATCTCTAGTCAAAGACTTGGGTCCAAATTTTGCCTTTAGTGCTTCTTTCTTTTTTGGAGGGGGAAGGACAGGGAAATTGGGGTTGAGTGACTTGCCCAAGGTCACACGGCTAGTTTTTTGTGTTAAGTGTCTGAGGCTGGATTTGAACTCAGGTCCTCCTGACTCCAGGGCCAGTGCTCTATTCACTGTGACATCTAGCCACCTCTTTAGTGCTTTTTTCTTGTGTGACTTTGGACAATTCCCTTATGCTTTCTAGGTGTAATGGGAATCTGAAGATCTTCCCTGCCCCTAGTCCCCTTGATAGGCTTAAGTGACTCTGGGAACCTTCCCTGATTTGAAAATATACTCTGCCCCCTAGGGGTAGAATGTGGTCACATGGAGCCTGTGGTGGGAGGCTTGTTTTTCAGGAACGCCCACACCTTGTTACTTTGTGATTGGGTAGTGGGTCAAGAGGGCTGCGACATTCTCTGATCCAGGAGAAGGTTATATATATCCTGAGGTGAGGTTTTGCTTTGGGGCTCACTTTGGGAAGAATTGTGTGATTTGGCCAGTTGAGATTCTGGGCAACCATTGAGCCCCTGGCTTTGAAAACCCAGATGTTGGTGCTTCCTCTCTGGTAACTAACTAGGTATGGATGTAATGGTCAGACAGCTAGAAGCCTGTCTGCTGATCTGTTTGTCTGTATTTTTTTTATCTGCTTGTAACTTCTGTTTGTATTCTCTGAAGTTTAGGATGCTGACTTTTCCCCCTGAATTAGGTAAATGACATATGTTTGATTAAAGTAAGATTGTTAACCCATTTTGAGTAGCTCCTTTAAACAAGCAGATCTAAGAACCTGTGCCAGCAGCCATCCTGAGTATGCTAGGGTGCTTGCTGCTATACTAGGCCATCTGTAACGTGAAGGGGTTCTTTCTAGTTCTAGAAATCATCCTATCATCACCTAGTGGCCCCTCCCAAGGGACCCAGCAGTTGGGATTAGGCATGTCTCTCAGGCCTCAGTTTCCTCATCTATAAAAAAAGAAGGGAGTAGACTAGATGACTCTGAGATCTAATGATCCAGGATTTATATAAAGGTGTGGGGTAGCCCTTTAAAAAGAAGAGACTACAGATATTGTCAGAGACTCTCCCTCAACCCCTTCCCTAGGCTAGGTAGCCAATGGCACCGTCACATTGTGCTCTCCTTCCTTTACTGTCTTGTGCCCTCAACCCTTCCTTGATCAGAGAGACTCCAAACAGAGCTCCAGAGTTCTGGCTGTCTTTAGTCAGACTTTTACCTGGTAGAGAGATGCATAGATAAATAGATATGTATAGATATAGATAGTTATAGATATGTAGCTATAGAAACAGATGTAAAGATATAGATAGGATATACATAGAAATGTATATGTAGATAGATATATAGAAAGGTCACTTTCTCTTTGTCTTTTTCTCTTTATCTATAAATATATAGAGATATAGATATCTGTCTATCCAGATCTCTCTCTATATGTATGTATGTGTGTATATCTTTATCTATCTAAATCTATCTGTCTGTCTGTCTATCTCTCTATCTGTCTGTCTATCTGTCTCTGTCAGTCTGCCAGTCTATCTATCTATCTATCTATCTATCTATCTATCTATCTATCTATCTATCTATCTATCTATCTATCATCTATCTATCTATCTATCTATCATCTATCTATCTATCTATCTATC
>NW_027185764.1:7438465-7468462 GCF_028583685.1 Petaurus breviceps papuanus
ATCTATCTATCTATCTATCTATCTATCTATCTATCTATCTATCTATCTATCTATCTATCTATCTAAGGGGGAATTCTTTTTCTCTGTCTACCATCTGGGCCTAGACAAAGTGGACCTTGTGAAACTTTGACTCTCATTACCGACCTCAGCATGGGGACAGGCTATCCCAGCATCAACAGAAAGAAGGCTTTTTCCTTTGAGGGCAGTCTTCTCTTTCCCTCCAGTCTCATTCACTGGGCTAGTGGGAATCTGTCAGTGGCCTAGGTCACAGAGGGTGGTGAGGAGTGAGCTCAATCCGCTAGCTTCCTTAAAAGTTTCAGATTGTTAAGTCATAAGATCACAGCTTTTAGAAGAGACTGTTAGAGAATAGCCAGCATTTATGTAGTACTTTAAGGTTTTCAAGGACTCAGCTAGGTGGCTCAGTGGATAGAGCTCTGGGCCTGGAGTCAGGAAGACCTGATTTCAAATATGGCCTCAGATATGTACTAAGTGTACTAACTGTGTGACCCTGGGCAAGTCACTTAACCTCTGCTTTCCTTAATCCACTGGAGAAGGAAATAGTAAGTCACTCCAGTATCCACTAAGATTTGCCAAGTCTCAGAACTAGTCAGTTTTTGTTGTGGTCTAGGGGTGCTGAGAAGAACCCCCAAATGCAAGGGAAAAAGGCGTGGGTCTGCCTTGAAAGAATTCAACCATTCAAGCCTTCTTTCAGTCCAAGCAAAGTTAATTTTGCCGTCAATAGAAGGGGGAAGTGTGTGTGTGTTAAGAATATGCACATTTGTTAAGGAGAAGGCAAGCTTTTTTATATAGGGAAAGAGATTGTAGCAAGATTTGGATGGGATCAGAGTGGCTAATAGCTTGGAAGACCTGACAGAGAAGGTGTCTAGATGGGGTTAGGGGTGGGAAATAGCCTGGGGTGTCCAAGGTAACAGATAATGAAAGGTTGGGCTGGGTCAGAGCTTCAATGAAAGGACAGTTGAAAGAATTATTGAGCATCTAGGTGGAGCTATGTGGGAAGGTTCTGGAGCTGGGTTGCTGCTTTATTTGGGGGGGAGGGGAGGGGTCCAGGTCCCAAACCCTGTCAGTAAAGGCATGAGGTAAGATTCAAACTCAAGTCTTCCTGACTCCAGACCCAATGCTCTATTATCCATTGTGCCTCTGACCCTAGGGATCAGAAGACAGTGGGATCATAGGTTTAATGTGGAAAGAGGCTCCAAAGACCTCATTTTATAGATGAAGAACCTGGCTGGTTTGCCAATGGCTACTCTGCTAATAAGTGTCTGAGGCAGCATTTGAACTCAGGTCGTCCTAAATCCAGGCTCAGTATTTTATTCAGCATATCATGCTGACTTTCACATAGTCCAACGCAGGGGTGGGGACCCTATGACCTCGAGGTCATGAGTGGCCCTCTAGGTCCCTTTGACTGAATGGCCTCGAGGCACCAGGTTTCCCCCACTGGTCTAATCTGTCATCTTACCTAGGAGAAAACTGAAGCCCAAAGAGGCAAAGAAAACTGTCTGAATTCCCACAGGTATATTAGCATAGTCAGGGTTCAAAATGGGGTCCTCTGAATGGGAGAGAACATGATCCAGCAGAAAGAAAACTGGATTTGAAGTCAGAGGACCTGAGTTCAAATCTTGCCTCTGGTGCTTGCCAATTGGGTACCCTTGGAAACGTTATTTTGTTTTTCGGGGCCTCTGTAAAATGACCTGGGTGACCTCTGAGGTCCCTTCAAGTTCTAAATCTACGATCCCATAATCTCTTTCCATGACACGATGCCATTCTGGGGCTGGCCACCTGTCTGTCCTATTCCTGGTTCTTTGGGTACTGTTTGTCCTGTGGGAGCTTGACCCATGGCCCCCTTATGGAAACACAAACATTTGGAAAAAGAGGAGGTGGGGAGAAGGGCCTGGGACACCAGCTCTTCAGTCTCTAGGGGCTAAAGACAGCTTTCCAGGCTCCTTGCCCTGATGAGGGCAGATCTCGGGACCTGGGGACCCAGAGCACTGTGATTCTGCAGATATCCCCTGTTCCTCCCTTCCTACAGCCACAAAGGCCAGAGATGCACATTCTCCCTAGCCTTTTGCCAAAAGCAGGAACCTAGGATCCAGGTCACTCTTGAGGGTTGTGTCCTGCTGGAAATTCTAAGGTCAGAGGTCTGGGGCCCAGGCTGAATGTCCTTTTCAGCCTCAGCCTTCTGCAAATTCATTACCAATGTAAATAAGGCTGAGCTTAGATCCATAGGGTTGAGCCCTTGGATTAAGTGGAAGAAAGTGACAGAGGTCTTTGTGTCCTGGGTTTTTGATTACTGCACTTGTAAATAATAATTTTTATTTCCACTTTCTGATTTTCTCTTCTCTCTCCACCCTCCCCACTACTTCCCTCCCCAATGTGGCTGCCACTATGCCCCTTTCCCAGTGAAATGTTCTTCCATTATCTTTCCTGGACCTTGTGAACTCATGGATAGATTTCTAGTTTTTCTAGACTGGGTTCAGAACAAAGGCAAATGTAATGCTCTGAGATATGGACTTTCTAGGACTTTCTAGACTCCCCCTAGGGCAGTTAGGTGGCACAGTAAATAGAGCACTGGGCTTGGAATCAGGAACACTTATCTTCCTGAGTTCAAATCTGACCTCAGACTCTTACTAGGTGTGTGACCCCAGGCAAGTCACTTAGGTCTGTGTGCCTCAGTTTCCTCATCTGTAAAATGAGCTGGAGAAGGAAATGGCAAACCGCTCCAGCATCTTTGCCAAGAAAACCCCAAATGGGGTCATGAAGAGTCAGACAACAACAGAGTCCCTCTGGAAATCAATTCTAGGATGTCTCGTTGAAATGGTAGAGCTGGAAGGAACCTCAGCTCCCATGTAGCCCACTCCTTCATTTAAAAAATTAATTATTTGAAATTAAAATCCATTTTCTCCCCCTCCCCCAGAAAAACAAATCTATTGTAAAACAAAATCAAGGAAGCAAACATAAAGAAAAAACCCAAAACAAAACAAAGCATGTATTAGTTAAATAAAACAAATTTCCTGGTCAATAAAACAAAGATTGGTCAAATCTAATGTCACCTTTCTGTCAGGAGGTGACTTTAGCATTTGTCTTTGGGAATCATACCAATCTTTTTATTTTATGGATGAGAAGTTAAGTGACTTGTCCAAGGTCCCACAGCTAGTGTTTGAAGGGCCCCCTACTCCAAGTCTAGAACAGTTTACACCCTAGTTACAACAGATGTCAGATGATCCAAAAGAAACAGGAGGAGGAGCCTGGGTGCAGGCACAAGGCCTGTTCTGGAGCAAAGGCCACCGTGAGGTTCTGGGAGGTGACCCAAGGACCGAGGGGAAGGAGCCAGGTCCTGCTGTGGCTGAGGATCAACAGGACCTGAACCTCCTGTGCTAGCTGGCTCCCCGGGTGGGCACTCAGAGATGAAGACTTTTAATTGTGGTTTTTATCTTCTTTCAAATGCGCTATGCAGCAGCCCTAAGGGCTTCATCAAGAAGATGAATATCATTTTATTAGCCTGTGAGCTGCACATGTAATGTTCCACCTACTCAGCAATGGCCTGGTGCTTTTCAAAGTGACTTAACCCTTCCTTTCACCCTCACTACTCCCCATGGGCTCTGTAAGGATGCTGGTAAGCTCTTCTATCCATTGGAATAGAGCAACGGCAGTGGCCTCCTAACTAGTGCCCAGAATTTCTCTTCCATGAATCCATCTGAGGCTGTCAAAACTTGTTGTTCAGCAGAGTCTGTGTCCCCATTTGGAGTTTTCTTGGAAAAGATACTGAAGTATTTTGCCATTTCCTTCTCCAATTCATTTTACAGATAAGGAAACTGAGGCAATCATGGTTAAGTGACTTGCCCAGGGTCACACAGCTAGTAAATATCTGAGGCCAGATTTGAACTCAAGAGGATGAGTCTTTCTGACTGCTGGCCTGGTACTCTATCCACTGTACCACCTAAGCTGCCCAGATGTCAAGATTAATCTTCTTCCAAATATTCTTTCATTACTACCTTTTTCAAAAACCTACAATGGCTCCTTATTGCCTTTTGAATCAAAATGAAATTTTTCTGCTCAGTTTTCAAGGTCTTCATGACCTGACTCCACCCCACTTAACTACTCCTCGGTTCCTCTCAGACCCTGGTGCCTTATAGTTTCTGACAAGCTCCATAGGTATTTCCACCTTTATACCTTTGTTCTGCTCTTCCATCTTGGAATGCCTTTCTTTATGCTAAGCTCAGATCCAACTGCCTCCATCAAGCCTTTCCCTGACCACTTCAGTCCTAAATGCACTCTTACTTGCTCATTTGAATATGTAATCCGAACCACACAGCACTAGTCAGCAGTCTCTTTAACTAGACTGTAATTAAGTCCTTTGGGGGAAGGGAGGGTGTCTATACTTCCCTGTATCCTCCCATCCCCCTCTCCATCCAGCAGTTAGTTAATGGGTGGGCATGTACTTAAGGTTCAATAACATTCATTGATTGTTGGATTAGAGACTTGTCTAAGCTCTGTTCAAGGTTTAGCCTCCTAGATCCTAAAATGGTCTTGGGTATGATTTCTTTCCTGGTTGGAGAGAAGATTCAGACCTCGGCTTGTCCCTTCAGGATAGGCAATTAAATCAACAATTTTAAAAATAACAGTAGTGTGGTTTAGTGGAAAAAATCCTGTCCCTGTATTCAGGAGACCTTGCTGTAGTTGAAAAAAAAAATACTGATTCTAGTGTCTGATGGGGCAGCTGATGGCACAGGTAGACAGAGTGTGGGACCTAGAGTCAGCAAGACTCATCTTCCTGAGTTCAAATCTGGACTTAAGACAGTTCCTAGCTGTGTGACCCTGGGCAAGTCACTTCACCCTGTTTGCCTCAGTTTCCTCATCTGTAAAATAAGCTGGAGAAGGACATGGCAAACTCCTTCAGTATCCTTGCTAAGAAAACTCCAAAAGGGGTCATGGAGAGTTGGACATGACTAAAAATATGACCAAACAACAACAACAACAACATATCCGATGCCTTATGTCTAAATTCCAGCTTTGCTGCTAACTCACTGTGACCTTGGTGGAGTTAGACTCCATGATTGCCTCTAATATTCCAATCAACTCTAAACTGATGATCCTAAACCCAAGCTCTGTCACTGAGTGATTATGGGAAAATCCCTTCCCTTCTCTCATAGCACAGTATAAAGAAATGCTGGATTTGGAATCAGAAGACCCAGGTTCAAATCTTACCTTTGTAATTTATTATCTATGTGACCTTAGATGAATCTCTTAACCTCCCCCACTTTCCTGCTCTGAGAGGATCAGACTAGATGCTCCCTAAGTTCTTTCCAACTCAGTCTATGCAACTGTGAAAAGTTAGTTCCACCACCTATGGCCTGGGGCAGGGTGAATAGGAAGGAAAGGGACATAGAGACATAACCAGGAAGGTCTGGGTTCCAGTCCCACTTGGACACTCAGTGTTCCTGGACGAGTTACCTGACCCCTTTATGCTCTACACAATTCTCTAAGACTATACAGTGCTCAGAGAAGGTGCTGACCTACATTAGTTAGAAGATTTCCTGACCTGGGCTCTACTGATGAAATTACAGATCCAGTCCCTATCCCTGTTCAAATGTGTGTGTGGGAGAGTGGGGCTGGGCATGGAAGGGAAGGGGTTAGTGGCATGGATTAAATAAAACTTAGCCTTCCATCCTTTAGTAAGTAAACCTGGGCGCCCCCAGGAAAGTTCTATGGAAATAGAGCCATTATTAATATGCCAAGACTGGGGCAGCAGTCTGCCAGTTCCCGGCTTTGTCTGAGGGCCAGAGCTCCCCAGAATCGTATTAGTTCTGTGTGATCAGAGACAGAGGCGAAGTGAGGACAGAAGAGAAGTCAGGAGGGGGCGATTTAAGACGAGCTGTCCATGCAACCGCAACCATGTGCCAGTGAGTGTATTCTTCCCGGGCTCCTGGGCTGGTAGCCATCCGCAGCGGGGATGGGAGGGAGGGCCCTGGGTCACGGGGAGCTTTGCGGGGTCTGGAGGCTGGAGCCCAGGCAGAGAAGGCCAGAGTGTGAGTGCCGCATGTGTGTGTGTGCGCGGCTGGGTTCCTTTGCACAGCTCCTGCCTCCCTGGCATCCCAGCCCATGCATAGAGATGTAATTCAGTTACGGGGCCTATAATTAACTTAAATCATTCTTTGTGCAAGTGGGCCCTCCTGCCTCTAAAAATAAAGCAAGGCAAGAAAGTGAGCAAGCAAATTGGAAACAGAACAGAATGGGTGGGGGGAGAAAAAGCTGGGGCCATCGATTGGCTGGTTTGCAAAGGGGGGGGAAGTGAGGGGGGATGTCCTATGGGGAAGGGGATGTCTGGGAGCTGGCGGAGCTGGAGGGGAAGGAAGAGACTAACCCTGGGGGGGGGGGGGGAGCTGCAGTAGATAAGGACCTGGGGTGAAGATAAGCCTGTGTAGCTGTCCGTGACTCCGGGGCTCATAGTGCACAGAATGTCGGAACCTGAAAGGATCCCAGCGATCATCTAGGCTTACACTCTCTTTTTATAAAGGGGAAAACTGAGGCACAAAGAGAAGACACTTGCCCCAGGGCACACATGGATTTAGCAACAGAGAGGAGACCTAAAGAAAGTGGGAAGAAGCACCTAGAGATGAGGTGAGAGGTAGAGTCTGAAGGTAAGGAAATATCCCAAACCAAACAACTCCCTTGGATATTGGCATTAGGTTGGAGGCCTTTATTAAATGCAGCTTCCTCATTTTACAGATAAAGAAACTTGAGAAATTAAGTGACTTGCCCAGGATCACACAGTTACTAAGTAAGTGTCTGAGGTAGGATTTGAATCCAGGTCTTACTGACTCTAATCCCAGTTCCTTTTATTTTTACAGATGGGGAAACTGAGACCCAGAGAGGTTATGTGATTTGCTCCAGATCACACAGGTAGAAGATAGCAAAGCCAGGATTCAAATCCAGGTTCTCTCCCTCAAAATTCGGTTCATTCTATTCAGTTCAATCATTTTTCACTTGTGTTTGACTCTTTGTGAATCCATTTGGGGTTTTCTTGGCAAAGACACTGGGAGTGGTTTGTGCCATTTCCTTCTCCAGCTCATTTTATAGATGAGGAAACTGAGGCAAACAGGGTTAAGTGACTTGTCCAGGGTCACACAGCTAGTACAAGTTTGAGGTCACATTTGAACTCAGGGAGATGAGTATTCCTGACTCCTGGCCCGGCCCTCTGTGCACTATGGCGCCACCTAGCTGCCCTAGTGGATGCCCTAGTGTTCTTTCCACTGTACTATTAAATATAGCACTTGCCATTTGTAGATGCCTCTGGCTTGATTCACACGGAGTTGTTCTCCTTACGTCTTACAAAGCTAGAAATCGGTAAATTTGTTACTTGACTAATTTATTCTTCAGTGGGAACATAGATCTGAACTGGAAGAAACCTTAGATGTCATCTACTCTGACCCCAGATTAGGGAAGTGAACTCTTCCTGACCCCATATGGAGTTTTCTTGGAAAGGATACTGGAGTGGATTGCCATTTTCTTCTTCAGTGAATTAAAGCAAATAGAGGTTAAATGACTTGTCCAGGGTCACACAGTTAGTGTCTGAGGCCATATTTGAACTCAGGCCTTCCTGACTCCTCTTCCTGAATTTACATCTGGCCTCAGACCCTTACCAGCTATGTGTGACCTTGGGCAAGTCATTTAACCTCTGTTTGCCTCAGTTTTCTCATCTGTAAAAATGATCTAGAGAAGGAAATGGCAAACCACTCTTTGCCAAGAAAACCTCCAAAAGGGGTCACAAACAGTCAGACACAACTGCAGTGACTGAATGAAACAACTTTCTGACTCCTGGTCCAGCACTTTATACACTGAGACATCTAGCTGTCTCCTTGGCAAATAGGAATTAAGTGACTTGACCAGGGTCACGTAGCTAGTAAGTGGCTGAAACTGGATTTGGACTCCAGTCTTCCTGAGTCTAGTACCAGTGTTCTATCCACTGAGCCACCTGGCTGCCCCCTGCTCTTTCTATTGCCCTACAATCTTTAAAAAAGATGTGCTTTCCTCTGCTTAGGTTCTCCCTCCACTGAAGAGATATTGGGATCTCCTCTGTCCCTTAGCAGACAGTTTGGTGAGTTTCTGTAACCCCCAAATTCATCCCTTGGAGGTAGACATTCTAGGGACCAGCCTCTCCTAATTTAGCCAGATTGGTCCTTGGATAATAGATGCAGCCCTATTGCCCATCCTGTGCTCTAAGATTTCCCTACTCTGATGAGGCCTAGCAGACCTTGGGTTCAAAGGCATATTCTTTAAGAACCCAGTATTCTCCCGTGCTACAAAGCACTGGAAAAAGTCTTTGGTGGAAGAATCCAGTTATTTAAAAAATGATGAAGTCAACTGCTGGCTAATGAATACTTTTGACTGAATTTTCAGAAGGGTTAAGGAGATAGAGAGATTTATAAAATGTGCAAGCTGGAAGGATCATAGAGCATAGATCACAGATCTGGATGGGGCCTTAGGGACTGCCAAGATTGAACCCCTTCATTTTAGAGACTAGAGAGGTGTAAGTGAAAACCCCAGGGTCATATATTAACAAGTGTCCAAGGATGGGATCTGAACTTGTTTCTTACTGACTCTAATTTCACCTTCATTATAGAGAGGAGGGTACAGGTCCACAGAGACAGTATTGGCAGAAAGGGGCAGGCACAGATGCTTACTTATTTGGAAAGGTTTTCCCAGAATTTTGTTTAGGTCTTTTGATCTAAGCTAGGGATTCTCTAGCTGGACAATAGGGATTGGGATCCTAGACTACCTCTTTCCTCTTAGGAGGCTGCCCATATTTTTAGCCCAGAGACTCAATATAACTTGATTGGGGTGATTCAGGGCAGGCTTGCTTGAAAAAGAGTGGGGAGGAGTAATGGGAGTGAGTGAAGGGGGAAGTGGAGGAGAGGGGTGTGTCTTGATGACAAGGTATAATGGTAATGGAAATTTGAAGATCTTTCCTTCCCCTTAATAAGCCTAAGGGGACTTGAATACGTTCCCTGCTTTGAAGATATACCCTGCCACCCAATAGGCTGAATGTAATCACATGGAGCCTGTGGGGGGAGGAGTTTGCTGAAGGGTGAAGCAGAGCCCACAGGAAGCTGGGAGTCAGAGCAACTAGACATGGTTGGGAGGACAGGATGCATCCAAGGGAGACAATTAGGCTTGTGAGTGAAAGTTGGTGTTTGCCACCTGCTGTGACAGCTAGGCTTGTGTTGGTTTGTGGGAAGGCTAAAGGATGCTGTGTCTCTCTGTGCTGTTATGGATTATTAACTTCTTTGCTGCTATGATGGAATTGGCTTACTAGTTTTGGGATTTGGTTTTCTGGTATCTGAATAAATGGTTTGCTTCTGTCTTCTATATGGAGAGTGTTATATTTTGCAATCAAGCACTATGCAGGTATATTTATAGTGACTATTGGTGCTATGAATATTGCATTGGTGCTACATTTGGTGACAAGGATGGTATCGCAAGGTATTGAACCTCTATTTGGAGGCAGAAGGGATTTAGAAGAAGAAATGGCTATCACAGGATGGGAGGATTTACCTTATTCCTACTTAGCAAGAGTGTGGTCCAAAAGTACAGGGTTCTGTGAAAACTGGGAACTGACGTTACAGCACAGAGAATCTAGAGATTTAGAAACATTTTTGCAAAGGATGCCAATAAAACCTGGGAGAAAGCTGGAGGTGGTGTTTATAAGGGATTGGGTTTTATTAACAGATTACCATGTTATGTGTAAAAGTAGAGACAAGCTGTTACAAGAGAAAACTCAAATGGAGAGAGAGTTGGTTGTGTTGCAGCATCTGGGTTCTCCTTTAGACAAGCAAGCTGGAGGATCTCAGGTGGTAGAGGAGAGGGCTGCTGTGAATTTGGCTCAGAAAAAGAAGTAAAAAGTAACAGGAGGAAAGTTCATACGGTTTCGGTAGAGACTGAGACTAGTTGCTATGACAACAACTGCCCGGAGAGTGCCTGGGTACAGAGTGATACAATGTTTCATGACCTGGCTTTTAAGAGGGCAGAAGCTTGCCCCATACTGAGAAGAAAGCAGGAGAACCAGGAAGGTCAACTTCATTCAGTAGGAGATTACTGATATATTAAGCAGATTCACCTAAAGGACTGGAGAATCCCTGATGTCTTAGGTGGTGAGAATCAGTGTTGAAGGGGCTGGAGGAGTATGGGTAGATAGTGTGAACAGCTTGAAATTTATAGGTATTTGTCAGAATCCTTTTGTCCAGCAAACTTTTAGAGATTTTCATATGGCAGGAGGTAATAATATGACCAACCTGTTAGCTTTAGCTGCCAATGGATGCAAAAGAATGTACCCCACTGATTCTATGTGACCTAGTGTTATGGTAATGGGAATTTAAGATCTTCCCCGCCCCTAGGCCCTTTGATAGGCTTAAGTGCACCTGGAGCCTGTGGCAGGAGGCTTGGTTTTCAGGAATGCCCACACCTCGGTGCTCTGTGAGTGGGCAATGGGTCAACAGGGTTGTGACATTCTCTGAGCCAGGAGAAGGCTATATAAACCCCCATGTGAGGCTTTGTTTTGGGGCTCAGTTTGAGAAGAATTGATTTGGATGATTTGACCAGACAAGACCCTGGGCAGCCATTGAGCAACCTGGCTTTGAAAACTCAGACATTGTTGCTTTCCTCTCTGGTAACTGTGACTAGGTATGGAGCTAATGGTTAGACAGTTGGAAGCCTGTCTGCTTGAAATGTTTCTCTGTCTTCTTGTAACTTCTGCTTGTAACCTGTCTGTATACTCTGAAATTTGGGGTGCTGACTTTTTCCCCTGAACTAGGTAAATGATGTTTGATTGATTAAAGCAAGATTGTTAACCCATTTTGAATTGCTTTCCTTTAGAAAAGCATATCTAAGAATCTGTGTTGGCAGCCATCCTGGGTATGCTGGGGTGCTTGCTGCTACACCTGGTATTTGCTTAGAGACTATGAGAAAGTGGAAAGAAGATGTAGTGAAAACTGTTATCATGGCTGGAGATGCAGATATGTATCATGAAATGCCTTTAGTTCCTCATAAAAATATCATGGTGAAGACAGCTCCTCCTGCTTATAAGCCCCTGCTTCTGACTCCACTAATTGGTGAAATAGGGCACCCTCTTTCAGAGGTGCTGGATAAGATTTCACAGCTAAGTGACTTGGGAGAATGGGAAAATGATAAATTTCCTCAAGAGAGAAGAGTAAATAGCTAGTGGATTCAAAGTCAGAATAGACTGCCAAGAAAAGAACTGTTTATTGCTCTATTGAGAGCAGGGTTGATTTTAGAAAAATTGATGGTATTCCAACTAATGAACTATATAAAATGTATCAAGAAAATGGGCTTGATGTTAGACAGAATAGAGAAGTGAGAACTGCCCCTACAGATGCTCCTGAACCATTGTATCCCAGTTTGTCACACCTTCAGGGGGACTCAGATTAAAGAAAGTGCTGGGATAGGTGGAAGTGGTCAATGTGCTGAACTTGTGGCAGTACATCAAGCCATCAAAACAGAACAAGGAGGACAGTGTCATATATTCTGCTGTGAATGAGGTTATGATTGTGAGTTCATGGACTCCAGAGGCACGGCTGACCATATATTTGTTTCTTTTTTATATTTTGTCTGTTAAACTTGTTTGTGAGGTTTGTTTTCTGCAGGTTTGGTACCCTCCACCTAGTTGCTTAAGCCAGATGTCATCCCCTGTCCATGACTGTGATGTGCCACCTTTGGGCCTGGTGTCGACCAAGCTCTAGATGACAGCTAAAGAACTGAATTCTCAAATAGGACCTCTTGGGGCAGGGACAGCTCTACATCAAATTTCAGCTTGAAGCAGCTTTGGAGAAGAGACCTTTGCCCCTTACCCCAAGATTTTGAGCCCTGTTTATTTGAGGGGGAAAGGATGGGGCACTTGTGTCCAGGCCCCACCTAAGTTTTATGTGCAAAGTTTTTCTATCATCCCTGTTAAATTGTTGCAAAGTTCTGTTAACACCAGTTTTTCCACCAGTTATCCCTAAACTCTCATTTATTGTTAATGTACTTTTGCCATGTAAGGGACATGAAAGATCCTGGGGCCAAATGTAATGAGAATGGCAATTTGAAGATCTTCCCTGTTCCTTAATAGACCTAGGGGGGAGTTCAAAGACCTCCCCTGATTTGAAAGTAAACTCTGCCCCCTGATAGGCTGAATGTAATCACAGGGAACCTGTGATGGAGGGGATTTGCTAAAGGGTGGAGCAGAGCCCACTGGAAGCTTCCCTGCTGTGAAAATAAACTCGATCCCCTAATAGGCTAAATATAGTCACATGGAGTCTGTGATGGGAGGAATTTGCTGAAGGGAAGCAGAGCCCACAGGAAGCTGGTGGTCAGAGCTAGCCAGATGATGGAGGAGAGAGGACGCTCAGGCAAGAAGACAGAGAGGTTTGTGAGTAAATATTGATCTTGTATTGGTTTGTGGAAAGGCTGAAAGATGCTGTGGCTCTCAGTGTTATTATGGTTTCTGAATATCTTTCGTACTATAATGGAATCAGCTTGCTGGTTTCGGGATTGGGTTTTCTGTTGTCTAAATAAATGCTTCAGTTCTATCCTCTATCTGGATGTTTGGTATATTTTGTGATCGAGCGTCATGCGATACTTATAGTCATGATCTTTATTGTGATTGTGGGCACTGTAAATATTGCATTGGTGCTACAGTCACCTAGCCACCCTCTTATTAACTTTTTTGCTACTATAATGGCATTGGCTTACTGGTTTTGGGATTTGGTTTCTGGTGTCTGAATAAATGTTTTGTTTCTGTCTTTCATGTGGAGAGTCTGTTATATTTTGCAATCAAGCACTATGCAGGTATATTTATAGAGACCACTGGTGCTGTGAATAGTGCATTGGTGCTACACAAGGTTCCCACATCCTCTGCTTCTCATCCACATAGTAACTAAAGTTTGTGAGAGAATGAAGGCCAGGTCTCTTTGCCTTCTTTTAAAAAGAAGTTTTATTTTTGTCTTTTGTTTTTACATCATAGTCATTTCCCCTTAAATCTTCCTCCCACCCCAAAATATACCATTCTTTGTAAAAAGAGAAAAACATTTAAGCAAAAGCAGCCTACCTCACAATGGGTCTGATTGAGTATCTCCCACTCTTTATCTGTAGTCCCCCACCTCTCTACTGGGAAGAGACCTGTGTTTCATTATAATGTTAATTCTCTGAAGCCAAGATTTTTCACTGTATTTAATCTGACTTCAGTTGTATTTTAGTGATGTTTTAATTTACATCATTGTAGTTATTGTACAGTATATTGTTTGTCTGGTTCTGTCCACTCTGCATCTATTTATACAAGTCTTCCTGTGTCATTCTGAATTCCTCATATTCATCTTTTCTTGTGGCACAATAACATGCCCTATATAATGGGATAACATTCATTACATTCACATATCATAATTTGTTCAGTCATTTCCCTCTCCTTGCTTTCATCTATGGGGGGGAGGGGGGTTTCGCTTTAATATTCTCCCCACTGTAAACTCTGCATCTAACTGGGATTGAGAGCAAAATGATAGAGGAAGATGCAGTATTCTGTGCACATATAAATTAATAGAAGGTCTTCATAGGATTTAAAGCTTGAAGGAACTTAAAGATTAGCTAGTCTAATGCTGTCATTTTTTCAAATGAATAAATAAGGCTCAAGGTTACACTGGTAGTGCAAAGCTGAGATTTAAAACAAAATCATCTTATCCTAGAGTCAAGTTTTTTCCCCTCTGCTATTGTTCAGTCATGTCTGACTCTTTGTGACTCCATTTGGAATTTTCTTGGCAAAGATACTGGTTTGCTATTTCCTTCTCTAGCTCATTTTACAGATAAGGAAACTGAGGGCAAACAGAGTGAAATGACTTGAACAGGGTCTCACAGCTAGGAAGTGTCTGAGGCCAGATTTGAACTCTAGAAAGATGAGTCTTCCTAACTCAGGCCTGGTACTCTATCCATTGCCCTATCTAGTTGCCCCAAGCACCATCATGTCAATTTTGTTTAATTGAAATGTTTTGTTAACTCATGGACAATTAGAAAACCTTCCTCCCCTCTACCCTATCCCCCCCTTTTTAATCCTTCAATGTTGAAAATGTTTTAGAATGTCCCAGCCTTCTTTCCTGTTTTAGTAAGCATAACACATGGAAGTTCTAGGGCTTGCAGAATTTCCGACTCATATTTTGAACATGGATGAGCACTCTTCAGGACAAGTGAAGGAGTAGGGACACCTGACTTAACAGCAGTAATATGAAGGAGACCCTGAACACCATGAGTAAAGAGGGTGAAGAGGTAGCTAAAAATACTTATGGGATCTTTGACTGTAGATTGTCTAATTAGACTAGAGTTACAAAGAGCCAGAACGAGAGTGATAATAGTCTCTGTGTACTCTACCCTGCTCAAATAATATCTGCAGTTTTGTGTTTGGTTCTGGGTGCTGTATTTTATTTTATTTTATTTTTTTTTGCTTTTTGGAGGGGGGAAGGTAGGGCAATTGGGGTTAAGTGACTTGCCCAAGGTCGCACAGCTAGTTTTTGTGTTAAGTGTCTGAGGCTGGATTTGAATTCAGGTCCTCCAGACTCCAGGGCAGGCTCTCTATTCACTGTGCCACCTAACCATCCCTTGGGTGCCATATTTTAAAAGGAACATTGGAGCATGACCAATAAGGCAGTGTGACTTGGTGGATGGAGAATTTATCTTGGAATCAGGAAGGCCTTTGAAGTCAAGTCTCATCTTTGCTACCTCTTGGCTGATCTGGCAAATCTCTTAACTCTAGGTATCCCCAGGTAACTCTCTAAGATGGCTAAGGGAGTGACAGTGTTAGTTTAACCTAGTTGGTACATGCTGCCTTCCCACTCTCCTTCAGGGTGCCTTGCTATTTCAGCTAGACTGGGTTGCCTCTTCCATTGGTGGCAATCAATGGTGGGGTGTGGGGAAGGCAAATCTCTTCTCCACAGAACTTGCTCCCCTGAATGATCACTGCAGGGTCAGACTGAAAAGTCTGTGCCAGTCATATGTGGATAGGATGTATGTACCAAGGTATCTGGCCTCGAAGTATTCCTTGCCTGAGATTCTGAAAGAATGGGAAAAGGTACAGACAGGCCCTTGGGCTGTCTGTGTGCTGTTTCTGGGACACCAACTGGAAGCTGTTTTTTGAAGATCTTTTAGTATGTTGGTAGCATGGATTGGTATGTTGGTTTTCTTGTCATTTACCTATTTTTCCTGAAAAGTAAGTATAGAAAAAATTGTTACTTGAGGTACACTGTAGAAAGTTATTCTTTTAATGGAGCTGTGCAGAGGTTGGGGCGTAGGGGAAATTACTTTTGTAAGCAAGGAGGGCTAGGGTAATAGGCTCTTTTTAGGGTTTTAAAGCTATCCTCCTTTAGAATAAGGGAAATTTGCTTTTACTAATGGTTGGGAAGTAGCATGGCATAATGGAAAGAATGCTGATCCAGGAGGCAAGACACGTAGGTTTGAATCTTGCCTTTGACACTTATGAGCTGTGTGAACATGGGCAAATCCTTTGATCTCTCTGGGCCTCAGTTTTCTCATCTGTAAAATGAGGTTAGTTATCAAACCATTTGAGGCTCAAATGCAATGATGTATGTAAAGCACTTGACAAAACTTAAAGCACCACATAAATATTAGCCATTGGTATCACTGAGTACAAGTCCATTGGGACTTTGAGACTGCCTCACCATGTGGCTTTGGGCAGGCAAGTCACGTCTGTTCTCTGGGCTTCAGTGTCTTCATCTGTCAGATGAGGGTGGTAATCCCTTCTTTACTTCCCTTACAGGGCTGGTGTGAGGATAAAATGAGATAGCATAAGCAGAACAGCTTTGAAAAGCACAAAGTATCATGCTAACGTGAGAGATTATTGTTTATAGGATCAAAGATTTAGAGCTGAGAAGACCCTTAGAGGTCATTTAGGCCCACCCCTCATTTTATAGAGGAAGGCCCAGAGAAGTTAAGCCATTTGACCAAGTTCACACAGGGGCTAAGTGGAATTAAGACCTGGTTCCTCTGACTCAAGATTCAGCATGCTTTCCCCCCTCGATTACCCTTCCTTTGACAGTCTCATCCTTCAGTTTCTGACTGTGGTAGCTTCAAGCCTATCCCCTTATGGCAGTATTTAATTCTAAATCCCTCCACGCCCTATACAGGTAGAAAATACTGACCCTCCCCAGTCATTACTCTTGCTAGCTGTGTGACCCTGGGGAAATCACTTTGTTGCAGTTTGGGGTGCTTGAGAACCCTAAAATGCAAGGGTACAGAGGGTCTGCCTCAAAAGATTTTGACCACTCAAGCCTTCTTTCAGTCAAAGTAGGGAGGTTTTATTATAACACCAGTAAGGCTGGCAAGATTTTTAGGAAATCTGTGCAATTTAATGGGGGTACAATTGGTATTTATATACAAGAAAAGACAATGAGAAGATCTGGATGGGATTATGGAGCGGTAAATTGCTTGAGGGAGGGGGGGTACATAAGTACCTCAGGTACAAGTGAATGAAAGGCATTAAGTGGTCTGAGAGCCACAGTAAAAGAACAGTTATTTGATCTTTTTTTTTTTTTTGAGGGAGGAAGGCAGGGCAATTGGGGTTAAGTGACTTGCCCAAGGTCACACAGCTAGTTAAATGTCAAGTGTCTGAGGTCAAATTTGAACCCAGGTTCTCCTGACTTCAGGGCTGGTGCTCTACTCACTGTGCCACCTGGTTGCCCCTTTTTATTTTATCTTTTTTTTTTTTTAAAGAAAGGATAGTTAAAAGAATTATTGAGTATCTAGGTAGACTGGGATGGGCCAGATGCCTCAAATGAAACATCAGTGTGGGAAAAGTTCAGGGGCTTTTAGGGGTCCAGGTCCCATTGCCCCATCAACTTAACTTCTTAGAGCCCTGGGAAACTCTTTAATAAACTCTAAGCCCTAGCCACAGGACAGAAATCAGGAGTTGTGTGTGTGTGTGTGTGTGTGTGTGTGTGTGTGTGTGTGTGTGTGTGTGTGTGTGTGTGTGTGACCAACTGGCTCTGAGTCAGCAAGAGGGGAAGGGGCTTCCAGTGCCTGAAGGAAGTTAGTCTGGAAACTAAGCTGCAGACAGGGGGGAACTTAGGACAGACACTGAACTGGGCCTCCATATCACCCAACTGGACCAAGGGGAAAATGTCCACATCATGGGAGAAGGAGTGGAGGGAGCCTCAGAAGAAAGAAGATAATAGAGACATAGAAAGAAAAGGTACTTATGGTAATGGTCATTCGCAGTGAAATTTGGAGGGGGACTGCACCAGAAAAGTGAGGGGTAGTGATGAAGAGGCAAAGGGTACCCAGGCTGTCTCTGATGGAAGACATTCATAGCACATAAAGACCTTTGGCCTCCCCCAATCACTACTCCAGAGCCCCATGTCTTGCACAGATTATAAATGAAGGTCCCAAGGAATCTAGAAGGTCAGTAGGCAAACCAGGACTGTCTTGTGGTGTAGATTGTTCTGTGACTGAGTGGCAAAGTCTGGTTTAAAATTGGGGTCACAGGCTGGGGACTGAGGCAGTCATGTGTGTGTGTGTGTGTGTGTGTGTGTGTGTGTGTGTGTGTGTGTGTGTGATGTGAGGGGCAACTTTGATCAGCCTCCCATTTTGGAAATCCCCATTGTCCTTCCCCAGAAAGAAGTTCTAAGACATCCCCTGGGGGGGGTTTTTAAAGTCATGGGATTAAAAAACTGAATCCTCTCTTCTCTGGCTGAGGCCTTCAGATGTCTTCATCAAGAGCTGGGCCCGTAGAGGTGTTGAGAAATCTGCGGTTGTGTGCTTTTGCTCTGACAGAGATGGAGAGGAGGCAGAAGGCTTTGAATGGCTCAGAAACATCTTCCCTGTGGGACTGTCTGATGCAATGTCAGTGTTTCCTCTTTAACAGTCACTAAATAGGAAATAGGTTCAGGCCGACACATTCAGATGGGTGAAGACCATGGGGGTAGGCAGAGAGCTTGTGTGGTGGAAATGCTGATGTGTTTTCCTCAAAGCAGTGAGAGACAGTGTGCACAGTGGAGAGAAACCCACCCTTGGACATCAGGAAGACCTGGGTCCCAGCCTTGCCTCTGGTACATGCTGGTCGTGGGACCCTGGGCAAGTTACTTTACATCTGAGGTCCTCCACTCCCAGTCAACTCTCTAAGTTGCAGAGCAGGTATAGGTCTGCACTGGCAGAGGGAATTTCCTCACTGGAAGTTCCATATGTAAACGCAGGTACAGTTCCAAAAGTAAAAAAAAAAAAAGCTGGCAAGTACTCTAGCCATTGGCTGGCCTCAGGCTCCCTGGATTTCAAGATCTGAAAAACTGGGGAAAAAAAAATAGCAAAAAATCTTTGCTCATCAGGATCTGTGGCTGAGAAATGCTCATCAGTCTGGGAATGTTCTAGAACTGGCAGACCTGGGCTTGAATTCCAGTTCTGTAACTTGTTCCCTGACTGGCCTTGGGTGCCTGAGAGGTCTTTGAGTTGCTGTTTCCTCATCTGTAAAAAGGAGTTTGATTCAATGATCTCCAAGTTTCCTTGATGTTCTTGTCTGTGATCCTATGAACTTCACCCTTTCAAGCTGTATTTTAGGGGTCTCTGGCAGAGGGGAATGTGAAGAACATTTGCAGACCCAGAGGTTTCAGCTCCACCATCTCCACATGTCTTTTCCTGTACTTCCCATCTCCAGGTTAAGGTTAAGAACACCTGGGCTTATTGATTTCTGCTTGGCTCATTTTAATTTTCAGAGAGTCCATTTCTTGGGTAAGGTTTACCACCTTCTGTTTTAAGCCATTAATTCTCCTTACCTGTTTTCTCATCTGTAAGTGGTTGCAGTTGGTGTTAACCTGAGGTCCACAGACCCCCAAAGGTATTCATAGATAAATTGCAGGGGGTCTATGAACTTGAATGGAAAATATCAGCTGGATTGAACCAGTCTCTAAACCTGTGGATGGTGGGAGCTGAACAGAGCAGGCCAGAGACAGGACAGTCAGGAATCTAGGAGTTTAATTTCAAAGTTAGGGAGGCAAGCAAGGAGGCAGATTAGACGCATGTGCTAGGACCCTGCCCTCTGGGGGGACCAGAGGCAGTGGGGCTGAACCTTGATTTATACATTCGTGGCTAGACAAAGAGTCAAACAGTATAGTGTAGGAACAGTGAGGCAAGGTTGTCTAGTGACAAAAAGTCCATTCATAGCAGGGCTTCATGTCTGGGCCTGTAGGTGCTTGCCTAAGCTCAGGGACCATCAGTGCCAGAAGGTGAGAGCAGAGGATTATTGTTATGCCAAGCTCAAGGCACAGCTTGCTTGCTGCACTTTAGCTCTGTAAAACAGGGTCTCTCCTAATATCTTGACAAAAAAAAATAAGTTGTAACCTTATTTTCACTAACCTGTTATCAAAAATTGAGCATTTCTTCCAATTGTTTAAAAACATTATTCTGAGAAGGGGTTCATGAGGCTTCACCAAGTTTCCAAAGGATCTGTGACAAACAAAGGGTTAAGAACACCTAGGCTAAATGATCTCTTAAGTTTCCTTCCAGATCACAATCCCATAACACCTTGAAACTACCTTAGTCTGGCACTGGAGTCCCTCCTCAGCCTACCCCCAGCATATTATTCTAAACTTATCTCCAATTATTCCCCTCCCTCAATTAGGCTGATCTATTTGCTATCCCACTGCCTCGTCCCCAAAGGCTCCCCTGAACATTCCTACTTCAGCCCTTTTGTTCACATCATTCTCCCCGCCTGGGATACCCTTACCTTCCCTTTACACTTATCTGAATCCTACCTGTCCTTCAAGGCTCATCTCAAATCCTTCTTCCTTAAAGAAGCATCCAGAAACATCCTCTGATCCCTGTAAAGATTCCTCCCCTCCCCATTCTTGTAACCCTTAAGGTTTGTACTGGGCTTGCTAGGCACTGAGTATACATGGTCTGATGTTCTCTCTTAGGTTGTTGTCTCATGTCATTTAACTTTCCACAAATCTATACAGCTTATTCCCTCTATAATAAATTAGCTGTTGCCCACATACTATGTTTCACCTTCCATCTCCTACTTTTCTGCCTTTGCACAAGTGGTCCCACATGTCTGAAATGTACTCCTTACTAACTTCTGCCCCTTTAAAGCAATTATATTCCAAGACTGCCTCTCCTGTATCTTTGGGGCTGCCAAGTCTTGTGTGATACTGTGGTGACTTTATATTTGTACTCTTTAGCTTGCAATATATATTTTTTTGACCTGGAAGTTCCAGATTTTGACTATGACATTACTGGGAGTTTTTATATTTTGGTTTCTTTTATTGGGTTACCAGTAGACACTTTCTATTTTCACTTTGCCCTCTGGTTCTAATAAAGATGGATGGATTTTATAATTTCTTAAAACATAGTACCCAGATTTTTTTTAGTCAGAGATTTTAGATAGTTTATTGATTTTTAGACTATCTCCCCTTAACATGTTTGCAAAGTCAACTGATTTTGATAGCACATGTCTGACCATCTTCTGTTTTTTTTTCTCCAATCTTTTGATATTTTAATTTTTCTTGTTGTTTCGTGGTGTTATTAATTTCTGCTTGGCCCATTTTGATTTTCAGAAAGTCCATTTCTTGAGTAAGGTTTACCTCCTTCTGTTTTAAGCCATTAATTCTTCTTATCCTTTAATAACAATAACATTATTATAATAAATATAACGAATATGATTATGATAATTATGTTAATAATAAATATAATAAATCATAAATATAACAGCATAACAATCCATATGATAATAGAAATAATAATTATGATAAAAATAACGATAATAATAGCTAACATTGATACAGCTCTTGCCAGACACTGTGCTATGCGCTTTACAATTATTATTTCATTTTCTCCTTTCCTCCAAAGTTCTCATTTAATCTAAAATTATATTTTGTATTTCTGGCTTCATTTCTTCCAGCTACTCTTAGAGACCTGTAGCTAAGCCATTCATTTCTCTGAGGCTTTCCCTGGATTTGCAGTAGAGATGCTCTCTTTTTTACAATTTATCTCTTAGACTTCTCGCAATCCATATCATCATGCTCGACATTTCCTTCTATTTACTCATATCTTCAGGCTCAGTCTCTGGACTTTGTGCTTGGGTCAAACTCAGTCCTCCCCCATATTGTTGGATGGAAGGGGCAGCCCCTGTCTCATCCTGGATGCAATGGATAAGAGTAGGCCCCATCCCTTGCAGGAATCTTTGGATTTTGGTTCATCTTACTGGTGGCTAAACTTTGATTTTGGCTTTGCCTTTTCTTTCTCTCCTTCTCCTGGCCCAATCCTGAACCCAGATTTGACTTTGTTTCTTATTTTGATTTTGACAGTCCCAAACAGTTGCTGATTTTGCTGGCCACAAAACACCAGGTACTTCTAGGTAGTTCCCTGGTCCTTTGTAGGTTATGGCTTTTAGAATCCTTCAATCAATCAATTAATTAATAAAAACTTATTAAGCCCTTACTATATGTCAGGCACTGTGCTAAGCACATACAAAAACAAAAACTTTGTAGTCTCTGATTTTAAGGCTTTTATATTATAGAGGATGTAACATGTATATATGTAAGTGGAAAAAATATGCAAAACAAAAACAATGTAATTTTTATTATGGGGTGAGGGAGGCTCCAGCATTTTGGAGGGGGAGTCAGGAAAGGCAGCCCTTGAGTGAGGTATTTCCTTCCAGTTTGGGTAAAACTTTGATGACCACTGAGATCTTTTATAACTCTCAAAGTTTATAATTTTGCTAACTAGTTTTAAAGGGCAGAAGTGAGGAGGGGGTGTGTTCTAGGCAGGAAAAATAGCCTAGGAAGTAGCTAGATGGAATGCAGCAGATAGAACATTGGCCCTGGAGTGAGGAAGACATGAGTGCAAATCCAGCCTTAGACATTGAAGATCAAATGAGATAATGCTTATGAAGGGCTTGGTTCCCGATGGGTAGTAGGTGGCTTTTGGGGTGTGTGAAGGTGTTCTTAATAAATATTTGTTGCCTTCCATGCAAAGACATAAAGATTGGAGAAATGAGATGTAATGTCTGAAGGACGGCATGCAGGTTAGTTGGCTAGACGGGAAAGTTTGTGAAGGGGATTCAAGTACAAAGAGTCTAGAAAAGAAGATTAGTGCCAGACTGGATTTGAACTCAAGTCTTCCTGACTCCAGGTTCCATGCTCAATCCGCTGTGAATTTTGCCAATTTTATCTCCATCCATACATGTTATCTGCCCTGGCTAGACTGTAAACTCCTCAAAGGCAGGGACAGGTTCTTGCTTCTCCTTTCACTCCACTGTGCCTAGCATGGTGCTTGGAACACTACTGTGTGTATGCCCCTTGCTTAGCACAATACGGTAGGTATTTCAATAGGTTTGTTGAACTGAATTAAATTGAATTGAAAACTCGAGGAGTAGGAAGGTCTGAAATGAATCTGTGTGTCCCCCTTGGTACCAGCACAGAGCTAGTCTTCATTCAAAAACTGGGTCCGAGTGGTACTGGATTAGGAATAGGATGCTGGATTTAGGAACCAGGAGATTCTAGCTGTGTGACCTTGGACCAGTCACCTAACATTTCTGAGCCTCAGTCTCCTCATCAACCAAATGGGATAACAATACTCATAACACCCACTTCACAGGGTTTATAATTGAAAGACTTTTAAAATGCTAAAGTGTTGTAGAAATATGAGCTGTGATCATAGATGTGTGTTGAAAGAATAATAAATCGCTCGCATCTGTGTAGAGCTTTGTAATTCACAAAGCTCTTCCCTAAACTCTGTGAGGTAGGTAGTATAAGTGAAATTATCATCTCCATCATTGTAATGGGAACGTGAATTTGAAGATCTTCCCTGCCCCTTAATAGACCTAAGGGGGAGTTTGAAGCCATCCCCTACTTTGAAAGTAAACTCTGCCCCCTGATAGGCTGAATGTAGTCACATGGAGCATGTGGTGGGAGGAGTTTGCTGAAGGGAAGCAGAGCCCACAGGAAGCTTCCCTGCTGTGAAGATAAACTCTGCCCCCTGATAGGCTGAATGTAGTCACATGGAGCATGTGGTGGGAGGAGTTTGCTGAAGGGAAGCAGAGCCCATAGGAATCTGAGAATCAGAGCCAGAGAGACAGTGGGAGAGAGAGGTGCTCAGGCAAAGAGACAAAGAGGTTTGTGAGTAAATATTGATCTTGTATTGGTTTGTGGGAAGACTGAAGGATGCTGTGGCTCTCAGTGTTATGGCTTCTGAATATCTTTGGTACTATGGTAGAATTGGCTTGCTGGTTTTGGGACTGGGTTTTCTAATGTCTAAATACATGCTTTAGTTCTGTCCTCTACCTGGATAATCTTGTATATTTTGCAATTGAATGTCATGTGATACTTATAGTCATGGTCTTTATCATGATCATGGGTGCTGTAAATATTGCATTGGTGCTACAGTCAAAAAGAAGCATAATTGAGAGAGGGAAAGGAACAAGTATTTTCTATATTGCTTCTACTATGTGCCAGGCTCTGTGCTTAGCACTTTTATAAATAACTCATTTAATCTTCACAACCACACAGAGAGTTAGGTGTGGTGCTATTATCTCCATTTCACAGTTGAGAAAACTGAGGTTAAATGACTTGCCCAGGGTCACAGTATTAGTAAGTGTCTGAGGCTGAATTGGAACTCAGGTCTTCCTGACTCCAGGTCCAGTGTTATATCCTCTGTGTCACCAATCGCCTCTGAGAGGATTATACACATAGATCTGGAAGGGACCCTAGAAGCAGACGCTCTAGTTTGACTCCATCATTATATGTAAATTGAGGACCAGGGATGTGACTTGTCTAAGGTCACACAGGTAGTGTTTAAAATAGGATTTGGATCCAGGTCCTCTGACCCGGAGGCAGTACTCTTTTTTTCATTGTATCACAGAAGTGACTTGCCTAGGGTCACAAGGAAGTGTTAGAGCAAGACTAGAAGCCAGGTTATCTGGATCTAGGTCCAATTCTTCCTCCATCCATCCCTCTCTTCTTTCCTTTCTACAGAGTGTCTTCACAAGTTTTTTTGGTTGGCTTGGTTTGGTTTAATTATTGCTTATTATGATGATGTGTGGCCTCCTTTAGTTCTGCCAGGCGCTGGGTAATTTATAAATTATTAATTCAATAAAAGTAATCATTACTATTAATTATTACCCTTGGCACCTTACCTCCCCACACTCCTTAATCTTTTCTCAGCTTTGCCTGGAGCTGTGATGCTGAACTCCAGCCAGGCGAGGTAAAAAATCATCCCTTGATGATTTCTGAGGCTCCTCTGCTCTACCCAGGCCTTTGCCCAGCTGCTGCTCCCAGGATTCCTTGGAATTAGTGACCAGAAGTTGCTAACACTGAAGACTGTCCTGGGGTGTGTGAAGTCAGAGGAAGATTTAAAAAGACAAGGCAAGAAAAGAAGAAGTTGGAACGGGGTGGGGTGGGAGGCGAGGTGGGTCAGGGGGTGACACCAGGGGACAATTGAGAAACAGTGGCAGTTTTGGTGTGGTATATTGGAAAGAGCTGCAGATCAGAGATGACAAACATGCTGCCTGTCACAATCCCAGGTGAACCAGATTAAAATGAAATGGGGAATTATTAAACAAAAGAAATAAAAATATAATAAAACATGGGTAATTGTAATTTGTGGTTTCCTAAGTCAATATGTGGGCAGCTAGGTGGAACAGCCTGGACTCATCTTCCTGAGTTAAAATCTGGTCTCAGACATTTATTAGCTGAATGACCCTGGGCAAGTCATTTAACCTTGCCTGCCTCAGTTTCCTCATCTGTGAAAGGAGTTGGAGAAGGGAGTGGCAAGCCACTCTAGTATCTTTGCCAAGAAAACTCCAAATGGGTCAGAAAGAGTCGAATACGACTGAAAATGACGAAACAACAACAAAGTCAAGATGTGGCTTAGAGGGATCCTCATATGTCTCTTGTTTCTATTTGAGTTTGACCCCACTGGTATAGACTAAGAGTCAAGACCCTTCCTGGGCTTTATGCTAATTACTCTTCTAGCCCATGTGGGACCCTGGACGACTCACAGCCTTTCTAGGATTTAGTTTCTTTCTCTATAAACCAGGGATTTCACCAGTGACATGGGCAGAGCACTGGAGTGAGAATTGGAAGTTCCGAGTGTGAATCCCGCCTCAGATATTTAACAGCTGTATGACCTTAGGGAACTAATTTAATGTCTCAGGACCTCAGTTTCCTCCTAAAAAAAATAAAGAAGTTGCATTATATTACCTCACTGGTCCCTGCTAGCTCGTGTCTTACTGACTCTCAGTCTATGGTCCCATTAATTAGCTGCCTCCTGGTTACGCTGCTTGGGTGATCCCACCACAAAGGTGGTAGAAGCCCATGAGTGATGACTGCACGGTCAGACCCACCCATGCTGGTTACATACCACAGGTAGTCACAGCATTGCCTTCTGCTGCTGGTGGAAGCCCAGGAGCGATCCCACCTTTAGCAGTCACATCCCTTGGGTGGTTATACTGGAAGGGAGATCAGAGGTCATTCAGTCCAATTCTTGGTTTTGCAGATGAAGAAACCAGAGTCCAGAGGCATGAAGTGGTCTGCTCAAGATCACAGGCATAGGGAGCGGGGAAACTAGCATCTGCACTTGGGTCCTGTGGCTCCACGTGCAGGCTTCTCTCCACTGAGCCGTGCTGCCTCTCCAGCCAACGGGGTCTGTGTAGCATGGTGGCCTGTCTATCATCCCAGGCTCTCAGTCTGGTGAGTGTGTGTGTCGTGTGTGTGTGTGTGTGTGTGTGTGTGTGTGTGTGTGTTAGTTTAAATAGACATGGGCCCACGTCTTTCTGAAGGTTCTTGTGGTGGGAGAGAAGTAGCTAAATTGGGTTTTTAGCAGATACTGCAATAGCAAGTCTTTTCTCAGACAGTTGTTCAGACAGTCACACCACCCCCTCCTCCGTGGTGTAGAAGCCCAGGAGTGATCACTCTGCATGGTCAGACCCACCTGTGGTAGTTACCACCACAGGTATTCACACCACCCCCTCCTCCATGGTGTAGAAGCCCAGGAGTGACCATACTGCATGGTCAGACCCACCATCATAGGTATTCATACCACACCATTGTCTTGTACTAGGTGGTAGGAAGTTATGAGTGATCACACCTTTGGTAGTCACATCCCATGGGTGGTTATATTGGAAGGGGAGGTCAGAGGTCATTCAGTCCAACTTTTGGTTTTACAGATGAAGAAACTGAAACCCAGAGAAATGAATTGAATTGCTCAAGGTCAGACAGATAGCAAGTAGGAAAGCTGGAATTTCAACTCAATTCCTGTGGCTCCAAGTTCAAGATTCTTTCTACTGAGCCATACTGCCTCTCCTGCTAAGGGCCTATGTAGCATCTTGGCCTGTCTATCATCCCAGATCTTTGGTCTGGGATGTGAGTGTGTGTGTGTGTGTGTGTGTGTGTGTGTGTGTGTTAAGTTTAAATAGACACAGGCCCACGTCTTTCTGAAGGTTCTTATGGTGGGAGAGAAGTAGCTAAATTGGGTTTTTAGCAGATACCGCAATAGTGAGTCTTTTCTCAGACAACCCTAGAATGGTTCCAACCTTCTCTCACATACTCCCTTCATGTTATTTAAAATTTCAGTGAGATTGGACTCTTTCCCTCCCCTGCCCCACCATTTTCATCTCGCCCTGTCCTTTCTGCTTTTGTTCACTTTGTTTCCCATGTCCACATTGGACTCCCACCCTCGTCTTGATTTGTTAATTCTTTCCCCCTTTTCTTTGGAGTCCCAGAGATGCCACCTTCTCCCAGAAGTCTTTCAGGATTTCCACCTTAGCTGAAGGTGTGAAGTAGTTGCTGTATTGTGTGGGATAAGACTACAACAGGGGGTGTGACCACCAGTTGCTATCAATGCAATGTGACCACCTACCCAGAAGCACTCTCTGTAGCTCAGCAATGCAAAGGGACTGGGGTATCCATCTTCCCCTGTAGAATATAGGATCCCTGAGGGAGGAGAATTTTTCATTTGTCTTGGTGTCCCTTGGGCCTAGCATAGCATCTGGTAATATAGTAGGTACTTAATACATGTGATTGTTAATTAATTGGTTGAATAATTTTACAGGGACAGACAGGTCTTGGTTACTCATCAGGTTTTCAATTTCAGGCTGCTTTCTTTCTGATGACCACCCAAATTCTGGGCCACTTGCATTGTGCTTCTCCCTTCTCCACTGATCTGGGAATGCAGACCTATTTCTACATTGCTGTTGTTGAGTTGTGTTTGACTCTTTGTGGATCCATTTGGGGTTTTCTTGGCAAAGATGCTGGAGTGGTTTGCCACTTCCTTCTCCAGCTCATTTTACAGATGAGGAAACTGAGGAAAACTAGGTGAAGTGACTTGCCCAGGGTCACACAGCTAGTGAGTGTCAGATTTGAACTCAGGAAGATGACTCTCCATGGCTTCACGCCTGGCATTCTATCCACTGTGCCATCTAGTCTTACCGGGTTTCATTGAAACTGCCCCTTTCACCATTTGTATGGCACAAAAGAAAATCAGTGCATTCCAATACCATTAGCTCAGCCATTCCTCAATGGATGAGCATTCCCTTGGTTTCCAGTTCTTTGCTACTACTATTACTACAAAAAAACAAGCTAGAACAGCTAGGTGGCGCCATAGTGCACAGAGTGCCTAGTCTGGAGTCAGGAAGACTCATTTTCCTGAGTTCAAATCTGGGCTCAGACACTCACTAGCTGTGTGACCCTGGGCAAGTCACTTAATCTTGTCTGCCTCAGTTTTCTCATCTGTAAAATAAGATGGAGAAGGAAATGGCAAATCCCAAATAAGGTCACGATGAATCAGAATGACCTTAACAAAAGCTGCTATGTTTTTGTATAAATAGGTCCTTTTTTATCTTTGATTTCTTTGGGATGTAAATAATGACATATTTCCCAAACCATACTTAACATTTTCTTAGTTACCCTACTCCCCTTCCAGCCTATACCAGCCTGTAAGATCTGTATTCTCTTATTTTTAAAATAAAAAATTATTTTCAGTTCCAGATTCTCTCTCTTCACCTCCTCCCACCCATTGAGAAGTATTATGATAGCCATTATACATATATAGTCATGCAAAACACATTTCTATACATAGGAGTCATGTAAAACATTTCCTCATTAACCATATTGTAAAAAAAAAAAAAGCAAGAAAAAAAGTGAAAAAAATAATATCCTTCAATCTGCACTCAGAGTTTTACCAGTTCTCTCTCTGGAGGTTAATAGCATTTTTCATGAGTCTTTTGGAATTGTCCTAGGAGATCCATGTTAATGGTGGCTCTAGCTTCAACCATCAGTTTGTTTCCAATTCAGCCTCAATGGGCCAATGGCTTTGGATTTTCTGTTGCTCAGAAAAGGTTGAAACAGAAATGCCCTGGAAACAAGCAGAAGTCTCTTTGGCCCCGGATGCTTGGTATGAAATCCAGCCTGGGCTCTGAAGCCCCACGGCAGTGAGATCCGACATCCTTGGTTGAGGGGAGCATGTAATTTCATTAAGGCAGGAATGCCGACTCGGGCAAACATCAGCGAAATCTGCAGGCGTTGTGGTTTTGGAGAAGGCTAATGAAGAGTCCCCTGGCTGCTGTCCCCGGCAGGAAGACAAGGTGCAGAGAAGCTAATATGGGCACGTTAAAAAATTTGAGATAAAAGGTCAAAAGTGGAACGGAAGGACATTCTTGGAGGACTAAATAAAGAATCTGCCTCACTCAGCGACTGGGAGACTTCAGTAGGTGAAACTGAGATAATACTAGAAATTAGGAAGAAAACTTCCCCCTCCCTCCAAAGAATGTTATAGTTTTAGGCCAATAATTGCCCATTTCCAGCCACTGGCAAAATGTTGTGCTCGCCATTTCTTTCTTCTTTTTTTTTTTGGAGGGCAATTGGGGCTAAGCAACTTGCCCAAGGTCACACAGCTAGTTTTTGTGTTGAGTGTCTGAGGCTGGATTTGAACTCAGGTCCTCCTGACTCCAGGGCTGGTGCTCTACTCCCTGCACCACCTAGCTGGCCCCCCCCCCACCCATGCTCGCCATTTCTTACCTTCTGGTCTGACAGCCTTCTTTCTTTCAAGAAAAGGGCAGCTGGGTGGTACAGTAGATAGAGCTGTGGGCCTAGGGTCATGAAGACCTGAATTCAAATCCTGCCTCAGACATTTACTAGCTGTGTGCCCCTGGGCAAGTCACTTAACCTCTGTCTTCTTCAGTTTCCTCAACTATAAAATAGGAACAATAGCATCTAACCTCCCAGGATCCTTGTTAGGATCAAATGAGATCATATATGCAAAGTGCTCAGCACAGGACCTGGAACATTGTTGTTTAGTCCCTTTTCAGGAGTGCCCAACTTTTGGGGTATTCTTGGCAAAGATAATGGAATGATTTGCCATTTCCTTCTCTAGCTCATTTTACAAATGAGGAAACTGAGGCAAACAGGGTTAAATGACTTGCTTAAGGTGACATGGTTAGTAAATGTCTGAAGTTGACTTGAAGTTAGGTCTTCCTGACTCCAGGACCCAGTGCTCTATCTGCACCACCTGACTGCCCTGGCACACAGTAGGTATTTAATGAATGCCTGTTCCTTTCTTTCCTTCTACCAGAGACTCCAAACTTGGAACTGTGGGTTTGGTTTGTTTATTGTATGCCCACTTATAAGCAGGTGTTCCAGGTGTACCACTCAAATGGAAAGAACCACTGTAGAACACCTAAAACCCTTAGAACTATTTGTTCTGACTTGAGCTAAAATGAACAAAAGAGGCATTTATCCTTTAGTCTTATATTGCGCTCCCTTCTCCCCTCGGACTACTCACTTCCCTGGCTTCCTCTAAATCCTAACTAAAGTCCCACCTCCTCCAGGAAGCCTCTCCCAGCTCCTCCTCCTCCTTCTCCTCCTCTCCTTCCTCTCTTCCTCCTTCTTTTCTCCTTTTTTGTTCTTTTTTCTTTTGTTCTTCTCTTCCTCCTCCTTCTTCCTCTTCTTCCTC
>NW_027185764.1:7468472-7476288 GCF_028583685.1 Petaurus breviceps papuanus
CTTCTCCTTTTCTTCTTTTTTGTTCTTTTTCTTTTGTTCTTCTCTTCTTTTCTTCCTCCTCCTTCTCCTCCTCCTTCTTCATTTAGTGACTTGCCCAGGGTCACACAGATTTGAGCTCAGGTTCTCCTGACTCCAAGGTTGATGTTCTATCTGGTGTGTGACCTAGCTGCCCTATCCCTCACCCCTCAACCATTCTTAATTCCAGTGCCTTCCCTGTGAATTATTTCATTTTTTCTGTATGTATTATATATGTGTATGTGTGTGTGTATATATATGTACATATATATTCAGATATATATGTCCTGTATACAGCTTGCTTTGTATATAACTGTTTGCATGTTGTCTCCCCCATTAGACTCTAAGCTCCTTGAGGGCAGGTACTGTCTTTTGCATCCTCAGTGCTTAGCACAGTAGGTGCCTTAAAAATGTTTATTGAATTGAATTGGACCAGGTATAAGGCTCTCTGTACTTGGTGAAGCTGCGGCCATTACAAAAACCCCTAAGCAGGTTTTTCTGTGCTTACCGATCTTCTACACCGAGGAGGGAGAGGACAAGACGCCCACGGACGGTTACAATGCCAGGCAGCATGGAATAAGCGGTAGCTTGTTAAACCTTGTCATTTTAGAGATGAGAAATCAGAGAACTGACTTGTCCAAGGTCACACATCAGGGGGTGGTAGAGATGGGTCAAGGAGCCAGGCCTTCTGTCTTGCCGCCTGGTGTTTTTCTCCTCCAAACTAACCTGCTTTGGAAAGTTCCTCCTTTGCTGGTGGAGGCCTGTGAGCTTGCTTAGCTCTCTAGTACAACACCAGTGAAGCTGAGGCTGGGGGTGAGATCCCCCTGTGGGGGTGGGCAACTTCTCCCAGAGAAAGTCTCAGAAGCCAGGCACAGTCTGTCCCCGGAACTGCAGCCAGCTGGCCTTGCACATGGGTCGGTCCCTATGGGGTCTGAGGAGAGGCTGAGGCTGTCTCCCCACAAGCCAGTCTCTCCTGCCGGGGACTCCAAGCACTCCATACAGCACTACAGCCTGCCCATGGTGGGCCGGTGGCGTCATGCTCATTAGGGAGCCTGAGAATTGCCTGCGGATTGTGTTTGTTTATGATGCCAAAGTGAGTTGTTCATTAGCATTTGAGAGAAACACTTGGATACCAAAGCATGTTAAAGCAATCTGGATAGCGTTCTTTTTCTGGATCTGGGGGAGGTGGTGGGGGATGAGAATCTCTTCCAAGCTACTTGGATTAGCAACATTGCTATTTCTCTAGCTCAGACCTAAGCCTTGGAGAATTCAGTTGAGCAGCATGGAATGGTGGGCGTGGTCACGTGTCTCACTCGGGTCCTCAAGCCAGACTCATCTTCCTAAAACATTGCTTTCATCACAGTTTTCCTGCTTAGAACCAGTAGGGCTTCCCTGTTGCCTACCTCCCGTCAAGTTCACATTCCTGCCTGGCTTTCAAGGCCTTCTATGATGTGGCCCTGCCCTATGTAGGTAGCCCGATTTCCCACTGCTCCCCCACACTGACCTTCCACATAATTAGGCCGGGCAGGGCTACCAACAGCTGCATCCTGGACACACTCATGTCTCTGACAGAGGATGTGGGACACTGACAATATGTGCTTTTTCTGGTGGTTTCCCCAGAAATGTTCTCCCCATTTCTTTCCCCTTCCTCCAAATCCTTCCTGACCCATCCTTCGAGGCCCCACAAGACCTTTCCCTCAGCTCTGGGTTATAATGATCTTCTTTTTCTCCTCTGAGTGTCTGCTGGCAGGGTAATACATCTTGGCCTTTCCAATTATCAAACTATAGAATGTTAAGCTGGAAGGGACCTTCAAATTAATTATTATCGAATTGCTCTGTGTATAGTTAGTCTTGTCTGCCCAACTAGACTACTGGGATTGTATGCCTGGGCATCTCCTAGGACACTAGCCTACCCTGTAATGCAGTTTCTTTGAATAATAATGGTAATAATAGTAACAAGCTTGGCAGATTGATGTCTAGAGAACAAGCCTTGTAAGAACCAGGAGGACCAGGGCCAAGCCCCACGTGAGACACTTACTGGCCACGTAACTGGGCCAGTCATTGAATTTCTCTCTTTTTTGGTGGGGGGGAGAGGGCAGTTGGGGTTAAGTGACTTGCCCAAGGTCACACAGCTAGTTTTTGTGTTAAGTGTCTGAGGACAGATTTGAACTCAGGTCCTCCTGACTCCAGGGCTGGTGCTCTATTCACTGCTCCCCCTAGCTGCCCCAGTCATTTAAATTCTCAGTGCCCCAGGGAACTCTTTAAGACTCTAAGACAGAGCCTGTGCTGATCTGCATTGGCAGAGGGAGTTTTCACAACAGGTACAGTCGTTGTTGTTGTTGTTGAGTTGTGCCTAAATCTTGATGACCCCATTTGGGGTTTTCTTGGCAGAGATTACTGGAATGGTTTGCCATTTCCTTCTTCAGCTCATTTTATAGATGAGGAAACCGAGGCAAACAGGGTTAAAGTGACTTGCCCAGGGTCACACAGCTAGTAAGTGTCTAGGGACAGATTTGAACTCAGGAAGTGTCTTCCTGACTCCAGGCCCAGCACTCGATACACTGTGCCACCTAGCTGCCCTCAGTAGGTATTCTCTGTGTCAAAGAAATCACAGGCACAGACCAAAAAACCCTACCCCAAATAATATTCAGGAGCTCACTCCTGAAGGTAGTACACATCTGAAGTAGTACTTTATTTTCATTCATTACATTCTGAAAAAAACACTGGACTTTGAATCCGGGGAACTGGGTCCTAGTTGTGACTGTGCCAACTTATTGGCTGTGGGACCTCAAGTGAGTTCCTCAGTCTCTCCAAATCTTAGATTCTTCATCTGTAAAATGGGCGTGATAATACAGTGTCTGCCTGACAGGACAATTGTAGGGAGAGCACCTTGTAAACCTTAGAGCCCTACAGAAAAGTGAGTTATTGGCATTGTCTCATTTTGTGGGTAATTTTCCCCTTGAGATATGCCTTTCTCTCTTAACTGGCTTTTCTTAGCTTAATGAGCATAGTCATTAATTAAGGACTTAAGTGTGCCTTGGGCGGCTAGTTCCAGGTTTGACTTCATTACTGGAGGTTTGAGCTTCATTATCAGGCCTAGGGTGAATAATTTAGAGTCTGTTAAAGTTGCTGAATTAGGTCCCACGACTGGCTTTATTCCTCGGGGAAGGATGAGCTGTCAGACAGGCTCCAATGACCCTAGAGTTCTAGACTGAGTCTGACAAGGAGCCCAGAAAACCAGAAGTCCTATCAACTTTGGAAGGCAAGGACAGAACCTTGATGTGAGAAGGGAATCTTGAGGAAGTGGAGAGAACTATGTCTGGAGCTGGGTAGAATCATGGGTTTCAGAATTGACTTTGGGTGGCCATTTGGTGGCCCCACACAAGAATCTCTTCTACAGCATGCCTGATAATTGGTTATCCAGCTGCCATTTTTAATGCTTCCAGTAATAAGGAGCTCATTACTTTCCTACTTTCCAATGTTGAACAGCTGCTTCTAGCCACTGGTCCCAGTATTATCTCCCAGAAGATCACTGAACTAGTCAGCCCCTTGTTAAACGTGCCAGTCTTTCAGATATTTGGAGGAAGTTCTCTGTCCACCTCAGTCTTCTTTTCTCCAGGCTAAATATCCCAATTCCTTCAACTGCTTCTCATATGCCATGGTTTTCAGATCCCTCCCTATCCTAGGTCCCCCTTCTCTGATACTCCCTCTGTTTTCCTGATTTTATCTCTGGCCCTGAGGGATAAACAAAGGCATGGAGACTGTGACAATTTAGAACTGTGAAACTCTTGGCTTCTCTTAAGGCTTGGCTCCTGTTAATCTATCTTTCTAGGCCCTCTTGCATTTATGAGCTTATTGGGAAACAAAAGCAAGTTGGTTCCTCCTTGTAGAGATGTACCAGTCCAGGCATCTGTCCATCCATCCTGTCCAGCTCCCCAACCCCATTTTAATTCTCACTAGTAAAGACCCATTCAGGGTAGCTAGGTGGCACAATGGATGGAACACCAGGCCTGAAGTCAAGAAGACTCATTTTCCTGAGTTAAAATCTGCCCTCAGAAAATTACTAGCTGTGTGACCCTGGGCAAGTTACTTAACCCTGTTTCCCTCAGTTCCTCATCTGTTAAATGAGTCAGAGAAGGAAATGGCAAACAAGTCCAGTATCTGCCAAGAAAATCCCAAGTGGGGTCACAGAGAGTTGGACACAACTGAAAATGACTGAACATACACAAAAGACCCATCCGTTCTAGGAGTCAAACGACGTGGGGTCATGGTGCCAGTAGAAAGAATTTTCTATGAAGGATCAGAAGAGCTGGGTCCTCATTGCCACAACATCATTAATTCAAGGTGTGATGATGGGTGAGTCCCGTGTCCCCTCTGGACGAGAAGTGTCCCACCCATGAAACAGATAATACCCTATGTGAAAACTACGGAGAGGCAGATTTAAAAAAAATTATAAATAAGAAAAGAGACTTCCTAAAAGTTTGAGCTGCCCAAAGGTGGAATGAGCTTTTTGGAGAGGGAGTTTGCTGCAAGCAGAGGCTGACTCCTTGGTGGTGGAGAGGTCACAGGCTCATTGCGTTCATTTGCTTTTCACTTGTGTCTGACTCTTTATGACCCCTTTTGGGGTTTTCTTGGCTTAGATACAGGAGTGGTCTGTCATTTCCTTCTCCAGTTCATTTTACAGATGAAAACTGAGGCAAACAAGGTCAAGTGACTTGCCCAGGGTCACACTGTTATTGTGTGTTTGAAGGCAGATTTGAACTCAGGAAAGTGAATCTTCCTGACCCCAGGCCCAGCACTCTATCCACTGTGACACCTAGATGCCCTTACAGGCCCATAGAATCATAGATCTTGTGCTTGAAGGAACCTCAGAGGCCATTGAGTCCAACCTCTGCATTTTATAGATGAGAAAACTGAGGCCCAGGGGAGTTAAGTGACTTGTCCAAGGTCACAAAGTATTTTCAAAGGCGGTATTGGAACGTAGATCCTCTGATTTCTTGTTCTGATCTAGGCTGAAATCTTTTCCAACCTTAAAAATCTGTGATTCTGTGCCTGGAGGGAGGAACCTAGACCACATGGTCTTTAGAGGCCCCTGCCAGCTCTAAGCCAGATTTAGCCAGAAAACTCTAATACCCAGTGAATGCCCCTCTGTCCCACACATCACTCATAAGGGTGACCCTAAGTCACTGTACTGTTCTGAAGTGCTTTCTGAAACCTTTAAAAAACAATTCAATTATCTTGAGTGGAGTTTAAGCATCTTGCATTTCTTGTCTTCAAATTCTTTGGAAAATCAGTCTTCTTTCATTTGGTGTAGAGAGATGGCAGGAGGGAGGGAAGGAGGGAGGGAACACTTTTGGCAAGAGCGGTAGGCCCTGCAGCCCCTCCTCCTCTTCATCTCAGAGCATCCTAACCTCCTGAGGATGAGGACCCAGCCTTTTGGGAACCCGTGGGTCCAGCTGGCTTCTCTGGGTTTGGTTGTCTCTCATCACCCCTCACCAACAGCCAACTCAGATGCTCAACAGAGGGAAGGAGTGGAAGGAGCCTGGGGCAGGGAACAGGACACTGGGACTCTAGCTTTCCTCACTTTATCTCTCTGGGCCTCCCTGTTTCCTTTTTTGCTATGGAGAAATAATGATACCTGCTCCACCCATCTCCTAGGAATCATTGTGAAGGACCAATGACTTACATCATAGATTTAGAGCTCACAGGTTATCTTCTCATCTGATTATGCAGAGGAAGAAACTAAGGCCCACCAGAGGCTAGGTGTTGTTTGTCTCTTCCTTCCTTCCTTCCTTCCTTCCTTCCTTCCTTCCTTCCTTCCTTCCTTTCTTTCTGAAGGTGGTTGGGGTTAAGTGACTTGCCCAAGGTCACACAGCTAGTAAGTATGTTAAGTGTCTGAGGCTGGATTTGGACTCAGGTCCTCCTGGCTCCTCTATTCACTATGCTACCTAGCCGCCCCTGTTCTTTCTTGAAGAGGTTAAGCAACTTATCCAAGGTGACACAAGTTGTAAGTGACAGGGGAGGGAGAGAGGAAAGCAATAGAATAAGCATTTATATAGCACCTACTGTATACATGGTACTAAATGTTTTACAAATAATCTCTCATTTAATCCTCACAGCAACTCTGCAAAGTAGATGCTGTTATTAATTTTGTAGTCAAGGAAACTGAGGAAGATAGAGGTTAAGTGACTAGTTCAGGGTCACATAGTTAAAAGGTGTCTAAGGCTGGATTTCAATTCAGGTCTTCCCAATGCCAAGGCTCAGTGCTCTATCTACTGTGCCACCAGCTGGCAGGGCTGGTGTCTGAACCCAGGTCTCCACCCAAGCCTGTCACTTTCTCCAACATATCATGTGTTCTCCCATTTTGAGGAAGGAGGAAACTGAGGCCCAAGGTCACACACCCAGTGCCAACCACGTTACCCAGCTGCCCTTCCTAGAGGGTATCTCCCCTACCCCAAGTCCTCCCTTCTATTTTCTACCAGGTCACGTGGTAGCTGCAGACCACGCTCTTTCCCAGCCTGGTTGCCTAACCATGCCAGGCATAGGCACCTTGGTAGCTTTTGATGGTCCCAAAATAAACATGGGCCCAGCTCGCGTGGGAAGGATTTCTATGGAGAGCATGGAGTGTTGGCGGGGGAGGGGCTGCAGTGAGTGCACAAATAGCAGCCTCCCTCCTCTCTCTTCGCCCTTCAACTTGGTAGCCAGTTTGGCTTTATTTTAAAACACTGGCTTCAGGCAGCCTTGTCTCCTGGGGAGAGAGAGCAAGAGCCAGGCTTGAGTTTCCTGGAGTGCTCAGTTTGTGGAACAAGTCCCTTCTAGGGCGCCATCTATTCCTTGGCCTCTGCCTAGAATCTTGGAGATACACAATGAATGAATGATTTTCATTCATTCATTCATTCATTCATTCATTCATTCATTCATAGCATCCAATTGTTGGAAGAGACTTCAGAGGTCTTCTAGTCTAACTTTTCACCTACTGTAGGAGTCCTGGCTGTGCCCATAGTTTTCTGTGTGACTGGTTTTTTTTGTTCTTTGTTTCTCTGTAAATGATTTTTTTCTTAATTTTAAAAATTTCTAATAGATTTTTTAAAAATTTCTTTTCCCCCAAATTTATCATTGGTTTTTAAATGTTCTTTAAACATTTTTTTTAAGTTCCAAATTCTTTCCCTCCCTCCAGACCCTCCCCCACCCACTGAAAAGGCAACTGGATGATGTTTTTAAAGTTTCCTTTCAGCTCTGACATTTTCTATTCTTTGTTTCAATCCCCTTGCAGCTCTCATGTTCTGTGAGTCTATGGATCTCCTCCAAAGCCTCTTTGATAGAAAACAGTATGGTGGTTGGAGCCAGAGGAGCTTGGCTCAGATCCGGCTTCTGCTACTTCCTAGCTGGGTGACCTTAGACAAGTCACTTAAAGTCCCTGAACCTCTCTTTTCTCATGTATAAAATGAGTGGGTTAGACTGGAGGAACTGTGAGATAACCTTGTAGCCCTAAATCTAGGCTCTTAAAAAAGGCTCCTAGTCTAGAGTCTTGTCTCTGAGGCCTGGCCTCCACTAGGCTCGTCCCCAGGGACTTGAGGCCCAGGCACAGTTGTTTTTAAGGGGTACACACAGGTTCTTCTTCTTGGGCTGCTTTCCTTTTTTGCATAGACACCTCCCTCTCCTACAGTGCTAGCTCCTAGAGCCTGAAGACTCCCCTGTCACCCTTAGAAGGAATTTTGGTAAACTCCAGAGTCAGGGGATATCAGGGCTAACAGAGAACTTGGAGAATATTTAGCATAGCCCCTCCCCCTCCCCCCCCCCC
>NW_027185764.1:7476688-7494358 GCF_028583685.1 Petaurus breviceps papuanus
GACAAACACTTATTAAGCACTGCCTAGGTACCAGCTAGACAGCACAGTGGTTAGAGCACTGGTCCCCGAGTCAGGAAAACTGATCTTCCTGAGTTCAAATCTGGTCTCCGACACTTGCCTTAACCCTGTGTGCCTCAGTTTCTAGAAAATGGGCTAAATAAGGAAATGTCAAATCACTCTGGTATCTTTGCCAAGAAACCCCCAGATGGGGTCATGAAGAGTTGGACACAACTGAAAATGACTGAACGGCAAGGCACCAAGCATTGTGCTGGTGCGGGAGAGAAAGATGGGTAAAAGACGGTCCCTCCTCTCCAGGCTCTCACGTTAGGGGAGACCACATGCCAATCACAGTGTACAGTGTCAGCAGACTTGAAAACTTGGGAAGGCACGGGAAAGGCTTCCTGTGGAAGCCAGGACTGGAAGGAAGGTCATGAAGCAGAGATAAAAAGGAAGAGCTTCCCAAGAACTCAGTGTAAGCCATGGAACCACTAGCCAGCTTGCAGTTCTGATGGGAAGGGCTGTGGGAGGCTGGAATAGGGAGGCTGAAGTGGTCAGGGCAGCCTCCTTGGACACAGTGAATCTTGGTCTGGGGACCCTAAAGGATAAGTAAGATTTGGAGAGGGTGAAAGGGAACATCATAGGAAGTCAGCAATGGTGGAGGGGGCATTAATTCTGGAATTCAAAGTCCTACCCAGGATCAGATCCTATATTGTATCCAGGGAGGGACATCATGGTCAGGGCAGATGGATAAACAGAATTTGGAGAGGCAGAGGGGAGGGGGAAGGGACCAATCCAAAGGTAGGAAACTGAGAACAAAGGCCATACTGCCTTTTTGCAAAGGCAGAAATGAGTATGGTTTGTGGTAAGGGGAAGGAAGAGAATGGCCTGGCTGGAGTGGAGGGTTTACCACTTCTAAAAACATCTCTGAGCCCACATCCTGCAGACCAAGTGGGTCAGGAGTGTCATCTTGGGCTGTGAAGGACGGGCCCATTTTAAAATAGCCCCATCTTGAGAGAGGCAGCTCCACTGATTAACACTGAACTCTAGTTTTTCTGCAGCAGCGTCTTCTTTTTCACTTGCTTCTTCCTTAATTAGTATTAATATTAATTAACATTAATTAATTAATTAATTGCATCTTCACTCTCCGGGGAACAGTACTCTCACAGTGGGGAACAGCTCCTGTTTCCTCTGTGCTGAGGGCTGCCTCCTCAGCTAGAGAGTTAAGCCAGTGGCAAATGGCAAAGGCAGGCCCTTGCCCATAACTCAGGAGGAAAAAAATCAATAGAAATATGGTTTTGGATGTATTTTTAACTAGGCTTGGACATGGGTTGCCTTCATGTTAAGTGAATCTTGCTGGAGGTCTGTGGGAGCTAAAGGAAGATTAAAAGGCTACTCTTGTGGGCAAGGAGAAACCTTCCAACCCCACATGGAATGGTCATAAATTATTTCTCTCCCCTCCTTCCCTCCCTCACCTAGACCTTGTCAATGATACAAAGCTGGGAGATGTTGAAAATGGTGGATGGTAAAATCAGGATCCAGAAATAACTTGCCTAAAATGATGAGCTGAAGCTAAGAAGACGAAATGTAAAAGGTCAGTCATTAGACTGTAAGCTTCTTGAGGGTAGGGACTGTCTTTTGCTTTTTTTTTTTGTATCTCCAGTGCCTAGCACAGGGCCTGCCACATAATATGTCATTAATATATGTTTGTTGATTAATTTGATAAGCTTGAAGTCCTCTGCTTGGGTTAAAAAAATCAGGTTCACAAGGGCAACATCAGGAAGGTGTGTTGTGAAAAAGATCTGGTGGTTTTAGTGGACTGCAAGCTCCCTAAAGAGGCAGCTAGGTGGCACAGTAGATATAGTGCTGGGTCTGGAGTCAGGAAGACTCATCTTCCTGAGTTCAAATCTGGCCTCAGACACTTACTAGCTGGGTGACCCTGGGCAAGTCACTTCACCCTGTTTGTGTCAGTTTCTTCATCTGTAAAATGAGTTGGAGAAGGAAATGGCCAATCACTTCAGTAACTTCAAAAAAACCTCAAATGAGGTCATGAAGAATCGGACATGACTAGAACGACTGAACAACAGCAAAATCTCCTTAAAAGGTTATGATGCGGGGTAGGGTGGGGTGCTGCTAGGTGGTGCAGTGAATAGAGCACTGGCCCTGGAGTCAGGAGGACCTGAGTTCAAATCCAGCCTCAGACACACACACACACACACACACACACAGACTAGCCGTGTGACCTTGGGCAAGTCACTTAACCCCAATTGCTCTCCTCCCCCCTCCAAAAAGCAAAAAAAAAAAAAGGTTATGATGCAACATGGCAGCCATAAAAAAGGGGCTGTGATGGAGTGGAATTAAATTATATAAAAAAGCTATAATCAGAGAGGGGAAAGCTGCAATACTGGAAGCATAGAATTAAGAGCCAAAGAGGTATTAGCTAAGCTGAAATCCATCAAGGTCAGAATATAGGTGGGGTATTGTGTTCAGTCCTGAGCACCTCACTTGAGGAAGGCCCCATCTATAAGCTCTAGGAGAGTCCAGGGGAGGTGAACCAGGATGGTAACATTGGTGATGCTGTCGGAAACCCTGATCTAGGAGGACTGGCTGAAGGAACCGGTGCTGTTTAACCTAGAGAAGGGAGGGGCATGAGACCAGTCTCCAAGTGTCTGAAGTATTCTCACGTGGAAGAGGGTGGGGAAGTGAATAAACATTTATACAGGGCTATTACTCGACCGGCACTCTGGTAAGTACTTTACATTTATCTCATTTTATCCTCACAGCTATGATCCTATTTTTACATTCAGGAAACTGAAGCAAACAGAGGTTACACAGATAGTAGATGTCTGAGGCTAGATTTGAACTCAGAGCTTCCTGACTCCGGCCCACCATTCCATCCACTGTGGCCCCTAGCTGCTTCTGAAGAGAAATTAGACTTGTTCTGCTTCCTGCCAGAGAGTGGAACTGGGAAAAATGAGCAGGATGTTGTAGAGATGTAGATTTTGCCTGGATGTTAGGAAAAACTTCCTGACAATGAGTAGTTCCCTATCAAATTTCTTCTATAACACTGAGATGAATCAGAAGGCATGCCATCTTGGGGTGGGAGAAGGGGAGAAATGGGGTGAAGAATTGGAACTCAAAATCTTGTGGAAGTGAATGTTGAAAACTAAAAATAATTTAATTAATATTAATCATATAAGAAATGATGATTATGAACAACCTACAGCCAAAGAAGATTTTTATGAACTGATTCAGGGTGAAGTAAGCAAAATCACGAAAACAATGTACATGACTACAATGTAGCTGGAAACAACAATGAAAACTAAACACTGTAATTCCTATAACCATGCTTGGCAACAAAGATAAGAGAAGGCACTTTTCTCCCTTCTTTGTGGAGATAGGAGGCTGTGGACATAATGTGGAAATAAGGGAGAGGGATATGCTAGGAAACTGAAGGGATGTAAAAACAAAAGATCTCAATAAAACATTTTAAAATCATGATATAGAATCATGTTAAAATGTCAAGTGTTTGAAGGAGTCAGAATTAATCTAACTTCCTCAGTTTACTAAGGAAAATGAGCCCTGAAGAAGTTGTTACTTTTCCAAATTCACACTAGTTAGTGACAGAAACAGCATTAGAACCCGAATTTCCTGAGTTCTAATCCAGAGATTTTTTTTCTTTCCTTTTTGGAGGGGGGAAGGCAGGGCAATTGCCATCAATGTTATAAAAATGAACAGTTTTGAAGACTTTTATAAACTGATGAAGAATGAAATGAATCAAAATTAGGAAGGGGATAAGCATTTATATAGTGCCTACTATGTGAGGGGCACTGTGCTAAGTGCTTTACAAATGTTATCACTGTTTAATCCTCATAACAACCTTGTGATACTTCATATGCTATTATCACAATGCTATTATACTCCACATTTGTACAATTGAAGAAACCAAGGCACAGAGAGGTTAAGTAACTTGCCCAGGATCACAGAGCTGGGAAGTGTCTGAGGTCTAATTTTAACTCAGTTCTTCCTGACTCCAGCCAAGTGCTCTGTCCATGGTACCACCTAATTGTCAAATTATACAATATAACCTATATACATTGCAACCTGCTAAGTTATATAATAATAACATTGTAGGGATAAGCAACTTTGAAAGCTGTAAGAACTATGATCAGAGAAATGACCATCTATGATTCCAAAGGAGCAATGATGAAATACTTCTTGACAGAGATGATGGATTTAGGGTACAGAGTGAGACATATATTTTTGTATACAGTCAACAAGGGAATTTGTTTTGCTTGACTATGCATATTTGTTGCAAGGGATTTGATTTTCTTTTCTCTCTTTTTTTCAATGAGGCATGAAGTGGAAGGGAGAGAAAATAATTTCTGTTAATTTAACCCCCCTCCCTCCCCACTAAAAATAGAGAGGTTGAGGAAAAGGGCTACAGGTGTGGAATGTTGCATGAGCTTTTGGATGAAAACACCGTATTTCTTAGTCCTGTTTAATTGTTTTACTTTATTACAAGAGAACTATAACAGAGTGGGGATAATCTGGAAATGTTTTTAATGTGAAAAAAAAAACATATAAATGAAGCTTAAATTAGCACTGTCCAAAAGTGGAATGGACTATCTTTCTCCATCAGAGTCAGAACCCCCTTATTGGGGGTTTCCAGTGAAGGCTGGGTGACTGTTTGTCTTAGATGTTGTAGACTGGGTGTTTTTGTATAGGTATGGGTTGGACTAGATGGCCTTTGAAATTCTGGGTGCAGGAATAACTGCTTATCGGAGGCTACAGGAGGTCCAGCAAACCCCATAATTTGGACAGCTTCTCTCTACCAGGAAAACAGGAGTCTTTTTCTTGGCACTTCACTTCTGAAAAGGTGCCAGTTCTTGACCTAATTGCTACTCTAAGTTAAGCTGAATTGAGCTCTCAAGGGTAAATAATTCTTTCTAAAACAAGTCATAGGTTTATATGAACAATTCACTTTCTTTTTTTCAATGGTGTGGGGGGATAAGAGGGAAAGAAAATAAGTTTTTAAAAATTAATATAAAAATGTTTTAATCAGCAAAAGTCTCCTTTCTCTCCCTTTTACTCCCCTCCCTTTGAGAAAGAGAAAACAAATTCACATATATATTACTTATACACATACACACATATACATGTATACATTTATGTGTACATATACACATTCACACATGTGTGTACACACATATATGTATAAATATGGGGAGAGAGAGAGAGAAAGTATAGTTAAGTAAAACAAATTCTAGCATTGACCATGTCCAGAAAAATATGTCTCAATCTGTACTCTGAATCTGACACCTCTGTATCAGGAGATGGGCAGCATGTTTCATCACGAGTCCTTTGGAATCAAGGTTTTTCATTACTTTGATCAGAGTTCTCAAGTCTTTCAAGATTATCTCTATAATATTGCTATCATTGTATAAACTCTTCTCCTGGTACTGCTCACCTCACTGTGTGCCAATAAATAAAAGTTTTCCCAGGTTTCTCTGAAACCATCCCCTTAATCGATTCTTACAGAACAGTAGTATTTCATCATACTTATATACCATAGCTTGCTCAGCCATTGCCCAATTGATGGGCACCCCCTCAGTTTTCTATTCTTTTCCACCACAAAAAGAGTTGCTATAAATATTTTTATATATCTTTAATTAGAATTTGATTAGGATTCTGAGGAGATGTATGTCCTCTCTCCATATTAGAATGTAAATGATTTATTTCTGTTTAGTCCTTTATGAGTACTCACTCAAATTTACATTTTTGTTTCCTTAATGCTTGTGTTTGCATTTTGAAACTTCTAGGTAACTTTGTTATTTTTGTTTTTATTTTTCATTGAGAATGCTTAGAAATTCTCTATTTCATTAAAATTCCATTTTTTTTTCTTCTTGCAGAGTTCTACTCGGTTTTTGCAGGTAAGTTATTATTATTATTATTATTGCCTTTTGGAGGGCAATTGGGATTAAGTAACTTGGCCAAGGTTACATGGCTAGGTTGGTAAGTTATTCTTAATTGTAAGCCTATATCTTTTGCCTTCTGGGATATCATCTAAGCTCTCCAGACCTTTATAGTAGTGACTGTTAAATTATATTTGATCCTGACTTTTTTTCCTCAGTACGTGAATTCTTTCTTTCTGGCTGCTTGAATATTTTTTTCTTTTATTTGGGAGCTCTGGATTTTGGTTATAATAGTCCTGGAAGTTTTCATTTTAAGGTTTCTTTCAGGAGATGACCAAGGGATTCTTTCTATTTCCACTCTGCCCTCTGGTTCTAAGAGATCTGGGCAGTTTTCTTGGATTATTTCTTGAAATATGTCACCTAGGCTCTTTTTTTTGGTAATGGTTCAAAAGCCATTAGTACAATGGTTCTTAAATGACCTTTCCTTGATCTGTTTTCCAGATCAATTGCTTTTGCTATGAAATATCTTATATTTTCTTATATTTTTTAGTTTCTTGACTTTATTTTAATATTTCTTGCTTCACAGAGTGATTATTTTCTATTTGGTTCATTTTAATTTTCATGGATCTCTTTGCTTGGGTAAGGTTGTGAACCTCTTGTGTCAAGATGTTAATTTCCTTTTCAGTTCTTTCTTCCATAGCTCTCATTTCTTTTAAAAAAAATTCCCTCTAGTGCTCTCATTTAATTTATAAAAACATCTGAAACTCTTGCTTCATTTTTTTCCCAGAAATTCTTATTGAACTGTACCCAGGCTGTGTTTTTCTTTTGATATTTTACTCGTAGATGTTTTGAAGTCATTCTCTTCTGGATATGTCTTGAGCATCCCTATCACAATAATAACTTTTATGATAAGATTTTTTTTTAATTTTCTTGTTCTTCCATCCTACTTTCTGATTTCAAAATTTATGTAGGACTGAGATCTCCACAATTCTGGAGGGAATGTCTGGGTTGGTTCTGCTGTTGTCTTCTTGGGATATTGAGTGTTATTTTTACATCATCTCAGGGCTGACTCAGGCTGGGGACCTGCAAGTGTTCTGTGTTCCCAAAGTCGTCTGATCCAGGACAAAATCTAATTTTGTCTCCTAACTCTGGAATGATGTCCCTAGGTTCAGGTTCCCTCTTCACTTAGCCTATATGACTATGTCACTAAGCTCACTGAGTTCTGTGATCTGGAACTAGGCAGTGAGCAACAGAGCTAATAGTTGGCATCTGTTCCTGTGCTATACCCACAATGGAGCCCCTTTTCTGGATTTGGAACCTCTTCTCAATCTGGTGCAAAGCCTCCTCCTGGACTGGAATGCTCCTTGTGGCTTCCTGGCTAGACATCCTGTTGTCTCCCAACTCCAATGTCAACAGACTTCTTTATCTGTCTTTCTATGTTGATCTATGCGGAAAAATGAATCACTAAGATTTTTTCCCTAGGATTTCCCAATCAGAACTCAGTCTGGTGCATTTTCTAAATTTGTTTGGAAGTGTTGGCTATGGGTATGGGTAGCTTAGCTGTACTTCTGCTCCCCTACCAATAATTTGCATCATGTCTATTCTATTAGAATGTAAGGTCCTTGGTAGTAGGAATGGTTTCCTTCTCCTGGTACTACCAACTGCTAGAGCTTTCTCCTCTGACATTGCCTTCTGTCTACTTTATATAAATCTTGTATGTGCTTAGTTATTCTGTGCTGTTCTCACTGCCTTCCCATTAGAAGATAACTTCCTTGAGAGTTAGAAGTGTTTTTGTCCCCCCTTTTTCCATAGCACCCTTCCTTAAAACAACAACACAAAACCTGAGAGAGGTTGGGCAAATGTTATCATTATTACCACTTAACAGCTGAGGAAGTTGAGGCTCAAAGAAAAATTCAGGGTCTCATAGCCAGTAAGTAGCAGATCTAGGACACAAATCTAGGTTTTCTGACCCCAAATTCAGTCTCCTTTCTAGGTGATGGAAGTAATAGCTGGCATTTATATGGTACTTAAAGGTTTGCAAAGTTCTATACATATATGATCTCATTTTATCTTCAAGACAATCCTTGGAGGAAAATTCTATTATTATTCCCATCTTACAGATAAAGAAACTCAGATGGACAGAAGTTACATTGCTAGTTAAGTGTCTAAGACAGGTAAAGGAATCCCATCTGGATCCCCCAGTTAGGAAACTTTCCCTCTTGTTCTGACCTTCCTCCTCTTTGTCCTCCAGTGAGAGTGAATCTTATCTTATTGCCATGGTGGTGACAATACAGAAAGTTGCCAGCAAGATTCAGTCAGTCAAGAAACTTGCACCAGGCCTTGTGATAAACTCTGGGGATGTAGAACTAGTCTCTGCCCTCAAGGAGCTTGTATTCTAGTCAAAGTGACATCCTGTCAAAATAATTAGGTAGATTAGATAGATAGGTGCTAGGGAGATAAGATTAGATTAATTAAATACTATGTAGACCATAGATTAGATTAGATAGATACTAGATAGACAGATAAGATGGATATTAAACAGATAAGATAGAGGATAGATAGAGATAGATGGTATGTGCCAGACACTGTGCTAAGATCTGAGAATACAAATATAAGCAACAAGAAAGATTTCAAGAGTAGATGGAAGGTGATCTCAGAGGAGGAAAGCACTAGCAGATGGGGGGTGGCAGTAAAGGCCTCCTGAGTATGAGTGTGAGCTGAGTCTTGTAGGAAGTCAAGTTAGCTAAGAGGTGGACATGGACATGAAGGGGCTGAGCATTTCAGGCATAGTGGTCATGATGCTCATGCAAATGTACCAGTATGGAAGATGGGAGATGAAGCATTGCCTTTGAGTGAAAATGAATAAGTTTCTGTACCTGGATGGTAGAGTATATGGAGGGCAGTAAAGGTAGGGAAGGTAGGAAGGGGCCAAGTTAGGAAGAGCTTTAAATCCCAGGCTGATGGGGAGGCTAGGTGGTGCAATGAATAGAGCACTGGCCCTGGAGTCAGGAAGACCTGAGTTCCAATCTGGCCTCAGACACTTAACACACACAGAAACTAGCCGTGTGACCTTGGGCAAGTCACTTAACCCCAATTGCCCCTCCAAAAAAAAAAGCAAAAAAAAAATAAACCCCGGGCTGAGCTAGAGAGATGGATAGCTAGCTAGCTAGTATGAGAGATTAGATAGATGCTAGACAGATGAGATAGATTGGATAGATAGTTGTTAGCCAAGATAGATTAGACAGATGATAGACAGGACAGATTAGATAGATAGGTGCTAGACAGATATATAGATAAAACAGATACGTAAATACTACACAGACAAATAAGATAGCCAGATAAACAGAGTAGATAGATAGATGATAGATCAGATTGATAAATACTAGATAGAGAGCTAAAACAGATTAGATAGGAACTAAACAGATAAGGTAGATGGAGGAGATAGATTAGAGGAAAGATAGCTAGGTAGGTAGGTAGATAGATAGATAGATAGATAGATAGATGATAGATGTATAAATGATGGACAACAGAGAGACAGACAGACAGACAGATAGACAGACAGCATATGCTAGGCATTGTCCTAAGATTTGAGAATACAGATACAAGCAACAAGAAAGATGGTTCTTGCCGCCGAGGAGCATACATTTTAATGGAGGAAGACAACACAATAAAAGGGCACTGAAAAGTGGGGTATGAGAGAGCAAGAGCAAATGGACAGGAGGAGAAGTCCTGAGAGTCAGTACTAGAGTTAAGAACTAAGTATAACTATAACAATTCGATCCTGAAGGTAATAGGGAGCCACTGGAGTAGTAGGGTGATATGATCAGACTTACCCTTTGGAAAAATCACTGTGACAGCTGAGCGGAATTTTCTTAAGGAGCTGACATTCTAATTGAGGAAGGTACCACATAAAAGAAGAGTTGAAAGGCAGGGGTGTTCTCACACCTACCACATGGGCTAATATGAAAGAAAAGGAAAATTACAAATGCTGAAGGGAATGTGGAAAAAATTGGGACACAAATGCACTGTTGGTGGAGTTGTGAACTAATTCAAACATTCTGGAGAGCAATTTGGAACTATGACCAAATGGCTATAAAATTGTTTATACCCTTTTATACAGTAACATGGCTACTGGGTCTGTATCCCAGAGAAAAACAAAAGAAAAAAAAGCAAAGGGAGCTATTTGTACAAAAACATATATAGCAGCTCTTTTTTTTTGTGGTGGAAGAGAACTGGAAATTAGCTGGGATATATGATTGTGATGGAATAATATTGTACTGTAAGAAATTATAAGTAGCACAAAACCCTTCACACCAATAAAGTCAGATCTAAACAATTGGGAAAATATTAATTGCTTATGGGTAGACTGAGCCAATATAATAAAAATGACAATTCTACCTAAATTAATCTATTTGTCCAGTGTGATACAAAACAATGAAAAATTATTTTGTAGTTAGAAAAAATAGTAACAAAATTCACCTGGAAGAATAAAAACTCAAGGATATCAAGGGAATCAATGAAAAAATGTGAAAGAAGGTGGTCTAGCCCAACCAGTTCTCAAACTGTATTATAAAGCAATAATTATGAAAACAATCATGTACTGGCTAAAATATAGAGTGGTGGATCAGTGGAATAGATTAGGTACAAATCACATTATAGTAAATAACCACAGTAATCTAGTATATGATAAACCCAAAGATCCAACCATTTGAAACAAAAACTCATAATTTGACAAAAACTGTTGGGAAAACTGGAAAAGAATATGGCAGAGACTAGGTATAGACCAATATCTTGCACTGTATACCAAGAAAAGGTCAAAATGCATACATAATTTACACATCGAGGGTGATACCATAAGCAAATTAAGAAAGCATAGAATAGTTTATCTCTCAGATTTTTGGATAAGGGAAGAATTTAGGACCAAAGAAGATATAGACAGCATTACAAAATGTAAAGTAGATAATTTTGATTATATAAAATTAAAAAGTTTTTGCAAAATCAAAACCAATGCAACCAAAACTGTAAGGAAAGTAGGAAACTGGGAAAAAATTTTGCAATAAGTATCTCTGATAAAGGCCTCATTTCTCAAATATATAGAGAACTCAGTCAAATTTGTAAAAACATAAGTCATTCCTCAATTGATGAATGGTCACAGGATATGACAATAAGCTATCTATAGTTGTATGAAAAAAGCTCTGAGATACCACCTCATACCTATCAGAGTGGCTAGCATAACAAAAAAGGAAAATGTTGGATGTTGGAGGGAATGTGGAAAAAACTGGGATACCAATACATTGTTGGTGGAGTTGTGAACTGATCCAACCATTCCGGAGAGCAATTTGGAGCTATACCTGAAGGGCTATAAAACTATACAAACCCTTTGATCCAGCAATACCACTGCTAGGTCTATATCATAAAGACATTCAAAAAAGGGAAAAGGACCTATTTGTACAAAAAAAATTTGTAGTAATTCTTTTTGTGGTAATTAAGAATTGGAAATCAAAGGGCTGCCCATCAATTGGGCAATAACTAAACAAGCTGTGGTATATGATTGTAATGGAATATTATTGTAATCTGAAAAATGAAAAGCAGTATGATTTAAGAAAAACCTAGAAAGACTTACGTGAACTGATGCATAGTGAAGTGAACAGAACCAGGAGGACATTGTACACAGTAACAGCAATATTGTATGATGAAGAATTGTGAATGACTTAGTTATTCTCAGCAATACAATGATTTGAGACAATTCTGAAGGACTAATGATGGAGCTTACTATCTGCCTCTAGAGAAAGAACTGATACTGATTGAATACAGACCGAGGCACACTATTTTTCATTTTCTCTCTTTCATTTTTTCTTTTATTTGAGTCTTCTTGTATAAAATGACTAATATGGAAATGTTTTACATAATTGCACATGTATAACCTATATCTGATTGCAGACCATCTCAGGGAGGGGTGAGTAGAGGATAGAATTTGGAACTGAAAATTTTAAATAAAAATTGTTTTTTTTTTAAATTATGAGCAGGATGCTTTCAGAAAAACCTCGAAAGACTTATATGAACTAATAGTGAAATGAGTAGAACAGAGAAACATTGTATACAGTAACAGCAATATTATATGATGATCAACCATGTATGACTTAGTTATTCTGATCAATACAATGATTAAAGACATCTCCAGGGAAAGAGCTGTTGGAGTATGAATGCAGATTGAAGCATAATTTTTTTTCACTTTATTTTTCTTGCTTTTTTTGGGCAACATGACTGATAAGGAAATATGTTCTGCATGATTTCAAATGTATAATTGATATCACATTTCTTGCCTTCACAATGAGTGGGGGAAGGGTAGGAGGGAGGGAGAGAATCCAGAACTCAAAATTTTTTAAAAAATGAATTAAAAATAAATTGAAAATTGAAAAAAGAAAAGAAAGCAAGGGGTAGGACAAGAGGAGGTATTCATGTGGGGGCAAAGTGGTAGAGTCTGGAGAATGAGGGATGACTGGTCTGGGTCCTTCCTTAAAATGGAGATTCAAGGAAGAATCCCCCTAAGTGCTTAGTATAGCACTAAACACATGATAATTACTCAATAGCTTCTCACTACTTGATTAATTAATTATTTATCTGATATCCTGACAATCAAATCTGGGAAAATGTATGCATGGTATATTTCCATCCCCAGGATACCTAGACCAATTTCCCATTTGCAAGAATGAAATTTATGGTATTGGTGAAACAAGTTTGATTAAAAGGAGGGAAACAAAATATAGAGGCAGCATGATTTAATTGAAAATACATTGGATTTGGAGGCAGTGCCTTAGATTAAAATCTTGGCTTTGCTAATTGCTACCTGCCTGACTCTGAACAAGAAGTTTCTCCTCCCTGGGACTCAGTTTCTCCATTGGTAAGATGACAGGAATAGTCTAAATGACTTCTACTGCCCTTTTTTTTAAACTTTTTTTTTGGAGGGGGGAAGGCAGGGCAATTAGGGTTAAGTGACTTGCCCAAGGTCACAAGGCTAGTGAATATTGTGTCTGAGGTCGGATTTGAACTCAAGTCCTCTTGAGTCCAGGATCAGTGCTCTATTCACTATGCCACCTATCCACCCTCTAATGCCCTTAAACCCTATGATTCTTGGGAATTTCAATTTCTGTGAGTTCAGCAGATCTTGACTCAATTGTCAGAACCCATGTGCGGCCATTATTGTTGTCTTAGCCTTTGCCCAACCAAGGGCAGTCGCGCCCTCACTTCAGCCTTTGGGCTTAGGGTCATTCCTTTTTGGAGCATTTTCTGGGGCTCCTGGCTGAAGCTGAGTCAGTTTCCCATCCCTGTGCTCTGGTCACTGATGGCTTGACCTAACTTACCCATCTGCTTGGATTTTGGATCTTTTTTCTTTTGCTGACCTCTGCTACCATGTTTAACCTTTAATGTGTGGGTGAGGCAACTGTAGAGTAAGTACAATAGTGGGTAGGATACTGGACTTGGGGTCAGGTTCCTAATTTTGCCTTGGATACTTTTATTAGCTCTTTAGCCCTTAGTAAGTCTTCTCTGTGCCTTAGTTTCTTCATCTATAAAATGGGGGCAATTCTAGTGCCTACTTCATAGGGCTGTTATGGTCTCAAATGAGATAATGTATTTAAAGTACTTTGCAAACCTATGGTGATGTATAGATGCTACTTGTTTTGCCTCCCTCGATTCCTGACCAATTGTTGTTATTTACTTATGCCCTACTCTTCATGACCCCATTTGGGTGTTCTACATAAAGATACTGGAGGAGTTTGCCATTCCTTTCTCTAGCTCACTTTACAGATGAAGAAATTGAGGCAAACAGGGTTAAGGGGTCACGCAGCTGTTTGTGTCATGTAGAGTCATGCAATATCTGAGGCTGGATCTGAACTCAGGTCGTCCTGACCCCAGGCCTTGCTGCTCTGTCTACTGTGCCACTCAATTGTCCCTCCTGACTAGTGTAGTATTGTATGATATGATATGTTATGGCTTAGCATAATGTAGGATATAGTATATAGTATAGTATAGTACAGTACAGTATAGTATAATACAGTGAAGATGATTTAACACATGTAAAACATTTAGTAAAGTGTAAAGTGTATCACAAACCTCTACATTCTAGTTATTATTTTAGAGGCAGCCAGGTGACACAGTGGACTTGGAATCCAGAAGACCTGAGTTCAAATCCAGTCTCAGATTTTACTGTCTGTGTGACACTGGTCAAGTCACTTAAGCTTCATTTGCCTCTGTTTCCTCAACTCTAAAATGGAGATAATTATAGCTCCTACTGTACATTGGCCTACTATATAAGGTTGCTGTGAAGATAAAATGAAATGATACTTGTTAAAGTGTTTGCAAACCTTAACATGCTACTTACAGGGGCAGCTAGGTGGCGCAGTGAATAGAGCACCAGCCCTGAAGTCAGGACCTGAGTTCAAATGCAACCTCAGATGCATGACACTAGCTATGTGACCTTGGGCAAGTCATTTAACCCCAATTGCTTTGGCTTCCCCCCTCAAAAAATGCTACTTATAAAAGCATGATTATCTTAAAGCTTCATAGGATTTGTATTAGAAGAGATAGTTAGAGATTATCCAGTCTAGCCTTCTCCCAGAGAGGGCTCAGGATTGTAGTTAAGATTTGGAAGGGACCTTAGAGGGCATTGAGTCTAATTCTTTATTTTATAGGTGAAGAAATTGAGGCACAGAGAGGTTAAGTAATTTGTCTAGGGTCATATGACTAATTAGTGCCTGAGGTGAGATTTGAACTCAGGTCTTCTTGGATCAAAGTTCAGTGCCTTATATACTTCAATAAGAAGTGACTTTCTTGAAGCTCAAGCCAGGATTCATACCTGGGTCATCTGGCTCCAAGTTTTGCAGTCTTTCTAAGATGCCACGCTGCCTGTTCAAGTTATTGTTACCAATAGCTGAGCCCTCCCAGGTGGCCTATGAGAGAGGCTTTCAGCAAAAGGAACCTAAAATCCCCTGAAAAGAGTCTCCCAAGTCACCTCAGCTTTTAATTAATGTGTTTCAAACCTTCTCCCCTTCTCCCACCAAACCTGCTCATTAATTAAAAGGACTCATTTGGGCCAATAGGAGGGCCAGAAACAGCTGTTGCCTCTTTGTTCCCGGCACCACCTGTCACGATTTGCTGTAAATTGATTGAACAAGACACGAAGGGGGGAGAAGGAGGGAGAACTGAGCTCCTGGCCCCAGGAAATCCAATCGCGAGCCCAGTAATCGGGTTCAGTTTACATCTTTATCTGCCAAAAGAAAATCCATCTGCTCAATTAGGCTTTGCTGCAGCCAGGCCCAGGTTGCACTGCCTGGGAGAAGGAAGGTCCAACAGCAGCTGAGAACCGGCTTCCTCAGCTGCCCCTCGCACCATCTACATCCCCAGCTGAGGGAGGACAGAATCCACCCTCCTTCCCCCTGGATAGCGGCCTCATCCACTCAGCAAGAGCAGCATTCAGACAGCGCTTACTATGCCCCGGGCACTGTGCAAAGCACTTCGTGAACACCTCACAAGGACCCTGGGAGGTACGTGCTATTATTATCTCCATTTTAGAGTCTGGATTTGAATTCAGGTCTTCCTGATTCCAGGTTTAGCACTTTGAACCTGGAATCTATTGAGCCATCTAGCTCACACACACATTTATGTGTACATACATTCATATATTGATAAACATACAAACACCCACATGTGTACATAATAAAACAACCCATATTTATACAGCACTCACTATGCTATATTATATGATATATGATACATGTAAATGCACACATGACACATATGCGCACATGTATATATGCATGTAGGCATGCATGCACACCAGGGGTGGGGAACCTGTAGCCTCAAGGCCATACGTGACCCTCTAGATCTTCAAGTGCAGCCCTTTGACTGAATCCAAACTTCATGGAACAAATTCCCTTAATAAAAGGATTTGTTCTGTAAAATCTGGACTCAGTCAAAAGTCAGCACTCAAGGACCTAGAAGGCCACAAGTGGTCATAGGATGCCCACCCCGTGCCAGGCACATTACAATGATGATCACATGTCATCCTCACAATGACCCTGTATGGTAGGTGCTATTATTATCCCAATTTTAGAGTTGAGGAAACTGAGGCAAACAGAAATTAAGTGACTTCCCAGAATTACAGAGCTAGTAAGTGTTTGAGTCTGGATTTGAACTCAGGTCTTCCTGATTCCAGGCTCAGCACTCTATTCACTGTGCACTCTACTATATATCATATATCTTACTATATACATGCACACACACATCCCTATATATTATATATAAGAGTTTGCACTATCTCTCCCATTATAACTGAGCTCCTCGAGAGCAGGGAATGTGTTTTTGCTGTACTTGGCATGCCCAGAGCCTACAGTATCTGTCACACAGTAAGCCCTTAAGATAGATGTGTTTGCTAACTGCTTGGTTGGCCGTGGTGAGCTCTATTGCAGCTGCTACTCTTCATCACATTTCCCACCCTCCTAAAAAGTAGAAGTTAGTATTTGCTTCATCCTATTTCTATGGAGGGATCCTTGAAAGGGCAGTCTCTTCTGGGGCCTTGCCCATAATTCTTTTGGAGTTGGGCTACCTTCACGACATTGGCCCAGGCTTTGGGGCCAAGGTGGATCTTAGCCAAAGGCAAATAGGTGTCAGCCTAGATGGTAGAATTTGAGGCACCCTGAAAATGTTGTCTACCCCCAAATCTCTCTCTCTCATTGTCTGATATACCCTCTATAAGAGTTTCATTGCCTTGACTTAAAACATTCTGCTTTCAGAAGACTCCTTTTAAGAGGCAAATCCCCCCAAGAGGAAGTCATTGGACATTGTCTGTTATGAATGCTTTAGTTGGGTCTGGCTGCTGGACGATTAGTAGTCCTTTGGCTGTAGAGGATTCCATTCAAATATGTGCTGAGTGCCTGCCGAGTGCCTGTTTGCTGAATTGCTGCTATACTAAAGGGGCACACATTGTACGGTGAGATGTTGCTGACACCACCTGGGCTTTGAACAGCTTTCCTCTTTCCCATTCCCCACATTCGTCTCTGCTAGTGTACCTCACTTTGAAGGTGCTGCCATCTAAAATCAAAGTTCCCAGGTGGAAGGAAGGCAAGATCTGCTCTGTCCTCCACATATCCTTTGCCCTCAGATACCATTTCCCTGATCTTTCTTAGGGTTAGAGCCTGGAGCTTTCACCAGCTACTCGGAGCCCTTTAACATCTATTGGCCTGGCTCCATCTGTATCAGAGAGAACAAATGTCTCTAGTTTGTTGCTCCTAGCCACCTGTGAGTTCAGGCTTGGGTGCCATCTTCCTTCTCTGGGTGGTGAGGCACCATGATGTGGTGACAGTGGATGGCAGGAAGGGCAGATGGGCTCCAAGAGGGGAGAGTCTTCAAAGCTAGGAAATACTATGAGGACACAGGATGCCTGGAAACAGGGAAGGAGAGAGGAGGCATCAGCCAGAAACTCCCTGCTTTGCCCTGTCTGGGCTTGGTCCTGTCTGGGTTCATCCCCTCTTTGGGATAGGTTCAGCAAGCAGGGATAATAGAGACCATCATTGTCCAGGAGCAGGGATTTGTTAGAGCCTTCTTCAGGCTGGGAAGAGATTTGGATTGGACATTAAACCTGGCAGACAACTGATGGAGGGAGTGGACTGCAGGGAAGAGTCATGTTTTTTAAATTCTTCCCTCCCTCCTCCATTCTTTCCTTTCCTTTCCTTTCCTTTCCTTTCCTTTCCTTTCCTTTCCT
>NW_027185764.1:7494368-7501561 GCF_028583685.1 Petaurus breviceps papuanus
TTTCCTTTCCTTTCCTTTCCTTTCCTTTCCTTTCCTTTCCTTTCCTTCCTTCCACTTTTGTTATGGATATTTGTTAAATGTCCTGACTGTTCAGCTAGATTTTAAACTCTTTAAGGATAGGAGCTGAACCTTATTTCATTTTTATATTTGGGGGGGCTAGGACAGTTCTCTACAGACACTTCTACCCTTCAACGTATCTAAGATCACATGGATGTGGGTATGTCCTCTTCCGCTGGTACAGATGGCAGCCCATCCGTGCCTTCCCATCTGGTGTGATTCTTATGCATGTTTTCCCATAGATTCTGTACTGAGGATCTGTCCAATGTGCTGGAGGCCTTCCTCTAGGACGTTTTACATTTCAAGGGCACCAGTGAAATATTTGGAGAATCTCTCTGTTATATCTCATCCATGTTATGTGGTTGGCTCATCATCATACTTTACCTCAATGGTAACTCTTAGACCCATTTCTTGAGCCTGGGTCATTATGCTTTACTTACCTACATCTACCTAGTATGCCTTCATTGCCCTCTGGGTCAGTTATGTGGCACAGTGGATGGAGTGCTGGACCGGGAGTCAGGAAGACCTGAGTTCAAATCCGGTCTCAGACACTTACTAGCCATGTGACCCTGGGCAAGTCCCTTAACCCTGTTTGCCTCTGTTTCCTTATCTGTAAAATGAGCTAGAAAAGGAAATGGCAAACCACTCCAGTATCTTAGCCAAGCAAACCCCAAAAGAGTCACAAAGAATCAGATACAACTTAACAACAACAATAACCACCATCACCACCAAATAACAACATACTTTTAATTCCTTGAGACAGCTGGTGGTCCAGCAGATAGAATGCTGGACCTGGAGTCAAGAGGACCTGAGTTCAAATCCACCTCAGACACTAGCTGTGTGACCCTGGGCAAGTCACTTAACCGCTGCCTGCCTCAGTTTCCTCATTTGTAAAATGGGATAATAGTAGCACTTACCTCCTAGGGTTGTTGTGAGGATACAATGAGGTAATATTTATAAAGCACTTTGAAAACTTTACAATGCGATATAAACACTAGCTATTATTATTAGACTGTGGTATTTCAAGATAAAACAAATCAGAGTATTGCCTGGAGAACATTTGTGATTAAAAGATGGTTCTTTGCACTGGAGGAGTGGATTGGTATCATTACAAAAACTGTGCATTTTTCCAGATGCAACCCAGCCTGCTCATTCCTTCCTTTTCAATTCTCTGTGTGAAGGGGAACAGAAGAGAGGGAAGGAGAAGGGAATAAGCATTTATACAGCACCAACTATGTTCCAGGTACTGCGATAGATAGCTAGTTTTTTTTTTTTGTGTGTGTGTGTGTGTGTTAAGTGTCTGAGGCAGGATCTGAACCCAGGTCCTCCTGACTCCAGGGCCAGTGCTCTATTCACTGCACCACCTAGCTGCCCACCCACTGTCCTTCTGTCTCATACATGTGTACTAGAGGACCATGTCATGGTCCATATTTTAACTATTGCTATTAACTATTTTTATATATTTAACTATAACTATTAACTATTGAGTGTTGAATTGTTGAGTGAGGACCAGAGTTTCTGGTTGGACCAGCTGTTCCTAAGTAATAGATGCTAGTAAGTTGGGACCCTAAGGATCTGGGAATGTCCACACAGTGTTGTACCATTCATTTCCTACCAGCTAGACTCTTTAGACTGGATTCCACCATGATCATCATCACAAAGGAAGGTATCATCCTGCAAGAATACATAAGCCTTGGTACTTACTCCTTGTTAGCACCGTCAGGACCCTCCGCCCCTATGATTGCAGGGGAAGAGGTTGGAGCAAAAACCTCTCCCAAAGCCTCCATTTAAGGGGAACCCCAGACTGGTCAGTTCTTCATTTCCCACCAGTTACACTCCACCAAGCTCTTGTACCAGGGACCACCACTTCTCCCTCCCCTTTTCAGCTCCTTTTTGTATATTGGTTTTCCCCATTAGATTGTAAGCAACTTGAAAGCAGGGTCTGTCTTTTTCTTAATTTTTTTCTCCAGTGCTTAACATAGTTCCTGGAACATGGTAGGAATTCAGTGTTTATTGATTGACTTCCTGAGTGTTGTTCATTAATTAATTAACACATGTCTCATCCCCCCACTCATTTTCTCACCCACGGAAAGTGAGCTTCTGAAGTACAAGGATTATGTCAAGTAGTTCTCTGGGTCCTTTACATGGTCCACACAAGACTGCTCAATACATTGTTAAAGAGACAGGTATTGTGGTGGATGGAGTGCTGGACTTGGAACCAAGAAGACTGGAGTCCAAATCTGGCCTCAGACACTTACTAGCTGTGTGACCCTGGCCAAGTCACTTAACCTCATCAATTTCCTCATCTATAAAACGACCATAATAATAGTACTATGTCCACTACAGGGTTGTTGTGAGGATCAAATGAGATAATATTTATAAAGTTCTTAGCTCTTAAAGTACTATACATTATTATTAATATTATTAATGTTAAATGGAATTGATTATCTTATACTCTGAAAGTCTTGGTTTTAAGGTCTAGATCCACCACTTGTCACTGTATGACAAGTTACAACCTCTCTGAGCCTCAGTTTCCTCATTTGCAAATTGGAATATAGTCCTGGTATTACCTGCCTTGTTGTCGTGGTAACTCAGGGCTGTAGCACAGGCTTTCCCACATGCTTGGAAGGTTCTCACTCCTCACCTTCACCTCTTGGAATCCTTAGCTCCCTTCAAAGCTTAGTTCTGGTGCTTCTTCCCATAGGAGATCTTCCTTGATCCCCTCAGTCATTAGTGCTGTTTCCAAACTTTGGAATTACTTTGTATGTATTTTCCATTTCCTTATGTGTGTTCATGTTCACCCTTGGTAGAATGTGAGCTCCTTGAAGGCAGGCACAGCTTCATTTTTGCTTTTGTATCTCCAGTGCCCAGTCATGGTGACATGTTGTTGTTCACTCAGTCACATATGACTCTTTGTGACCCCATTTGGGGTTTTCTTGGCAAAGATACTGGAGGAGTTTGCCATTTACTTCTCCAGTTAATTTTACAGATGGGGAAACTGAGGCAAACAGGGCTAAGTGACTTGCCCAGGGTCGGAGCCTAGATTTGAACTCAGAAAGATGAATCTTCCTGACTTCAGGCCCAGCACTCTAGCACCACCTAGCTGCCTCTGCCAGGCATATAGTAGGCAGATAATAAATGTTTGTTGAATTGAACCAAAAACCTATTATTAGGGTAAAACTCTTTCAAATTATCTCCTCTCTATTCCTGAGGATGGGGTAGTCAGAGTGCATTGGGTATAGAGAGATCAGTGTAGCTTGGGCAGTGAGGAGAGCTTTATAAAAAATGTAGGATCCTACAAGATCCTCAGAGACCATCCAATCCAACCTCCTCATTTTCACAGATGAGGAAATGGAGATGTAAGAAGGATAAGTGATTTGCCCCAAGGTCACATGGGAAGTAAGCATCAGAGGGATTTGAATGAGGTCTTCTGACCAGAAGAGTTTTCCTTCCAGAGTTAGTGTCCCTTCCTCTTGGGATGGCCATTGAAGGATGGTTAACATTTGGAGATGGAGAAAGGTTCACTCTGTAGCCAGAAGGTCTGGATTGGAATCCTGACTTTGCCATTGTGTGACCTTGGGCAAATAATTTCATCTCTTAGACTGGGTCGTATGGACTAAATGATCTCTCAGATTCTAAGATTCCTACCTGGTCACTTTTCTGTATGGCTAGCACCTGCGGCTGGGGGATGGGAAGCTACATGTGGGAAGAGAAAGGGAAATTATTATACTGGAGTCTCCAGAAAATGTCATGGGATCTTTCTCTTTGCCCATAACTAAATGTATTTGCCTTCAGCCATTTCCAAGTGTCCCTATTATATAAAAGTTCCCAGGATTTCCCAATGGAAACTTCAGTCCTGGAAAGGCATGAGACAAGTCAACAAACTAATAACAATTTCAATAATTCATATTTATACAGTGCTTGCAATTTTCAGGGCATATCCTCTACATAATTTCATTTGATTCTCACACTCCATGAGGTAAGATGGACAGGGATTATCTACCTCCATTTTACAGATGAAGAAACTGCAGTCCCAAGAGGAGGAAGTGTCTTTGTCCAAGGTCACACAGTCAGTTCAAAGGTTCCCTCTACCATACCAGACTGTCTTTATCTGGAGTACGCATGGATAGATTTCTTGTTTGAACTGAGCTAGGATTCTGAGCCTAGGGGGTGAGGAAGAAAGGAAGGCTCCCCCATGGCCTTTTGCCTCCTGAGGATATGACAGTCTTGTCACCCTGATGGTGATCAGTGCAACCAATCCTTGATCTATTCTAGAATTTACCCAAGAGAACCAGGTGTCTTTCCCTGGCCCTCCCTTGCTGGGGCTGAGGCTGCTGAAGCAATCAATCATGAAGAAAATGTCAGAAACAATTAGTAGGAACCAGTGGTATTAACTTTATCGGCGATGATACATCTTTTTTAATGAAGCAGCTTTACCAGAAAGTGCTGACAGAGAATGTCTTTCTCCTCCAGTTCACCAGAGCCTGAATTTTTCATTCAGGGAAATTAGGTGCTCTGCTCCCATCCCTCTCTCCCCCCCACTGCCCTCTCCCTGGGCCCTCCTCATGACAAACAAGTGGTGAGGCATCTTTTGGAGACAGGGCCTGGGCTCTCTGGGGAGAGTGTCCAGCCTCAGATGAAGCGCTGTCCTTATGCATCTGACTGTATACCCACCTGCCTGTTGCATTAGGAGGCACAAGACTTGGATTCTAATCCCAGCACTATCATTAATTTACCATGTGGCCTTGAGCAAATCACTTTCCTCTTCCCAAGTCTCAGTATCCTCCTGCAAAATGAGTGACTAACTTTGAAGTTTGCCCTGCAGACTTCACAAGGTTGGGGTTTTTTGTTATTGGTTCTGGCTCTGTGATTTTCTTGGGGTAAGGAAATGCCAGTGAGGAAACTCCCTGTATCAGCGCTTAGCACAGTGCCTGAAACATAGTAGGCACTTAATAAATGCTTATTGATTGATTGTTTGACAATGATGATGACAATTAATGACTTCATTATAGAATCCCAGTTGAGCAGGGTCCAAAGGTTAACTCTGTTTCTAACTTTTAGCCTGTATTTTATATTCAATAAATTAGAACACAGATGAAAGAATTTTGAACTGGGAATCAGAAGATCCCTATGTCTCTACTCGCTTTTAACCTTGATGACTCGAAACCACATGACCTTGGGGAAATCATTTCCATTCCTTTAAGCCTCAGTTTCCTCCTGTGTGAATTGAGGGAGCTATCCTAAGTGATATCTAATGTCTCTCCCAGCTCTACCATTCTAAGACTCCCTGGGCCCCTGAGTCTGCAAGGACTGAGTCAACAAGGCCCTTCAAGTTTCTCTAATTTGGCATTTTCTTTCAGGCTGCCTGGGAACCAAGCTCTGGCAGCTAAGAGTGGGCTTAGGCAAAGGTGGGCTTCAGTCCCATCCATGCTTATCATGGATTATAAGATCCAGAGCTGGAAAATACCTTAGCATGGGAATGGCCAGGGCCAGCCTGCAACTTTCTTGTGGGCAGAGAACAGACCCTCAGAGGAAACTAGTATTGGAGAACCTTGTTGCTGTTTGTTTCAGTCTTAGTTTCAGTCTGATCCAGTGAGGAGTAATTTGAGATTTGGGAAGGGTAAACAGGAAGGGAAACATGCTTAGTCTAGGAAAGAAGGGCATGCTCAAAGCTTAGATTCAAGAGAATAAGCAAAAATGTCAAGGACAGACTTACAAATCTGTAGAGACAAATCTGTTGAGACAATCCATTCCAAGGCTATTGCAGGGAGTAAACCACTCGGGGTAAGGCCAGGGGGCATCAGAACTGAATGAACTGCAAGTTCTCAGTGATGGACAGTTTGATGCCAGGACTTGGTTACCCTTCACTACTTGTATGATGTTGGGCAAGTCACTTAGCCCCTTTGGTCCTCAGTTTCTTTATCTGTAGAATTAAGGGATTGGAACAGAGGGCTTCTGAGGTCCCTTCCAGCTCCAGACATAAGATTCCAAGGCAGGGGTGGGGAAGCTGTGACCTTAGGGCCACATGTGGCCTCCTAGGTCCTTGGGTACGGCCTTTTGACTGAGTCAGGAGTTTTACAGATCAAATCCTTTTATTAAGGGGATTTGTTCTGTGAAGTTTGGATTCAGTCAAAGGGCCACACTTGAGGACCTAGAAAGCCACATGTGACCTCAAGGCCACTGATTCCCCACCCCTGTCTTCAGGTATTAGCCAGAGATAGGCTTCTTTTGTGGTGTTGGGCTTCTTATGCCTTCTCTTCCATGAGCCTATGGGTCTGGACCCTGCTCTTCTGACTATGCATCCAACATCCTCCCTGTAATCTATGCAACTTTGCTAAGGTCTCTTTCAACTCTGTGTGCTTCATCCCATAATGAACCCTGTGGGGGGTACAGAAGGAGAAATGATGCCTGCCCTCAAGGGGCTTAATCAAGTGGGATAATGAGGGCACCAATATTTGTTTTCAGAACAGGGATGCCCCTTTCCCTGTTAAGTCTTGGGCTTGTGCTAGGAGTCATCACTAGGAGTTACCTGGGTCTCCTCTGTTCCCTCTCCCTCCCTGCTCTGATCTCTTCTAATAACCTTCCAAGAAGCATCCTGGAATAATTTTCAGAAGTTGTCTTAGTTGCCTTGGAAGAAAATGGGAGATGGAAGGAAAAATGGAGAGAAAGTGGAAGTGACCTCTCTGAAACATGAAATTCAGTGGGAGGTCAAGGCATAAATAGACACAGAACCCAGCCACTGCAGGAGGAAGAAGGCAAAGGAGAGGAGATTAATTCAGGCAGTGGGAAAAAGAGGTGAATCCTTGAGGATGCCTAAAGATACCTTTTGTGGGGAGAGTGGAACTGAGCCCTAGGTAGTAAAAGCAAAACCCCAAACAAACAAACAAAAAACTCACTAGGTTTCAAAAGCTGGAGGTAATAAGGAGATTCCAGGGTTATATTACCATTGTTAACTGCTTAGGACCTGGTCTCTTGGAGAGGAGTTAATGAGTAACTATCACTGAGGTAAGCAAGGGTTATACTCTTTTATATGTATGTGTGTATACATACATGCATACATACATATATTATCCATCAATCAATCAATCTATCTATCTATCTATCTATCTATCTATCTATCTATCTATCTATCTATC